>NC_089142.1:20120672-20442755 GCF_009819655.1 Sylvia atricapilla
ATCATAGGGCAATTATAATTAGTTCATGCTAATGCAGATTCATGCTAACATTACTCTGAAAATTGTCATAATGGTTACCATAATATGACACAGGTTTTCTTTCCTGTGTCATCAAAAAATTATCAAACCTTTGTTTCAGCTTCACTTGTCATGGTGACCGGATTCAAGGAGTAATGCAGCCAGAGGCAGTGCAGGGAGATCAGCTATGTTATCTGGGGCCATTGTAGCACTATACCCTCTCTTCTGGAGTTATTTTCTCTTAGTTTTGATTGAGATATAGAAAGTAGATAATGCAGTCAATGATTTTCTCATTACTTCAATGTTTATCACCTTTTGTTGAAAACTCTGCAAAGGAAATGTTCCTTCTGTTTTTGCTGTCAGTACTTCCTTTAATCATGGAAAGGGTTGTAGAGAAGTTGTATTTTTGATATATAATACAATCTGAAGAACACATATTAATGTGGTTATTGTAATATTTTCAAAATATTTTTGAAATTCATCTTCTTTAACATTTCCCTTTATTCAGAATGCAAAGAACACAATATAAGTATTTAAATGTGATAAGTGTGTGATGATAAATACATTGATACAATGCCAAAGTGTTTGATATATGGCAAATATGATTTATTTATTCCTTCTCAGTGTAACTTTTCCTTTCCACAAAATCATCATGTTTTATTTATGTTCTTGATAACTAATTTGGAATGGTGGCTAAGGCAGAGGATGATAAAAGAAAATACTTCTACTAAAAAGCAGATAAATCATTAGCAAGTTCTGTTTTGACATTAAAGTAGCTTTTGGAAAAAGGAATTAAAACATCAGTGTATATGTGAAATTGGATATTGGATGTTCATCGGTGTATATGTGAAATTGAATATTGGACAATAGCAATGCAGTAAAATCTAGAGGAAACATAATTGGACAAGTCTGGGCTATCTCATCAGAATACAATGAAATGAACTGACAAGACAGGCTTCTCACTGGCACCGCCGTGGGTGGGAGACATTTTGGCACAGGCTGCCTTTGCAGCAGGGTGCGTCTCATCAGGAGCTAAGAGGAAAGGTTGTTTCCTTGGGAGGGCAGAGGAACTGACAGCTCACAGGGAATGATTGAAAGGTCTTGCAAAATCTCTACTACTTCCAGCAGTACCCGACAGACAAAAAACCCCCAAGCTTTAATATGTTCTTCTTGGGCCAGCTTTGGCATTGCAGGTGGGGTCTTGCTCTGACAGGGAACACATTTGGTTTTGGAATAAGCCTTGGAATAAGCCTTGGAATAAGCAAGTGCCACCGGTCCTGATGCTCTCCTCTGCAAGACCTGGATATTTCAAGGACTTATTTTAGGAGTAACTTGGAACTGTTGCTGGTGCTGGTGTAGGTTGTACCAATAAAAGCTTAATCTGAGACACAGAAGAGGCACACTAGTAATAAGGGTTTTTTTTTGAGTTCTTACAGGAATGGAAATGATAACTGGTATTTGTTGATACACTCCCTAGATACCCCTTAAAAATCTTAACCAAACATAATTATGCTTGTCGAGTGCTATGAAGTTCAGATTTGGCTTTGGTAGGTTGAACCAATTGCATATTGTTAGAAATCTGGAGGCAAGCAGCCTTGATGCAGCACTTCACCACCTGGTTGCATAGAATCATTATAGAATTAGAGAAAACTTGGGTTAGAAGGGATCTTAAAGATCATCTAGTTCCAACCCCCATGCCATAGTCAGGGACACCTTCCACTAGAGCAGGCTGGCAGTCAAAGTCCCATCCAACCTGACCCTGCACACTTTCAGGGAAAGGGCATCCACAACTTCTCTGGGCAACCTGTTTCAATGCCTCATTACCCTCTGAGTAAAGAATTTCTTCCTACTATCTAACCTAAATGTCTCAACTTTTAGTTTAAAACAATTTCCCCTTATCCTGCATAAGCCTGTCTGCTCTGAAAGAATTATGGTAATGTTGTAATGATAAGCCTTTGATTTATGATTGTTTATATCACCCAACAGCTTGTGAACAGGAAACATTGCCTACTTTTAACACCCTATCTGAAGTCAGATATCTTTACAGACCTGCTGGATAAGTGGCTGCTGTGGGCAGCCATATCCCAAATGCTTATTTTCTACTT
Organism: Sylvia atricapilla; assembly: GCF_009819655.1. Classification (NCBI taxonomy): domain Eukaryota; kingdom Metazoa; phylum Chordata; class Aves; order Passeriformes; family Sylviidae; genus Sylvia; species Sylvia atricapilla. The sequence goes on from NC_089142.1 coordinate 20,122,796, forward strand.
AAGCACCAGTGAATAGGTTCCAGAGAGGTTCCTTCTCCTTCAACAGAGCTAATGGGACAGAGACATCTAAAATCCTCAGGTATGAAGCCCAAAATAGATGAATACAATAATACAAATGAAAAGAAAAATATAATATACCCCTTTAATGACAGGAGGCAATAAAAGACATTCAGAAAAGCATGAGCACAGAATTTCCAATGGTTTAAGATCTATTATTCCAAAACCCTTCTGTAGTAGCTAACAAAGAATTTTTTCCTAAAAACAAAAGCCCTGAGACAAATATAAGAAAAACCAAATACAGATATAGAATGAGTATTTCATTTTAGAGTGAAAACAGACACAAGTAATTCCATGAGGCTTGTGTGGATGGTAGGAAGGCAGCAGTGCTTAGCACAGAGCAGTGCAGGTAGCAAGGTCTAGGAGGTGCCTCTCTTTTCCAAAGAAGTGACATAACGTTTGAAAGACAAAAAGATAGGAACTCACTGGATCACACCCGAACATCTAACCTGAATTGTCTCTAGTACCATACTGCTTCCATAGAAGATGCATGGCACACTTGGGGGCTGACTGTGCCCATGGACCATTTCCTTGCAACCATGCATGAGCAAATCTCACATTCTGGAATCTCTTTTCTCTGAAATTTTATAAATTGATGTGGATTTTCCCAGTATGTTTTTGATACATTTTCTTCTTGAATGTTACCATATTCTTGCAATCAAAATGCTTCACATGCTAATTGTAATAGTTTTGTGGGGAGGGATGTTTGGAGCACAGGGGACTCTCCCAGAGGCAGTCCTTGGAAATGGTTGAACACAGGGGCCATAAAAAGGACCTGTGTGGCTGGCATGCCTACAAAGGGAATGTTCTGACTTTCTCATCTTTGGGTTCACTGGATTTCTAGTATGTAAAAAATAAAAAATATTGTCTCATCTTGGACCTGAAATTCATGTTGAGCGTCTTCTGGCAAGTTTCAAATCGCAGTAAAAATCCTTGTTAAGTTCTGCCTTAAATTTCTCTTATGGAGCACTTGGACTCCTGAGTTGGGTGTTCTGTGAATTTGGGCCTGTGAAACATTCATTTTCAGTTGACTCAATTTTTAGCAGAAAAAAATGTAAATGGAGAAGGAAAAATAGTATCTAGCTCATTTTTGTGTAGCTATTTTAGCAGCCCAATTATAAGTGGAGTAGAAAGCAAAACATTTTTATCATTCAATACCAAAGAGAGGCCTGATCGTCTTTGTGCAGCAGATCCTTTTAAGTGAGTAGATATCCATTTCACAGAGGCCTTTTTGCACACGAGAATTATTTTGCTTCACATTTCTGCTTCTTTGTAAAGTGGGGTTTTTTTTAGTGGGTTTGAAGTTAATACTTTCCAAACTTAAATTGTTTTTTAGGAATAAATTCTAGTTCTTGTTATATCACTCTAGAATGAAAAAAAAAAAGTTGTGTATTGAACACTCAAAGGACTTCTCTGACTTATTTTAAAGAAATTGAAGGAAAGTTTCCAAGCAAACTTATAAAAATATGATCTCTATTAAACTTAAACCAGCTTGGTAGCTACCCTGTGCTGCTCTGAGGGGCTATCTGAATACCTGTATTATGTATGGCTACAGGTTAAAATTTGAACACTGATTATGACAGCTAGATATTTATATATCTCTAAACACAGAAACCTATAATGAAAACAAATGTAAATATGTCCAGATCAATATCCAATCACAACAATTAGTATTTTTCATTGACTTTGAGGATACTTCATCTTGGCATCATAAGCAAAGACTATGTTCCTGCTACATGTGACTGGCTGTATACCACTGACCAAAGTTAATTTGCCTACTGCTAGGGAAGCACCTTGATGTGAAGGACATACCACCTGCTGTATTATTTATTTTGTTTCTGCATCTATGAGTCCATTTTTAATTTAGTATTGCAATGCCTTAACTCCCAGCTGAGAGCTTATAAAACAACTGAAGGTTAAATCATCAGTTAATATAATTGAAACATGTTTCTCTTTTGCCTTTTCCTCCCTCCTCCCCGCATGTAAATCCCTCCAGTTGCTCACATATTTTGATTTCTACAGCAGAAACCAGTCCAATTCTGCTTTGGGTAAAGATTCTCCCCCAAATTGCTCATGTAGGTAAATTTCAAACAATCAAAAGGAAAAAAAAAATTAAGGATATTCTATAAAATTAGAGATAAATCTCTGAGACTGATAAGGCATTTTAGGCATTTTAAGCAGTAAACTGGGTATTACAGAATGCAAATGAATGAAAGGAAAGCAGCAGGGGAAAGGAGAGGCTTGTAGAGGGAAAGGTGACAGTTTTGCTGAGGAATTCTCCTGTCAGTTTCCCTAGGGAGGAGAGAAACAAAGTGGGGAGAAAGTGGGAGGAGAGCAGTGTGAAAAGGCTCTTGGATACCATGGAGATGGGTGCAGTGTAAAAATCTGTATACTGTAGATAAGTAAGTGGGAGGTTGATATCAAACTCCTAGCAGCCAGAAACTGGCTTTGTGCAGGGTAAACATGTTTAAGGGCTGGGGAGCAGGAAGCATTGTTTAAGACTTTGCCATACTCTTTGCTACTTAGCACTTAAAGAGTGTGAAAGAAAGGGACAAATAAATGGGTTTTGTGGTTTTTTCATGTCTGTTCTTTTATACATATCCAGTCTACCAGGAAGGATAGACTATTTTCTAGAGCTTTTTTTCCCCCATTGAAGTTGTCTTCCAATTTCAGACCTGCTTTTTTTTTTTTTTTTTTTTTTTTTTTTTTGTCTCTACTTTTTATTTTAGTCTTAATTTGATTAACTCGGAGCTCATAATAAATTCATAATGCTTCTTCATCGTTCATGCATGTGGGGAAGAAAATGTGACAGATTCCTGAGGAACTAAATGTTACTTTATGTCTGACTAAGACAGTATGTTTTTAAAATTCGGTCTTTGTGTTACACTGCTTTGAAAGACTGTCTCAGCTCATTTTGGATTTCTTTGTCCTCTGCTTCTAATTTTTTATGCTTTCAATGCCTGTAAGACTGCTGTTATTTATATCCATGGCCATAAGGAAAATGCTACAGTTTGTATATATGACATTGTACTTCCAAGAATTAATGGATTTTATTAAATTCTAAAATGTAAGAAACACTGTAGAATGATGAGTGTGATTTTCAGAAAATTGTTATTTCTGCCATTGATTCTTCCCAAAATACAAGCTGCTTGCTGCCTATGAAGCAAGGTAAAGCAAGCTGATTGATTTTTTTTACATTTTATCCACAAGCGTAACTTTAGAATAATGCCAAAACAAGTGAATTACTTTTGTAAAAGCTTACATTTAAATGCCATGCCTTGTGTAAAATGTAGATGAGTTGGATGGGGAGACAGTTCTCATCCCTGTCAGTTGTACCCATTGCTTTTTGTTCAGGGAGACTTTCTGGCCACAGACTGACTCCTGAAGGATTAATGGCAATAAAAGCAGTGTTTTGCAATGGCCCTGACTCTGCATGTGTGCATTCAGGAGGAAGCATGGTGCAGCGAGGTTCTTAAGACTTTAAATTGTTTTGCTGGAGCACACACAGGCTGAGGTGTTTGCCCTCCTGGGCATTCTGAAAACGAGTATTGGAAAAGGGAGGGCTGGGGATGTGCAGAGCTGCTGCAGGGGCTGTACATGTCTGGGTCTGTGCAGTCTCATCCCTGGCATTCATCTTGGCCCAACAGCAATAGCAGTCTTTGGGAAAAATAGAGAGGCCTCTATTCCCAAAAATATTTTACTTCCTGGATTTTCAGAACTTAATTCCAGATGTGGTGGTGCTTGGGGTCTCCTTAGAGGTTGGAAGCCCAGGATCTCCTGACAATGATGGTCCTGGCCTACTGTCTAGAAACTAATTTTTTTTTTCTTTTACATTTCACACTTTAAAGGGTGCATGTTCAAGGGTAAATTTGTAGAAGCCATCTTTGAACATGATTTTTAATTGGCTTTCTCTCTGAAATAGCAAAAGAAATGCCATTAAACTTTAAGCTACAATTTTACTGATGTTGATTTCATTGTCCAGGGTGCAAATTCTAGATTTTAAAGTCAGATTAATATTAATTATTGGGTGCTTTAAGTACAGGTTTTCACTAGTAGGAGTACTAAAGCTGGTTGTGTGCACCAAAACTGGTGAATTTAATATGTAAATCTGTGAAGAAGTGTGAGGTCCTGCCTGTGGGAAAGGGCCAGTGGTGGCAGTCAGCTTCTTCAGCATCAATCGCCGCCAGAAGCATTGCACCATGGTGGATGTGGTGAACCACAAAATATGGATCTTCTCTGTCCCCATTCCCTTGAGTTTCCTACTTAAGCTTCTGGAGTTTTACGTTGTCCACTGGAACTGGCTGTGTGGAGAGTAAAGTGCTGTGCTTTGGAATTTGGACCTGGGTGGTTTACAACAAGCTGAGTGCCATAAGCCCAGGGCCATGTGTGCGAAATCAGGGACAGCATCATGACTGATTGATAACATACTGTCTTTCTAAGCTGAGCATGTTTGATTATGGTCTTAGGTTCTTTCAATCAACTTTTGATATTGCAATCAATGGAAGAATGTGAAACTAACTTTACAGGCAGGTAGTAAGCAGCTAATTTTGTAAGATTCTTCTGTGTTTGCAGTTCCTGATGAACAGAATTCATTTTTACATCACATGATAGTTAATTTGGATTCAGTCTGAGGGCACAAAGCTTGATCAGATCTAGCAAACGCAGCATTCTGGCAATCTCTGAGTTTTCTTCGTATGATGTTAAAAATATATATATCCATTAACACCTGTTTCTTTGTTGCCACAGGTTCTGCCTGGCATACTGCAGAAGCATTGCTGTATTTTACCTGACAGGAACACAGGTAAACTTTTTTCTTAATGAGTTAATACTGTAATATGATTTGGAGAAACACCAATAGAAATTGGATTATATAGAGAAGTCTTGTTTGCTATTTATGGTCAATGAAATTATCTTACAGGGCGTGTTACCTTGGATGTTTTGTTTAAATTACCGGCTTTCATGTGAAGATCTTATTCTGTTAACATTCTGTAGGTGGCACAGTTGTAGAGGTTGCTCTCAGGTCTTGCCTATAAAGTTATTTGTATGAACTTCTGAAGCATTTCTACATTTTTAACTATAAAGTTACTACTTTGTCAAGAAAAGGATTTAATACTGGAGTCTGCAGTCTGATCCTGTTGAATCAGAAGTACAAAAGTACTAAGCATTAAGTCACATGTTGCCCTGACTAGAGATAAATGCTTGCCCTATGCTTGTTTTTCAGAGTAGAGAGGTAGACTAAAAGAGTAGACAGAGCAGTATCACTAACAATATCTTATTGTTGTGCAGGAAGAAACTTAGAGTAATGTGTTTGTGAAATAACAAATAAATTGATGAGAATGATATTGGAAGAGAAGAAAGCTATGATTTAATTTTACACTTTTTTATTACAGGAAAAAATAATTTCTTATAAAATAAGTTTTAAAATCCTCTCAGAAATACTATAAATTGAGTGAATGTGACTGCATAAGCAACTCTGGGTATGATTTGACAGATTAATTTTAGAGAAGTAGGAAGAAAAATATAGCTTGTTTTTCTATATCTTCTTAATAGAATATATGTGATTGCTGGCATTTCTTAAATCTCCAGACCCATTCCCCCAGTAGGTACCATTAAAATAAACCAGCTTGCTCCTTGGTTTGCTATTACGTGTATTTCAGGCACAGTTTGCACTAAAGGTAATTACAGAGAGAACTTGACAACTGTGTTGAACTGTAGTGGGATTTGTGGTTACCTGCCAATGTTCAAATGAAATTTAAAATCTTTTTTCCATTTTAGACTGTGAACTGTGATAGAAGTACTCTAGTAAGACAGTTAATATCACGCCCCTTCCAGCAAGAATTTTGGAAAAGGAAGTTTATAATTAGCAAACAAATGGCAGACAGACTTTGGCCTTCATAACAATTTCAAGAATTCCTGAAATTTGGGGTCGGTGTAATGTTGGTAGGTCTTTGCTCATATCTTATGCCTACTATTTTTTCCTTGTATTCGTAATATAGGAACTTGATCCAGATTGCATTGACAAACTCTTCTTAACTTATATAGAAGTGTATCATGTAGATATCAAAGCCAGAGCTACATGAAGTGATGGCCCAGAGCTGGGCAGTGAGACTGACCATTTATCTGGAGAGGGTATAATATACCTTTACAAGCAATATCAAGAAAACCATTTATCTAAAATCTCAGTCACCTGCAATAATGCCTTCATTTGGACATAAGAAAGAAAGAAGAAGCTTGCTAGTGTAAAATTTGGTTTCGAAAATTTTGAACTAAGCTCTTTGAAGAGGAAATCTATCAGGCTTTGGTATGTAACAGCTGCTGTACAACTCAAGCACACTTATGTGTGAAAATATTTAAGTTCTATTGTGTCTGTGTGACTGCTGAAGTATTTGTTTTATGCTTGCCTACTGTATAGTGGAGAATTGCCAGCAGGTGCAAAGTAAATGAAATCTATGTTCCATTTTCCTCCACTTCTCCCATTTACAGTTTTTAAACACTTGGCAGAGAGAAGGAGAAGGGGAGTTCAGACAGGACAGGGGAGATTTTTCACCTCCTTTCTGTAGTAAAGGAATGACTGAATTACAGTTTGATTAATCGCATCTGTTCAAGAAAAATAAACCTTTGTCTTGTCAGAGTTTCAGTCTAAATCAACTGGTCCAAATGAAAACCAAGAAATTCAGTAAATTTGGGTAAATATATACATCATACATAATCTTGTCCTGCTCCACTCTCAGTAAATGAGCCCAGGAGAATTACTGATTGTGAGCTTTGTGTTCAGCTCTTGATATTTGGAGAATCTGAGCAATGTGCAGGTTTGGGTGTGTTCCTAATAGAGAAGGATAATGAGAAATGGACTAAGTGGAGGGATGGGAGAAGAGAGAGGGGGAGAACCACATAACGAGACTGACAAAACCATTAAGGAAAAACAAGATGCTGTATGGAGTAGGATGAGTGAAAGGAAGAGAGGCAGTAACAGTTTGTTCACTTACAGGCATTCAACAGTTCAAGCGTAGGCAGCTTGGTGTTCTTGGGCTCCCTATTCAAGAGTGCCCCCATGACCAGACTCTTGCATACAATCAGCACTGGAGCTGCATCCGAGGGAAAGAAATGAACCCTTGGGAATGATGGGGCCAGTGCTGCCAGGCAAATCTTTTGTCTGGCTGCTCTTCAGACCTAAGTTTGATTTTTGGGGAATATATGTCATTAGTCTGGCAAGTAATATGTCCCTGATTGCCTGTACTCTAGAAAACTGAATGTCTCACTGTCCTTTTCTACTCTGTGTAGGAGTTTGAAGTGACCACGCTTTGTCAGTATTGGTATTCTGTATTTGTGAACTAGAGAAGAGGTCTGTGCATAGGTACATGGGAGCAGTGATCTCCTGGTGGTCATGGTGTGTTAATACATCTACTGTGAACTGTTATTCTCAGTGCTTATAACTAAGCCATAAAAATATATTCAGCAAAGACTTTCAAAAGGGAGCATAAAAAATGTAATTCAGCCATCCCATAGCAATGCAGTTTTGGCAGAAGATACATATTTATTGAGATTAGGTGTTTCAAAGGTTGAAGAATGATTAATTTTCAAATGTGTAAAGCCTTTACAGAATCTAATTCTCTAAATAAAACACTGGATACAACTAGTAGGTTGCTTGCATTAAGCTTTGATAACGGACAGTGACGTTTCAATTTTCAAGTGTTAGTTTTTTTGTGGCTTTCCATTAATGATATTTTCACTACTTAATTAAAACTTCATATACCATGCACTGGCACAATATGTGCTTCTTGTTGTGTTAGCTGGTATCCAGAAACTGTATTTGTCATGTACTATGTTACTCAAGAAGCAAAAGATCCCAGACCAGCCACCTTTATTCTACACTTCCATCTTATATGCCACAGCCATTCTGTAAGAACTGTATTGATGGCCCTGCTCAGTTTCTTTCCATCTCCTAACCAGACAGCAACAACTGGGTTGCATTAGCAGTTATAAAGGTAATTGGAAGAAAAGCAGCTACATGCTCTGTACATGTGTTAGTAACAAGATCATAAGGGGAAACAGTGTGAATGTAGTAATGACCAGGTGGGGAGCAGCTTGCTTATTTTCTTGAATTATAACCCTCTCTCTCTCCAGCTCCAGCTGGGAGAAATAACCCACCCCTTCTGATGGACAGCCACCACCCTCTGTGTACACATGCAGTCAGCTCATATGCTCTTTACAAATATTTCCCAGCAATGATCCATCCCCCATTACTGGGAAATCTTCAGCCAATTCAGAAGTCCTTTCCATTACTGGAGAATCACTTCTGTAAACCTTAGGCAGATGCTAAGGCTGTCCTTCCTCCCTCTCTTGGTTTGATTCTTGGATATGGTAATGGATAAGAGAGCTGTTCATGCAGTATCAGGAGTGCCCTTGGTTTCTACCCTCAAAACGAAGATAGCCATTAAATGCAATATGTTTTGGCATTCCTAAACAAAACAAAAAATTGAGGGGTTAGGAATGCTGATTTGAAGCACAGAAGTCAATGTACCCTGCTGTGGGTTGCTTTTTGTTTAAATGCATATATTTTTAAATTTTATTTTTATTTCCTGTCTTGCTTGAAATAGAACTCTTCAGGCAGTACATGTGGGTTGTTTAGCTGTAGAAAATTTCATGCAAATAAAAAGAGGAAATATATCTGAAAGCTTATGCTTTTGTGTATTCTGTGTTTTAGCAATCATAGAGCAGAAGAGTGAGTTATTTGGAGTTTGATTTTTGTTCATCCCAGGACTCCCTGTATCTTGGTCTAGCACAATAAATGATCCTCAAGATCTGCAAAAATATATTTGGTGAAGTGAAACATAATAGAACTCCTTAACAGACGGCACTTGATGTGATTTTTACATTGCTGCAGCTGTTAAATGGACATTCTTGCACTGCAGACATGCTGGTAGCTGTGTGTTTTGTCTGTCTCTGTTGTGCTCTTGATACACAATTATTAGTTTTCAATCATGTGAGGAAATTGCACAAGCAGCTTCTATACTATCCTTTTCCATTGCAGCTGTGAGTTTGGTATGTGATGGACTGCAAATTTGGGCTCATTTTCTCCACTGAAGATCCCAAAGGAAGGAATGAATCAATAGCCACTAGTAGCTTCGTGGGCTGATTCATTCTTTGATGCTTTAATCTTGAATTTCCCCTCTTATCCTGAAAGAGAACATAGGTACAATAGAGAGCATCTGCAGTTATCTTGCTGACTTGATTCTGATAAATAGCTCTCTTAAACTTTGAGCAACACTCTTAGAAAAAAAAAAAAAAAAAAAAGAAAAAAGACTGATGCTGTCAAGTTTCTTCATAACCCATTTTCAGGTCAGCTCTTGTGTGCTGATATTGAACTTGTGCAAGATGTTAAATCCTTCATTATAATCATCCTCTTTTGTCCACTGTGTTGCTTAAAATTGCAGTGAAAAAAGTGTGACCAATGTTCTGCTTTTTGCAAAGAATGAGTAATATCTTCTTGAGAGAGTGGTAATTACTTTATATACAAAAACAGGAATTTAATAATAACCAATCTCTTCATTGGGTAAAGTGCAGCCCAAGACAGGAATGTTTCATTTTTTGCTTGTTTGCTTTTCTTCCTGTTACTTGAAGAGCAAATATTGAATTGGAGAAAAAAATATAAGGTGGTATTAAATAGAATTCCTGCACCAAAATTTACTAAATTGGATAAAGGAGTTAACATAGCTTTTTGTTTCTTTAACTACAACTGTGTTAGCTTATTAGATTTTAAAAGACAAGTAGAGTGAATTAGTGCTCAAAACCAATGTGTTTTATAACAATGGATGTTTGTAAGAAGAGTCATCCAGATGACTGGGCTGACAATGTGTGTATATGGATTGTACAGCAGCCAGTTTGATTCCACAGAAGGAGTTACAGCATAGTGCTCAGAAGCCAAAGTCCTGTTACAAAGATATCTTTACCATATTCACTACCGTATTATCTTCCATCTGAACATTTTGAAGCATTACATTAATTGTGATGAATTTTTGCCTTGTGCCATTGTGATAAAGAATTTTTTTCCTATCATATCATATTTATCAAAGAGGAAGTCATATTATCAACTGCTGCCACTCAAGAATATTCACCGGGGTAATATATCATCCTCTTTATAAGTTTGTCGCTGAAACTGAAGTTGTCCTTTTGCTTTCAAGATGTAGCTATAGATTTTAGACAGTTCCTGCAGATTTCACCTGCTGTCTGCTTGCTGAGTTAAACATGAGCATTCTCATTCAGATGTTCAGCTGCAGGCTGCCTGCTGGTACTTTCCAGCCCAGTTTCCATGGAAATGGGAATTAGAGGGGAGAAAATAAAAGAAGAAAAAATATTTTCTTAATCTTCTAGTTAATCCGGAAGTTCTCTTACCTTGGTGTCAAGGTTGTTTTGCTTTTAGTTGGATAGGTATATGATGCCAGCTTCTGCAAATTCAAAAATAAATAAAACTCATTATTGGAGCTGTTACAAGCAATGCCTGTTACCATGACTCTGTAGAGGTGTTGGAGATCACCAGAAGAGGATGAAGAAGGAAGAACTGAATTGGACTGTGAAAGAATAAGCTGATGAAAAGATGTGTGGCAATACCCAGTGGCCATTTTAGACTTAGTACTGCTAGATGTCTATCTAGAATAAGGAAATATACACTTTCCATCTCAAACTACCCAGAAGACTACCTTGTCCTATTGGACCTGTATGTACCTAGGATTGTTTGTCTTGATCCACTAAAATCTGGTCTCCACAAGAGTGAAAAGATAGGCAGTTTGGGCTAGACTTATACTTCAAAGGAGCCAGGTCTATTACCTCAAGACCAATAGGATCTCAGACTTCAATATCAAGACAGCTATAAAACACATATTAGTCCACTTAAAATAATTGGGCAGGCTAGAAGACTCTGGATATGTGTGAGCATAAAAATGTTTTGAGGCTCCAGCTGGCACAGACCTCTATGTCATTCTGCTTGTGGTGTAAAAAGAATGATCATAGCACACAGAGCTGGTGCTTCAGTCTTTGCATAGTGTCCTAGTTGGTTGCAAGCATAGTACAAAGATCTTTTTGGAGTTCCTAGTCCTCTACCTACCACTAGCCCATCCAGGGAGATGTTTTTCCACTTTTATTACTGTTATGAAAACCCACAGTTTTGCTTCACCCAAAATGACATAGTCTTAAAACCAAAATACTGAACAAAATACTTCACTGATGCTTAGATGTCACATTAAATGTTTCAATACTGATAAAATACGCTCACCTGAAAGGCAAGTGTTGCCTAACCCCTCTGCTCTCAGGACTGGGTGTAAACCCTTAGTGGTAAAATAGCACTTTCCCAATAGTCTCACACTCATATATGTGGGGGAAACAGGGACTGAAGAAAGAATTCTGACTTGATTAGGCTTAATTCTAGAGGAACACATGGACATGCATGTTCGCAATCTCTTTGCTAATGTGCAAGAGTCCTGGTAGCTAACAGTGTGTAGGAAGGAAATTCTCTCCAGAAAACAGTATCCCTTTCAAGAAAGCTTATTTGACCTTTACTTCTGAAATGTTTTGTGAAGCATTCCTATGTGTACAGCTCAGCTGCTGAAGGGAGAAAGAAGTGTGCATCATCAGACACAGGAACTGCAGTTCTAACTGTCCATGTTAATAATGTAAGTCTTGGTAAATGAAAGCTGTATGTAGAATGTATGTAGAATGACTGACTTTATATGCCACAGTTTGGGATTTTTATTTTCTCATGCTTTCATCTATTTGTGAAACGGTTGCCCAGGCAGTATGCAAATCACGTGGACTGAGGCCTCTGAGTGTGTGAGTGTGCTGTGCACGGGCACTCTCTTGCGGAGAAACGTGGTTTTGAAGTTCACAGCCAAAAGGTGTGTCTTGGCCAACACAGTGCAGTGTGTGGGTAGAGACAGAGAGTGTGCAATTGAGCAGAGAAATCAAAATACAGACATTTCTACTCATACAGTGAGTAAGGAAAATTGTTAGTATGTTTTTCTAGAACAACTATAACTTAATGGCAAGAAGCACAGGGAATTCTTATAGGTCTCAGAGGAATATAGCTGTAATGCTGAAGGACATTTAAATTAATTGCTTTTACATGGGTTTGGTAGACCACACTGATATTTCAGTACCCTAAGAGAAATTTGACTGTGGGCCAAAAAAACTTATTCCCTTACCTTTTAAAGCCCTCAGGGGTGTCTACGTGAAAGTATCTGCATTCTTTACTTCAGTAGCATCCTGTCTCTCCAGCTATGTTGAGGCATCTCTGAAGCAAGAACAGACCTCTTGGCTGGCATGTGTTAATCATACCTAAGTCAGTTGTGCAAAATAAAGAAGTAATAGACATATTTTATTTGCTACCATTTTTTCAACATTTTATTTATATTCCTTTTTTCCTTTAAATTACAATTTAACTGTTTGAGGAGACTGTTATCTTAAAAATATGTCTGTTCCTGAGCTTTGATGACACCCTGATGACACTTGTCCTGAGAGGAGTAAGCAATCAAAACAGCATTTGAAGTGACCACCAGTCTTTTATTCGAGATTCACATCATTTGCATCACAATCTTCCAGTTTGGTTGAAGTTCTTCAAGGTTTTAGGGAGCAAAACATTTTTTTCAGGTTTGTGGGAATAGTGGAATTTATCATGAAAGTTTTCCTGAAAAAGGAATGTAAGTTAGAAAAAAATAAGGACTAGAACTCACATTGCTAACTGCTTGGAAGAAATCTGTTTTATGAAACTCTTGTTTGCTTTATTTTGTCCTTCTTCACCTGCCTCCCACTCCTCCCACCCCTCTTTACTAGAAGAGTAGAAAAGTATGGGGAATTGGGTTCTGTATCTAAGATGCCCACAGTGTTAGATAACTTTTATTTTCATAAGATGCTTGAACAATCTTTGCCTGCTCTAAGGCATAAGGCATGTTTCTTAATTTGGAATAGTCTGCCTCATGTTTTGGACTAGTATTTAATTGCCTAGGATAGAATAACACTTTAAAAGAGATGTAGCATGCAAGCAGGTCCATGATTAAAACCATCAGAGCTCTCTTTCATTCTAGTTGTGCATTTTCCAGAAAAGGGCATCCTCCTTCCACTGATGTACTGGTGGACACTTTTTCCACATGAACCTTTTTTCTTTCAGCTGACTTTATTGATGTACAGTTTTTCCTGTCCTTCCTAAATCTTTGTGTATTAGTTGGTTAGGTGGGAGTAGTAACACATACATTTTATTATCATAATATCTGAGCTGTTCATGCTTTTATTCAGTGATATTCTCTGTGTTTAAAATGATTTACTTTGCTAGAATGATTTTATTTGTAGTAATGCTGTATGACGTGGTTCTCCTGCCTTTTGGGATACTATAGGAGCTATGAATAACAGCTGTTAATGTCTACAGTCATGCACAACAGGAAGCAATTTAACCACTTGTCTCCTTTCTGTCACTATGGGAAATATCAAACATTTCTGCATCAATAATGCATGTGATCCCCAAAGCCTTTAGTGGGGCTTATTGTAGAAGTGTATTACCAGAGGCAGTGCTGCACTCTCTGCACTTGAGATTAAATGGTAGCAAATGTTTCCATGCATGTGGTTTAGTCATCTCAGTATGACTGTGCATTGGTTAAGACACCAGCTGTACCTCCAGAGAATCTCTCCCGATCTGCCAGCCAAGAGGAGTGACGCTGTTAGGCAGGGAAAAGCAGGGGAAGAGCTTGGGAAGAGCAAAACATGATACATTAGCCTATCCTTCTTGGCACAAAGATCATTGGGGCAAGGAAGGAGCAGAGAAAGAGAAGATGCTTCACCATGAAGGAAGCTGATATTTCAGTATGTCTGTGAAAGTCATTGTACAAGATTAGATGCATGTTGTCACTTGTAGGTTGTATTAATTTTATTAAAATATGTTTCTTTGCTGGACTTAGGTAGTTAAATGATTAAGTGAGAGAGTTTGAATATGTAGTTGGCCAAAACTGCTGTTCCAGAATTCCTCAGGTCTTACCTGGACACAGCTTAAAATCAAGGAAGAAGTGAGGGTCAAAGTACAGTACCAGGGAAACGATGAGAAGCATAACTCACAACTGTGCTCATTTGACAGCAAATCCTGGGGATGAATCATCTGCAGATTTTCAGTGGTATATATAGGAAACCTAAACTTACCAAAGAATAGTGAGGGGATGACAAAAAGCCATGGGGGCATTTGCGGTTTTTCTTACCTTATGTAATGGCTTCTTGAATGTCCTTTATAAACCAAGGACTGATCCTCTGTACTGTACCATTAAAACTTGTGAGCCATGAGCCTCCATACTGAACATGGGCAGAACAATGCTGGAGGCTTCAGCTGACAGAAGTTTAATTCATGAACCACCTTCACAAATATATTTGGAAATTGTGACTCACAGAAATCAGCCCACAAGGCATAAAAAATTACATCATGGTTAAGCTGCAGGTGATTATAAATGTAAGTGATAAGATAAGCTTCAGGGAAAGGCATGTATATATTGAAAATGCTTCAATACTTTTTGCTCCCCTTCTAATTTGGAGGGCAGTTGGAGGAAGCAATACAAAGCTGAAAAGCTGAAAATGAAGGATCAGCATGGCATGGACTATTAATACCACTTGTTACAAGATATGTCCTTTCTTTTCTTACTATAAAGACTTGGAAATCATCTACAGCCATAAGCATCTGTCCATTAGGGCTAGTGATCAATGCTTCTTATATCTGAGTGTTAATCTTCCTGATGTGTTGTAATTGCACTCAATATATATAATGATTCTTTACCAAAGATCATTAGAATTTGTTGCCCAGTGCTAAATTTTTTTCTCTCCTGTTTCTATGGCAACTGTAATACTGATAACACAGTAAACAAATGCACTGTATTATAAGCCTCCCCTTTAGCAGGACATTCATTTTATTAATATCTGTCCAAATTTGTCTGGTGACAGGTATTGTTCATTTAACCATTCAAACAGTAAAATATCTATTTAATTTTCACTGAAGACTTATCTTCTAGCTTTGAGGGCTTTTACTTGCTCTTAAATCATTTTCCTAACACAGTGGTGAGTTGGTATGTGCCAGTGGTTACTGCTGCTAATATTTGCTTAGCTCAGGGGAGAGTAGTGAGTGCTTATATGAAGTGCTTCAGAAATAGGAAAATCTAAAACTGTTAAAGTACACCTGTTGCTAGCTAATGCAGAAACTAAAAGCTTTTTTTGCCTTTGATTCTTTTGAACATGCTTATGTGGCATGGTTTTTTAGAGCATAGCTGGAAAGGTACAGCCTGCTGTCCAGGAACTAGACTTAGCATTTTGTGGAACAACTTACACCTCACAAAGTGGAATGTCATCTTCCCAAGCCATGCGCAATTGCAGTCTTGAAGTATTTTACTCACCAAAAGGTTCTCTGGGTGCCAAACACAGCCACATAATGAGAAGACTGACCTCCTCCCCCCTGCTCTGGCTGGGAGGATTGGCAGGTTGCAGGCAGAAGCAGGCAGTGCATTCCCTGCAGCAGGCAGTGCATTCCCTGCAGCAGGCAGTGCATTCCCTGCAGCGCTGAGGACTGTGTGTCTTGAAGGCATGTGCCAACCCAGGGGGCTTGAGTTGAGGTGGCAAACTTCATACTCACTGATAATACAATAAAATCCCTGCTTGATTGCTGATCTTGCCTTCTGTTTAAGAATCTTCCTTCTGTGATACCAATTTCAAGGTGACTAACTGAAAAGGCTGAAAAATGCTGAAAAGGCTAAGGAGGTTTTCAAAGATTAAAACTGAATAAATTGTTCAAATGACTCAAGGAATGCTACGCCTATGCTGTACTTCTTGAGTGGTTTATGGGGAGTGAAAAGTCAAAGCTCAAATAGCCAAGGTTAGGAATGAAGTAGCTTGCTTGGTTTTCATATGCTGAAAATATTGGAATTTACCCTGAACTCTTCCCCTGCGGGGCGACAATGAGGAAATCACCTTTGCTCCAGTTTGTAAAGTTAGATACACTTTAGCAACTTAAAGAACTGCCATGGCATAAGAAAAATAGTTTTTCTTTTCTAGGAAAAGCTATGATGCTTGTTTCATTAAAGACTTGCTATGTTAAATATCTAATTGAATCAGTTGAAAACTTTACTTGACGACAGTCAGTTCTTAAAAGGCTTTAGAGAAGCTGATGGGAATGGGTGTGCTAATAAGGAAAGTTGTTGCTCTAGAGAAACACAGATCACTCAAAGCCTCGATGTACTAGTGGTAATGGTAGAAAACAAAACTCCAATTTGTAGGTTTCTATTTTCAGATTCTTTAGCAGTATTATGAATATTGTTACTGCCACAGGGACTGAGATAATCAATCTGGATTTTGGACTTTGGATACAATGGTGACGAATGATGCTCCTAAAGACACAGAATTGCTTTGATATTCGATAAGAAGTAGACTGTTGGGTGATGCTTAAGGTATCTACTTCTTTGTGTGCAAACACAAGTGTCTTGGTGTCGTCCAAAGGAAAGCCTCTTTAGGCAGAGCATCAGGTTTGACAGAGGTCCTTGAGATACACTTTACTACATTAGTGAGACTGGCTCCATGAGGGAGCCTCCCATGTTTTTTTCGTAACTATTAATTCAAGATGCACATGAAGGCACATCAGCCTGCATAGGCAGAGATGTTTTGAAGGACCAATAGTATTTTATTTTGCTCCTTTTTTTTTTTTTTTTTTTTTTTTTCCATGCATGAGGAGCAGGCCATAAGCCTTCATTATGGTTGGTTTTCTATTTCTAATGTTTACTTGAAAAGAGATAGATTACACCATACATCATTCAGCTTATAAAGGGGTTTTATAGAAAGACAGAAAAACACTTTTTACCAAGGCCTGTAGTGAGCATTGGGCATTGGTTTTAAACTGAAAGAGGGCAGTTTTGGATTGGACATAAGGAAGAATTTGTTTACAATGAAAATGGTAAGGCACTGGAAGAAGGTAAGTGGTGGACGACCCATCACTGGAAGTGTTCAAAATCAAGCTGGATAGGGCTTTGTACAACTTGATCTAGTGAAAGATGTTTCTGCCCATGGCACAGGGGTTTGGACTATATGATTTTTAAATATCCCTTCCTCCCTTCCAACCCAAACCATTTAAGGAATTGAGGAATATTTTTTTTTGGTGGTACTTGTTATTTGAATTAAAATTCAAGAAGGGGTAAACTCTGAGATAGATTTGATTGCTTCTCCTTCTAATTCTTACGAGATTCAACTTCATATTGGAAGGTAGATTTTGGCCTTAAGGTTGACATCGTCAAAATGTCAACCTTGTAGGCATGAAGATATTACTCTTTTGGAAACCATTGCAAGTTATAGTTGCTGGGCTGCATTCACTGTTTTCTGCTAGAGCTGGTCTCTGACTTTAGTCCAGTAATTTATGTGAGGAGGCTGTGGTCATCTTTCTTCTTTTTAAACTCCAATGTTTAAGCCCTAGTGGAAGATATCCTATGTCATTTCATCATTTTGATTTTTTGAGTTGTAATTCAAAAGCATCACAGACAACAGATATATTCACTAGTGCTCTGTTTTCCTTTTCCTTAGGACTTGTCATAACTCAGCATAGCCAGTAACTCAAATCTTCTCCATTGTTGGTAGCAATTTTCATATTTTTAAGAAAAATTTGACAGCTTTATCACTTTGTTAGATATTTTGCTGATTCTCATGGTCAATATTTTGCAGTTCCCTGTAGTATTTTTTTGTTATTGTCTCCCTAGTTTTGCTGCATTTATTTGATATCTTAATTTTGTTCTTTATAACTTATCTGATTTTTTTCTCTCTTTTTCTTTTTATCATATAAGAAACAGATTGCTCTTCACTATACTTCCTCTTGATTAATGTGGTCTTTTGGGCTAGCAGATTCTTAGCTTTTTGAGGTTATGTAATGCTTGGCTGTAAAATTCAGAGCATCTTTAACTATTACTGGCATCTTTGTTTGGCATTATAGAAGACATATGGCTTCCTACAAAACTGTGTCGTTATTTAACTTGAGTTTTGCTGCCTTCCTGTTGGAGCTTTTGACTAAAGTATAAATACTGCACCATAAATATTTCTTTCCCCATTCAAGAAATCTGATGTTGGCTTAACTCTGAACATTCTGGGAGAACCTAGGAGGTTTAGTTTGCAGTAAAAATATTTTGGTTTTTAATTCCCCTCTTTGTCCTGGTATTGGACATGTGTGCACAGCACATTAATTTTTGAATTTTGTCTCAAGCCATTTGGATAGGATGGTATGGAAGTGCCAAGAATGAGCTAATTTTTCAGCAGAAATGAAGATATATGTTCCCATTCCCATTTTTTTTTTGTTGTCATTGCTGTTTTAGATGAAGTTGAGGTTATTTTTTTTCTCTTGGTGGTGTTTTTGTTGTTGTTGTTGTTGTTGTTTTCTGGATAGGTAATAAAGTTAAAGATGGAATTTTCATTCCATTCTTTTAAATTCACTGACTTTCCTACTTGCACTGTGGCCAGCCAAGGTGAAGTCAGGGCAGTCACACCATGGCATTGTTGCTCTTTAGACTGAGTTTCCCACAAACAGCATGTCTTCTCTAACACAGCTGATTGCTATTGACTGGGATCTGTTTCTCAGAAACATTTTTCCTTTCCAGGTGTTCTGGGTTGGTATTCCTCTAAATTCTTAGATGATGGTAAGGGTTCTCCATAATTTCAGATCTCTGGTACAGTCGAGTCGTGTCTCTGTCTCTTCATAAGCATGTTTTACATTGTCACATTTAATATCTTTCTTATGGATGGTAGCTTTTAACTTATAACACAATCTACCTATACACACAATTTCTAATAGAACTACTGACTAATTTTGCATGTAGTTTAATGAAATAATTTTACAGTGATTTTGACTTTTTGGAGAATCTGATATATGCAAGAATTCTGCCTGAAGGCATATTTTTTAATCCAGTAGAAAAATGTATTTTCATCCTAATTATATCTATTTGATGTGATGGCCACAGGTTTTTTAAATCATTCAGATAATCCTCTAGGTCTGGAAGGTCTGGATTTGAATTTTGGACAGTCTCTTCCTCTTGTCCAGCGCAAGCTCTATTTGTGCCTGCCTGGAGGTAATTCCTGATGGTTGTGCAGCCTGTGACAGGTTCAACAACTTTCTGAAGCAAAGTAGGTCTGCATTTGATTAATCTTACTATTAGTTATTGTGCAAAGTGCTTCAAACTCAATACACCATGTTGCAACTTTATACTTAATATTATTGTTCAGTCCACTATGGACATAGAGAATATTTGATTTTTACCTGTTTGGCAATAGTATTTTAAGTACCTGGGAACTAGTGCCCTTGATTTGAGCCTTCTATTTTCCAAGAAAAGATGTTTAAATAGTTTCTTGGCCCTTCAACCATTTTTTAAAACCTTGTGTGGAAAAAATGAATCTGGCTTTGTACTCATTTTTTTTCTTAAATTGTGATGTGACTGTATTGAAATTTTTTCTTACAGAGGTAAGAAAATGTGATCACTGTTCCTAGATAACAAGAATGTTTGTTCTGTAGTTATTTTTAACCTCAAATTAAAAAAAATAAACATTTGCCTCTATTCCTGATATTAGTTGAAAACCAAATTACATAGGCCAACACAGCAGTCACAGTGAAATAATCCTGTTTATTCTATGTGAATCTGAAGTATAAGAAGAAAATCATCATTTAAAATCTCAGTTTTAAGAAGTCAATGCATTCAGCTGTGGATTGTCTTCCATTTCAACAGGAATTAAGGCATGATAACTTCTTAATTCACAAATATATTCTTGTCCTCCAGTTTTTCCTTCCCCCATCCCTCCATCTGTGGTAAAATGAGAACTTTAAAAGATATTCTCATTTCTGTATATTTCCTTAACTGTAGTACCTAGTTCATTCTATTGATTCATTTAGAGGTTATCTTTGTGGAGTGTCAAGAAAAACATTTCGCCTGTTTTTCTTAATTTTAATCTTGAAATTAGTAACAGGATAGCTTCATTGATGTTATAGATATTGACTTTGGGATGCACTTACAATATTTAAAATTCAACAGCCAATAAGTAAATCATACTAAAATAGGAGTTAACTGGCAACAGTCAGTCTTGACCATTTCTGCATTTCATATTGGCATATATTTATGAAACAACTGCCATCCCAGTGATAATCCTTAAGTGTTTTTCATTTA
The DNA here is from genome assembly GCF_009819655.1 of Sylvia atricapilla. Taxonomy (NCBI): domain Eukaryota; kingdom Metazoa; phylum Chordata; class Aves; order Passeriformes; family Sylviidae; genus Sylvia; species Sylvia atricapilla. The sequence goes on from NC_089142.1 coordinate 20,143,039, forward strand.
ATATGCTCACATTCAGATTACACACTGAGAAGTAAATCTGTAGGAGTTAAGTGCCTGTTTTCTTATGTTCTGCAAAATAAAGAAGTATGGTTGCAAATATTGCTGTGATGATGGTTTTCAACATCAAGTATTTTATTCAAATGAGTTAAAGGGCATGTATGCATCTAGCAAAGGCTGCATACTTGCCTTCCATCTAGGTATTGTTTCTCCTTTAATTTTCTTAATATTAAAACATAATCAACTTTTTTAAAAACCTGTTTGTTCTAGTTAGATTTCTTTGGAATGAAGCCATCTGAAGAAACTAAAACTGAACTCTACCTTCTTGAGGTATTTGGAAGCATTTACTTTTTTTTTCTTTTTTTTTTCTCCCTCCTTTTATTTTATGAATATTTGTTAGCAATTCAAAAGTACCTTTATCTTCTGCCTGGGGTGTTCACTAATGGTTCTGGAGAATCTGTTAATGTAATATTTTAGAGTTCAATGAGTTTGTCTTTCCTCCAGATCACCTCAAGTTGGCTAAAAAAATGCAAAGATTATTTACAAATATGGTCTACATTAAAATTGTACAGAACTGGCATCTGACCTTTCTGACATGAGAGAGGAAAGCTTCTGCAGGTCTGACCTCTTTCTTTATGAGGGCCTGATTAAAAGTGTATTTCTTCAAAGACATTAGTGAAAAATATAGTGAAAAATGGCAAAACAAAGTTTAATGAAGGATTTTAGACAACTTAGAAACAAGAAAAAAATAGAGTATAGGAGTAACCCCATCGTGGTTTAGGGAAATTCCAGTACTGATTATAAAAGAAATTAGGGAGTTTCAATAAATATTTCTATTCTGTATTCTGCTTTTCAGGTAGACCCTGTGTTAAGCAAGTCAGTAGCTTTTCTGTGACAGCAGTGTCTATGAATAACATTAGTATCTGTAGAGTCAGGTCATTTACATCCAAATGTATAAAACAGCTGGTTTGGAAAGTTTTCTTGTACTTTGGTTATACTAGAATAATTCAAGGACAGGTGAGAAAACCTCCCTACACATGGCAGGGGGGGTGTAACTAGATGATCTTTAACGCTCCTTCCAACCGAAACCATTCTACGATTCTGTGAAAACTCTCTTAATGTGTATTATACCAGTATTGAAAGTAACAAAATCAGGATTGCTCCAGTAGCAAATTAGTTTCATTTTGTATAAAACCTGAATTTTGTCTAATCTTTTTGGTTAGTAAGGAATTGAAGGTTGAGACTCTTAATGGCTTTTCACACTTTTAAATGATGGTCGGTCTTGTCAATCACAGAATGGCTTGGGTTGGAAGAGACCTTAAAGGTCCTGTAGTTCAAACCCCCCTGCCATAGGTAGAGACACCTTCCACTAGACAAGGTTGTTCAAAGCTCCATCCAACCTGGCCTTGAGCACTTCCAGGGATGAAGAAGTTTTCCTCAAAGTTTCAGTTAATTTCAGCCAAACATATGTAGGTTGCTGCAAGCTTCCTGACTTGAAGCAGATGATTTTAAAAACATTACTCCATTATAGCAGGGTTATGGGTTAGATACTGATTGAAAGACAGTTCTCAAAAGGTTGTCATGATGGCAGTGAAAACAGGTCATTTTTAGAATGGTGGTGAAACAAGTGGAACCAAGCTCAGCCCAATTCAGCATTCAACTGGATGTAAATATATATGTAAAAAAATCTTCTAAAACTTGTATCTGAAACAATTAGAACGCCATGACTAGAATGTATGTATAAATTAATGTCATTCATGTCCACAAAGCTGGACACTTCATTCAGGGAAAAATTAAATGGCCAATTAGGATCAAGAAAAGGATGTCATAAAACTGGATAGCAAAGAATATTTTCTTGGAAATTTCACCTCTTTCTATTCTGTGGTGCTGCACATGGGATGCAACACTGTTTTAGGGTCATGCTGGAAATGAAGGGCTCAGGTACTGATTCAGTATTTAAACACAGGACTAGGGAACAGGGAGGGGGCTTCAGCATTACAGTGGTGTTCGTGATATTGGTATGTGACAGTTTTCTTGCTTGTCTTTTTTAAGCGACCTTGGAAAAAGACATAGGAATGTAATAAAGAGGAAAAATCCCCTTCAGATCTGGGTAAAATGCCTTACATCCAACTCAGTTTGATATTTGGCCTTTCAGAAACAGAGATGTATTTCAGCTGAACCAGATCAGTCCAGAGTGAATTCATCATCAAGTACAAGGTTCTTAAAATTGTCAAAGAAAAGTAGAACAAGACAGTAACAAATAAGGCAATTCTTTTGCTGTGGTGAAAATGGAGATAGAAATGGCCGGTGAAATGTATTTCCCATGGCATATCCTTCATTTCTGGCCAGCTCCCACTCATATCTGTTTTGTATTTGTCATACCTGAAGAATTTTGGGTTGACCCTTCCAGCTCTAGAGGCCAGTTTGGCTGAGTCAGTGGTGTATTTCTGGAATATGCATGAGACGTGCACTATGATACTGAGTCAAATGATAACCCTTTGAAACACCAGGCTTCTTCAACTTTCTGACTTTGGTTTATGGGAATTTGCAGGGCACTTGTCATTCAAATACCTTGCTAAGGCACTTCAGGTAGATGTAAAGGTCTTCATCTGGGCCACTTTGCTTATTTTCTTGCGTAGAGGGGGCATGTGCTTATGGCCATTAAGACTGTAATTGTTTTTTGCTAATTTTGCTAATTATAAAACTAGATATTAACTGTAGCACTAAATTAAAAAAAAAATCTCAATTCTCTTTTCCCTCTCTTCGTTTTGTCTAAAGAATTCTTTTCATTTTTATTGTGCAAATATTTTCTAAGCATTGGTGTTTCAGTGGCCAAGATGCAGAGGCTTGGTTGTCAATACAACCACAACATACATCCAATGTGTGCCTCTTTAAAAGGTCATGATTTAGACAACTAAGTTGCCTGGAGTTTTTTTATAAGATGTAGATGTCTGTGGAGAAATTATGGCTGAACTAGAAGATATGATCTTTTCTAGGTCTTTAGGAAACAATGAATTATATTTAAGTTGCTTTTCTGGTAATTAAGGGCTTCAGAAACAGGCTGAAATGGTTTCTTCACCACATCCTGTTACCTGTACAATGTAGCTTGCATATTTTCCTGAAGATTACACTTAAATTATATCTTATTCCCAGCTGTCTGTAACATCAGAGCTTTTAACTTATATCTTGATGTTATCATGGATGGATCATTCTGGCTCTGAAGTGATCAGAGATCACTTGTTATGCAGATGAACAAGCTGAAGAGCAATTTCATAGTAGCAATTCTGAATGAATCAGAAGCGTAATGAGGATTAACAAGATTTTCAAGCTATGCCTTGCTGAGAAGTACACCCATCCACTAGATATATCTTTGCCCACTTTCAGTGATCCTGCATCACAAAATATTAAAAATGTTTTCTAATCTAGTTTTGCACACAAGTAAATGCAGGCACTGTGTCCTAACTGCTGAATTCAGTAAAATTTTAGAAGCATGAAATATTGCATGCTTATGATGTATGTATGACAAATGTGATTTGCATGAGACTAAATGATGAGACATGTTTCTCAAAAGCATTGAAAAGTGTTTCCTGTGCAGAGTGCAGTATTTTTACTGTTTCAGAGGAAAGTTCTGTCATTGTTACAGTGGGTCTTTTGCACACATTTAAATAATGTTTGTAGATAAAATTGCCATACTGTTGATAAATTCAGGTCCAAAGCTATTTGAAAAAGGGAAGTGCCCATTTCTTAAAAGTATTACAGTATAATTGCATTTAATTCTATTTCTATAAAAACATCCATCCTGGTAAATCAGTAATATGTAAATTTATTTAATGTGATGTGATAAAATGATATCTTTTGTAGCTTAAAACTGCATCATTAGAATTTGAATCAACACTCTTGCAAACATTTCTCATGGACAAGTCATGCGATCAAGTAAAGCTGTATTGGTTTTAAGGGGGTTCCTGAGAGATTACAGGATTTCTGTGCAGGAAGACATTCCAGGACTGAGTTTCAGATCTTATTTACTTAATTTTCTGGACATGTATGCATGATTGGTGGATATACACTTAATCTCACATTTGAGAGAAATAATCAGGAAATTAGGAGAATGTCTTCTAATTTTCTATCAGAGGTGGATTACTTTATTACACTTCATTGAAGTGATTATGTTTTGTAAGCTTAATAGTCATTCTGCCACAGAAGTTCAGAGTCCCGACAAAAAATTGGTGTTTTGCAAATCACATCCTGAGCGGAAAATTGGTAATTCCCACAGTTGGATGGATTGGAGAATAACTTGGTAATGTTCCTAGGCTTTAAGGATTTTGTAAAACATTTCTCTTCCATACAATTATGAAGACCAGTTTTCCAATGAGTTCTAATATTCTAATGAGCCTGTTTTTTAAAAGTGAATCTACCTTTGTAGGCTAGAGGCATTGGCAAGGCAGGGTTGTTGTATCATGCATGGCAAAAAGATAAATCCAAGACTAGTGCAAATGAAGATTATTGACAACCTTTTAACTGAATTTTATAATGGGAATAATAACGTGTGCTTCAGAGAGTGAAAATTTTAAACATTTTTAAAAACTGAAAGCAATTACAGTGTCTGAGAAAAAAATAAATACAATAATTGAAACTGGAAAAAGCTATAATGAGATTATAATGGTACACTAATAATAAAAACAAATAGTAAGCAAAGGAAGATTATGCTTTCAAGTTTGTAAAGCTCCTGACAATAGCTGGTGAAAAGAATGGGTAAGATGGATAGGGAACATTTTGGAAACTGATGGTGCAGTGATTAGCTGTGAGCTGTGCTGCAGAAGCACTGCAAGCAGTAAGAAAGTGCCCTTTTGGAGAATAGGGCCAAAGCTGAGCTATCTCTGAGCTATCTCTGAACTATGAATGTTGGGTATGATCTTGAGGGGCAAGAGGAAGGCAATTTGGGGCTACAATCCCCTTTTTGGGAGGTAATCTGAAAGCAGGATGTGTCTTGAATTACTCGTGTTCAGTCATAACTTTATCTCCCATAGTACTAATTCTGGCCTGTGATTATATTTTATTTCAGCAGTGATATTAGCATCCAAAAGTGGGCAAAATAAGCAACAGAGAGATTGAAGTGTCATTTTTCTTTGTACTGTGGTATGTCCCAAAGGTTTTCTGGAACTTCTGGTTACTCTTTACTAATGTTTTCACAGACGTACCTTGGACATTGCCATAAATGTGGTCTCACGCTGCCAGAGCTGCCTCCACAAGGGCACTGTTGAGAGGGGATTGGCTGCCTGGCCACGTGCTCCCAAAGTGATTTACATCAATACCCACATGGGAAGAGACAGTCCTGAGCTGGACTGATGATCCTATATTCCCCCACTGTTAAGGTCATGGAAACATCTGTGCGAGCACATAGAAGAGGGGAGCAAAGAACCAATCCAGAATGAAACTCACGTTTATGTGTATTAATACCCAGTTGTGCAGCTACAAGTCCCACTGTAAAGCCACAAGAACCAATTGTCAAATGTTGGGGTGCAGAGCTGCCTCTCAGCAATACTGCATGAGATTCCAGCTTCCAGCACTCAGAGGTGTGAGTAAACTCTGCAGTGTTAGGTATTGACAAAGCTCTATTCAAAGACGTAACTTTTTATTCAGACATTATTCACTGGATCCAAAGCTGATTTATCTCTTCATGTCATTTCTCTTAGATTTAAGTCCAAATAACCATGTGGTTTACATGGAAAGAAGTATATTATTTTACTCAGAATTGCAAAACTTTGGGATTTTTGTTTTTATAGGGGCAGTAGCCAGATATCTGTGTCCCTCACAACAGTTTGAGATGAGCTCTTCTCCTTCCCTTTTTTTGCTTTCCCATTTTCTTTTCTGTTCTCCTTTCCCTTCTTTCCCTTTTTAAATTACAAATTACAGGTATGTCTTCAATCAGGCTGTAGGACCTAAGCTGTACTAGCAAACAAAAACATGCAGTACAAACATCCTAATACCATCCACAGATGCAGAGATATAGTTATTTTCCAATCCACAGATTTTATTATTTTCCATGTTGTTGGAATTGTTAACATAGAGGGTTTTTTCCACTGCAGTTTTTTCTTGGGGCCAATTCCTAGACAAGGATAAGTGGTAGCTGAGGCTAAGGACAGAACCGACCAACAGCTTCTTGGATGCAGCCATTCTTATTTTAGAGGAAAGAGAATTATCCAGAGAATTGTATGGACAGGTTGTGCATGTTACCCTCACAGTAAGCAAATGTTCCTCGGTGAATTTTCTTTGCAGGTGTTTTTGCATATTTTCTGTACTGATCTTTGACCATTTTCTTCAGTCAACCACTTTTTTGTGTTCTTTGCATCTTGACAGAGTGATAGTGCCTCTTCTGGGATGGATGGAAAATCCACACTGATTTGGAAAGGTCATGGGTACTGAATTGTGCACACCTTGTATACTGATGAAAAGTATGTACAGTGTCTTACAGGTTGCTCCCAGGAGAATTTTACTTAAATGTTACTAACACACAGTAGTAATGTACTGGCAGCATCCATGAGAATAGCTGAACTAGCAGTACTGGGAATAGGCCAGGTTAAATCCTGCCGCTGTCCTGCCAAGGCAGGGGTGTCCCATGCCTGAATTGTTGCTGTTGTGTGTCCTCCAGAGAGGCCAAATTCTGCCAGCTTGTTCTCAGCGTCTGCCAAAGGAATTTAATTAAAACAGGAATACACATTTTATAGCAGGGCTGTATGTAGCTACCTCTGCTCTTTAAGGAAAATGGCAAAATTGCATATAAACCGAAAATTTGTAGGAACTGAGAAGGCAGTAATTTTTCCACTCATAGATTTGTTGCTGTAGGAAGGAAGATTATAACCATGTCACCTAGACTAGTGACATCTGACTTAGCTGATCTGGTATGTATGCTCACTGAGCAGCTCTGTGCTGATCTGTTTGACATGGAGGACAGTGTGGAATACCTCCAAGATCACCCATGACTGCTATTCTTGATCTTAAATAGAAAGCTATTGAGTTACAGTACGATACTTTCATGTGCAGAAAGGACTCTCATACAGTATTTTAGCTTTTTAGTGTATGAACTGTTCCCTCTTTTTTGCAGTTTATGTAAATATAGATAACAATTCACAGAAATGAAATTAGGTTATTATTTTTAATTAAGATACAAAAAGCAAATAATTTTTTCAAATTTTTATCAAACATTCTGTCAAATCTTCCAATTAATTTGAGTAAGAAACTTTTTCTTGTTGTCTATAGTATTAATTTTCTGCTGCACAAAAATAGAAGAAGCATACCTTACTATTGTTATTTCTGTTAAGGTTCCATATACATTCTTCATGACAGCACCTTGATTTTGAATATTGCAAGGTGAATGGAAATATTTGAACTTTAATCTGTCCTGTTTGATGACTATATGGCTAAAAGCTGTTTAAGGAAAATAGTAAGTGCAAATTTCTTTCAGTGAAAACTTGAAGACTGAAGAAAAAGGCATTTTAATATTCTTACTTTAATATTTTCAATTAATGTAAGTATCTCATCATCTGATTTTTGTGGAGACTTCTGGAGAAGTCTCAATTTTACTATAGCATGGTTTTATAAAAAAGGAAAAAAACAGGTGCAGCAAACATTGTTAATTCCAGTGTTCACAATACTCTGAAAGTAGAAGTAAAAAAACAGGGGCACTCTGTGAGCAAGAGAAGCTGAAGTTTTACTTTCAGTCATATTGTATCTGTAGCTACTTTACCCTTTTTGCACTCATTTTTATGTAGCTGGACTGGAGGAAACCTCTGCAAGGAGGTCTGGATGGATATCAGTGGTGCAGAAGAAAACATTCTCCTTTATTAAAATGCAGCCCATTGCAAAGTAGGAGCCCCATGGGCAGCAAAGGTACAGTGATGTTACAATTAGCATAGCTATACTCAGGTAAAGTGAACATCCAGCATCAGAAAATTATATATAACTGATTGAACTCAGTTCAATCAGCAACTTGAAAATCAGGTTGTTAAATGAACTTCGGTGACCAGGAATTTGATGCTTAGCTGTAGTTCAGTTTCTCCCACCAGAGGCCAGCAATGTAGATAATTTGCCTAAAAACATCTATTCTGTCTCTTGTTGCTGAAATAAAAAAAGGTGCCCTTCGGTGATATTTGATGAGCGTGTTTGGAAACCTTAGTTCTAAAATAAAGAGAAAGTATTTTTCATGCCTACTAGTTCAAGCAATATTTCCCTTATAAAAAAGAATCACAGAATCATTTCAGTTGGAAAAGACCTCTAAATTCTTGTCAAGACCCATCATTCACCCAGTGCTGCCAAGTCCACCGCAATCCTATGCACCATATGTACACATCTTTTAAATATCTTCAGAGACAGGGACTCCACCACTTCTCTGAGCAGCCTATTTCAAATTTTGACTAGCCTTTTGGTGAAGAAATTTTTTCCTAATATTCAATTTAAATCTTCCCAGTGGCAACTTGAGGCAATTTTCTGTCATCCTACTCTCCTCTCTCTGTTTGGGAGAAGAGGCTGACCCCCACCTTGGTACACCCTCCTTTCAGGCAGTTGTGGAGAGCAATGAGGTCTCCTTTGAACCTCCTGTTCTCTAGACTGAATGATCCCAGCTCCCTCAGCTGCTCCTCATCAGACTTGTGCTCCCAGTCCTTCACTGGCTCCACTGCCCTTCTCTGGACTCCCTCCAGCCCCTCAATTTCTTTCTTCAAGTGATGGACTGAAAACTGAACACAAGACTTGAGGTGTGGCCTCACCAGTGCTGAGTACAGAGGGACAATCACTGCCCTGGTCCTGCTGGCCACACTACTGCTGACACAGGCCAGGATGTCACTGGCCTTCCTGGGCACAGGCTGGCTCCTGTTCAGCCACTGTCACCAGCCCCTCAGGTCCTTTTCCACAGGGCAGATTTCCAGCCACTCTGCCCCCAGCCTGCAGCACTTTCAGGGGTTCACTGTGATCCAACGGCAGGACATGCCACTTGTTCTGGTTGAACCTCATGGAAGTGGCCTCAGCCCATCGATCCAGCCGGTGCAGATGCCTTTGCAGAGCTTTCTTACTATCCAGCAGATCAACACTCTCACCCAGCTTGGCTGAGGAAGCACCAATCCCCGCATCCAGTTCACTGAAAAAGGTGTTAAACAGGGCTGGCCCCAACACTGAGCCCTGGGAAACATCAGTATGTGGGAAGTCTTTGTGGAGAAACCCACAGCTTCCTTTTAGGAGTAGCTCTCATATGAGGTTTTCCACTTGCCTCTGCCTTGTCAGGTGAAAAAGTATCTCCAACAGGCCTTTTTTCTTGCATTCCATACAACTTTATCTGCCTGCTGGCTACAACAGAGCACACTGTTCCATTTACATCCAGTCCATGGGAAACATGTTGACTCTTAAAAAAGTACATGATAGATTCCCTCTACCCTATTCTTTTCTCATCTCTGCCTCCTCCCTTTGCTGTGTGTTAATGTCAAGTGAAGTGCAAGCCCCAACCTGACCTACCTTCTGTGTCTTCTTGGACAGTGCTTGCCAGGAGAGCTGGACTGCTGTCTGCACTGAATGGAGAAGTTTGGGTCATGGGGAACCCCTTGTTGAAGTATGATGGGTTCACTGTAGTGGTCCAAGGGGAAGTTACTCACTTCTGCCACTGCTCAATGATGCAGGGGCTTTAGCAATCGCTGCAGAGCTTTCAGCCACCTTTCCCTTGAGCTTTAGAACAAAACACTTTTTAAAATCAGAAATTGAAAAATCCTATTTGTTTTCTTTAGTTCTATGCAGACAAATGATGATTACCTTGCATCTAAAGTTCCAGTGCAATGCCATTTCATTCAGGGGTGTTAGCCACAGCTCCTCTGTCCTTCAGTAAGGAAATGGCTCCTGCAGCTTCCTAAGGAAGCTGATACAGCTCTTGAAGTTAGTGCTAGATGGGTAAGCAGTATGTACACGCTCGGGACACAGCATAACAAACAGGAAAATAGGCCAAGAGAAGGCCCATTGCACAATCTAAAGAAGATGTTGATCACAAAGAACACTTTATTGGTAAAAATGGATCAAACTTCTGAGAATACAACTTGGTCATCATGCATTAATTTCCTACAGTGTGAAAGACATTGATGCTGGTTCTGCATGCCTGGTCATTGCAGGTCCTTCCAGCCAGGAGATTCTTCAGTATACCACTAAGCAGTTGCAATTTGTACTGTATGAAAAACCTGTCCTGAAATAAATCATCCCAGAACCACCCATTGTAGCACTGAAATTACCATGATTTGGTGAATGCCATCTTTTACAAATTCCATACAGGCTGAAATGGATCAAGATATTAGCATGAGCTTGTGGGCCTGAACTTAGGACATTGAGACAAGGGATATATCACCATCAGATAAGTTTTATCCATAACAGAACTGTCAGAAGCCTTGCATTTCAGACCATGTCTTTGCACATAGCAAGATACCATGTACATTATTTGGTGCACCAACTACCAACAAGATAGATACTTTTAGATATTGTTCTTAGATTATATATCCATTTGAAGATTTACTTTTCCTATTTTGGTCTGAAAGTGCACTTCTCAGTGTGTCTCTGCTCCAGCTGTGCTCGTGAATAGTTGATTAAGAACAGGTTTGCATGTCTATCCATAATGTATACTTTCTTAGTCAGACCTCTTCTGTTGCTTCTATATATTTCACCAATAGATGGAGTCGAAAGTGCCATAAATTCTTTCAAGATTCATTCAGATGATAGCTTAATTATAAAATAATTTGGCCTCAAAGAATTTATGTAATATGACACCAGCTTTTAAATTTGTAAATAAAATAAAAATACATGCAAGTGTCTTTACTAAACAAGGAATTTAACAAAACACTTCCTTTTACCTCAGCTATTCTTTGGTGCTCTAGCATTAAAGAAAATTTTTTGGAATATACTATTGTACACAGCTGTTTGGTAGGAGGAAGTGGGGGTGTCTTCAGTGAAACACATAAGTTTTGCATGCAAAGAGTATTATTTTTGTTGTGCATTAATATTCAGTTTTGTTAAGGTGGATCAAGATGAAACAAGTTCTGTGATCAGCAGATTCTTGACAGTAATCAATTAACTGACAGTGATTTCCATGATTAAATGTTCATGTTTAGTATATAGCCTGCACAATTAATTGCAATGTATACCTCTCAGAGAATAAAATGAAACCAAACATGATGCAGGGATTTTTTTTCCTTTCCATTATCATATTGTCATGCTTTATTATTCCTGAGTCTCCCTATCATGAAATGTGAAATTAGGTTTGTTTGGATTTATCTACTTGGCATTCTCAAGCTTTGTGACATAGGAACTATGTATTGAATGTAAATGTTATTTATATTCTTTTTGTACTTCAGTAATGCAGCCTTCAATGTATAAAAGAATCAGTCTTACAGAACAGAGTTTAGACAGAGTGAATAATAAAATATGCCTTCTCTTTAGAAACTAAATGAATAACCACTGTCTAGTTTAGTAATTGTAACTGTCTTGCTCATACCTGCATCTCCTCTCTCTCTATTCTGTCCAGGAGTGTCGTTCTCCATGACAGTGATTTGAAAATTTGATTTCTAAATGGTGATCTTATAATGCCACTGAAATCTGGGCATGGAAACAGTCCTAGAAATATTATGACTCAAACATTTAAGCTAGCTTTTACCTAGTCTCTATTTTCCTCTCTTTTTACTTATCCTTTCTTTTTTTTTCCTTCCCTTCTCCTCCCAGAGTTGAAAACCACCTGGTAAATATAGGCTTGAAAATTCAATTACAGAAGAAACATTGATAGATACTTATTTTTCTCAAAGTCTGAAAATTAGGAGAGACTTAAAGAGAAAAAACTGCCTCTGCCATGGGTGCTCCTCACTATCCCATGTTTAAAGGAGAGGGATGAGATACCTCTGCAAACTTCCTCTGCCTCAGAATGAGTTTAGTCATAATTACATAACCACATCAAACAGGTCCACACCCCACACCTGGCAAGAGCGTATGGTGAGGTAAAGGGATATTTAATGTAGTGTGCTTCCTTTTTGTTGTAGTGAGGCTATGACATGTTCCAAGCATCAGAAGAAGCCCCCAGCTGGTGCCGTCTCACGACCTTACCTTGTGTGCATGGGCACACAAGGCTGACTGGGGTGCTACATGACCCTTCCTGAAGTTAGAAGAGCTGAAGGGTTACCTTGAATTATTGATGGATGTGGTTCCCATGCAGGTTATGCCAACTCTGTGACCCTCTCACCTGCCCAGATCTTGTTCTGTGGTGTCTCTTGTACCTATCACAGGACATGACAGAGATGGCTGGTGTGAGGGTAGCCTTTTTGCGTGAAATTTCTCTAGTCTGAGGGCAGAGCAGACCCCTTATCAGGGACTGGGGTGTCTTCTCTCAGCCTGTGTTGGTAGGCTAACACCACTGGGCTTGAGAAAGGTAATTCTGATTCGTGCTTAAAGATGACGGATTTCAGTCCCTTCAGGGAAAGGTAAGTCAGAAGATTTTCAAAATGATTATGTACTTTCTAACTGGAACCCCTTCTGTGATAACTTGAAATGCGATAGCACTAATAAGACATAATTAGCAATGAAGTCCCTTCTCACTGCACCCAGGAATGTGCTGTGAAGAGTTACGCCTCTTCTCTTCTGAAAGTTGTTGGAGCTCTCCTCCTCTCCCTGCTCTCCTTGAGCAAGAGCCAAGAGTGATGTCTGCCTCCATTGTAAATAATAATAGACCTGGTGGGAATTGCCTGAACCAACAGTTGCCTTCTCTTAAAAAGGGAAATAAGTTTTTACTGAAGTTCATTTCTCCTGGTAGCTTGGGAAGAGCCCAGGTTGCTCATGCTGGTGGTTGCTCATGCTGGTGGTTGCTTATGCTTCAATCTCTTCTGCTGCTTATAGCTTGAGTTTGCTGTTGTTTTGTACATTTTGCCACTCTCCCAAAGTACCTTGTCAGAGATTTTATACCGAGTGTTTATGTCTGTCCTTTTCACACCAGCCAGATATGGCTCTAAATAAAATACCTGCTCTGAAAGGAAAGAAAATTGAGAACTAGAAAATAAGTCAACCTTTCAACTGAGCAACAAACTGCAGTCATATGTTTGAGGACAGATTTTAACCCCAGTCTTGAACCACAATTCATCTGTATTTTGACGTGTTCTTGGCACAGAACAAACAAGGAACAGCAAATATGGCTTCTGAAAGAGCTTTTATGCTGGAGCACTTGTGCAATCCTCCTGTCTGAGACCTGAGGATCCCAGACTTGTCATAGCTCCTGACAGCTGGACTAGTAATTTCACAGAACTAAAACAGAGTTAAAAGAGTTTTCTTAAGTTATTTTTCTGTTTAATTCAGAACCACTGAATAAACAGTTTTCAATGATCTTTTTAAAACAAGGTCTTAAGTGCTTCCTTTTTTTTCCCCTTTTTCTTTCATGGCACATTTTAACTTCAAAAACGATCAGTCTGGATTTTGATATGCATTTTGTAGTCAGAATAAAATATGAGTAGAATTGCAGATTAAAGACATAAAAATATCAGTAATTCTGTTGATTACGAACCCAGAATATCTGTTGCAATTGCCTTGCTTGATCTTTTATATAATGTAGTTCATGTGATTTCTTTTAAATAATACTTGTTTGAAACTGACCCTGTCTTTTAGGCAGAAAAAGATCTGAAAAAAAGATCCGAATATGATTTTAAAAATACAGTCATTTTTATAAGAACTGCTCCTTTATCAACTGTGTTCCTGATGGACATCTGAGTGACATATTTAACAGCAGTTTACTTTAGTGCCATTCAAACCCCCAGTAAAACATTTTGATAATCTTACTACAAGAGCATATAGAATACTTAGTGTCTTTAAGGGACTTTATATTCATTAGGATTAAGTTATTCCTTTTTTCTAAATGCAGTATTTCTGTATTTTTTAGTCACATAGTTGTTATTGTCTTTACATCTTTGTGTGTTCTTGGATTTCCTGACAATGTCTTTATTTTAAGAAACTTTAAAAGAAAAACAGAGCAAGACATAAATCACTTAGAGAGTTCCTGAAAATAACAACAAATTGTGTACTGAAAATTTTGAAATAATTTAATTTACCATACAGTATGCAATTGAAAGCAGAATGCTGGATTATTGGTTGTTGGATTTTTGATTCATTTTTCCACCATGTGTTAGAGAATTGATACTGTCCAAGACTTCAGTGAAGCAACACAAATAAAAATTCAATGTTTTCCAAATAAAATAGTCTTTAATTGTTTTTCTCAGGAAGGACTTCTTACACCTCCACATTAATAAGCATTCTTCTGTGCTTCAACTAACTACCCACTCACTTTCTCTCTTTAAAGGATCATCTATCCCAATTACCATTGAGACTTTTTAGTCTCTCATTAAATTTGGAGCAGTAGGCAATTTAATCAGGTGGTGATCAGTGTGATAGTACAGAACATGACCTTCATAAAGTGTGTCTAACAAATTTGGATATTCTGTTTTACTAAACATGTATTTAGTGTTTAGTTAGTTTACATTCCTCTTTGGGGAAAAAAAAAGTGACTCATAGACAGCTCTGGTAAGCATTAAAAAAAAAAAAAAAAGCTTTTATATAAATTTTTCGTCTTAATTTGAAGTGTTTCCTCTTGCATGTCAAGCAAATATCGAATTTCCACCCCCCATTTGAACAAGTCTGAATCAACCCTGGAGCTCACTGAGGATGTGGGACATTGGTACACCACCATTCTTCAGATGAGTGCCACATTCTGCCCTTTTTTTTTTTTTCCCCTAGTCAGGTGTGTCATCTCCCATTGCTTGCAGAGAAGGAACCCTCTTGCAGATGGAGCTTTTACGTTGTGAGCTGTGACTCAGAGCGTCCCCGTGGGCTGTGGAGCGGAGCTGAGGCGCCTGTGGGAGCTGCAGGAAGCGGAGGGGGTGCTGCAGCCTTCTCCTGGCCTTCTCCATGGGCTCTGCCGCACTGCTGGGGACACAGCAGCTTCTGCAGTTTCCAGAGGGGCCTTTTCCAGAAAGCCCTGCAGACTTCTGCCCTGCCAAAATGTGGGCTTAAACTATTGATCTGGGAGGCCAAAAGGAGCTTCATGCTGGCGTAGAAGGGCATGGCAGTATTTGAGGCACACCAAGCCATTCAGTATGATTGCTGCCTGTGGTCACCAGGAGTTGGGAAATCAGAGCTACCCCGATACCAATGAGACACTGAACATTTGTTTGAGTTTAGCATATTAGTTTGTGCAGTACAACACAAGATCTAAAGCACTAACTTTCCTAATGGTCAGATCACAAATCTGGTTGAGTTTTTCTCTCCCTGCTCATAAGACTTGCAAACACAGATAGTCCTTAAAAAGTCTGTAATTCAGAGCCTAGGTTCCAAACTACAGACTAGCAGCTCAGACCCTGGTCTTTTATGAATAATCCTGAGCACTAAAGCTGTCCACCCATGTGCCATTTGGAAGTTCTAAATCTAGATTCTCATAATACAAGGTGAATTGCAAGTTAGATAGGTAGGATTTGATTTCTGAGAGGGTGCATATATTGCTTCTTCTCCTCTATACTAAATATAAACAGATGCCCTGAGATATAGTGTCCAGTATTTTGTATCTCTGTTTTAGACATTAGCATGCCCTGAGTATCTAAATATCTTCTTCACACTATCTTACATTATTTAGTGCTGCCAGCCAAAGAGGAAGAGATGACATCCTCTTGTCTGCTTGCAGATGTTCGAATTCCTCTAACATAATCCTCATATGTTCCTTCAGCTAGGCCCATCTCATATATCTATATTGGAAGTACAAAAATATTTTGTCCAGGAGTCAGGACCACAAGTACGTTTGTGAGAAAGTAACTTCAAGGTGGTATTATTATTGCAGTTGAATCCTGAATTCATTCCTTCCAGGAGAAGGCCAGTTTCATGAGTTCAGAATTAACACAAGTTCACAATTTCTTCCTCTGTGGACTAAAAGAATTAACAAAAAAACACTATACCAAAATTTAGCATCCCAGTTCTACCTTTTATATTTCCCAAAGTACATATCCAGGAAGAAAATTTGTCAGCTGTCTCTAAGCAACTGTTAGAGACAGCTAACTGTGTTAACTGTTAACTGTGCTTAACTGTGTTAGGCAGTTGTTGCAATTTTTCATCTGACTCTAAAATAATAATTTATTTCACATAAATGGTGAAGACACCAATGTTGAATGGTGGATTAGTTCATAAAAGGCAGAAGATTGATATCTGATTATTTTGACTCTTTACTATGAGTCTCATCTGGTAACGCTGCTCATTGAAAACTCACATTGAAATGAGAAAAAAAGGGTAAGATTAAGCAACAGAATGCTTTTAGTATCTTATAGCATGTAAAATTACCAAAAGTCTTTAAAAAAGACATTGCATTCAGTAGAGCATGTTTTCAGGGATGTACCTTTATCCTTGATTCAGATATGTCAATTACTGACTGCTTAACACAAGATGAATTGGAAAAAGGTCTGGGGGGGGGGAATTTTACAGATGTCCTAGTCCATGAGAAACTTTACAAAAAAGCTTGTGAAGCTGCCCACAGATATGAAGCTGTGAGAAAATCGAAATGCCATGGATGACTATGAAGCTACTTAAAACTTCTGAGGTTAATGGACTGCATGGTAGGGATTATGAGCATCACTTAACTGCTCTGCTTTCACAGAACAGACTTTTCCTCTCCTAATAATGTTAATTATGAAGCTTATGTATTCTGAGATGACATAATGGATGCTATTGTTCCATTTATGAAAACATTTGATGTTTACCAGTGCTGTGAGGGCAGCATATTGCATAATCCTGCTATACTTAATTTTCTGTTGTACATAACACAGTGCTATTTCAGATACACTTTCTTTGCATGCCAGTAGAACATCACTGTTTTCCTTCTTCACACTACATGCAGTAAAAAGTATTAACTATTTAGAATAATCAGGAAATCAAAGTACACCTCATTCCATGCCTTCATTATAGAGAATTATTTTATATATATTATAAACGTTATATATTATAGAATTATGTTATATTATATTATAGAGAATGAAATGATGGCTTTCTTCAGCCTAAGAGTATTCTTACAAAGAAACTAGTCTGATTTTCAATATCTGAAAATCTAAATTATTAGTTTTTCTTCAGCAGTCTCCTGTCTTTTATCCCTTGCAGAACTAATTTGGACTAAACAAAGATATAAGCAAACTTGTCCAATGTCTGGGCATGACCTTAAGAGATTGGTAGATGGCAGCAGCTAAAGAGAATAGAGTTCTACTTTCAAAACAGTCTTAAACACATCTTCCTGTCCTTTTTCCTCTGCGAAATGTAGATGAGAGCCTTTCAGTTTGGTCCTGGCTGTGCAAATACAGCTATACTAATAAAGACCACTGAAAATTAGTATTTTCTGTTTGGTTGTTTGTTGTTGTTACCATAAGCAAATGAAATCAGCAGACAAAGGCCTCTTTCACTGACAAAAAGCTCTCCCATGTCAAAAAGCTCCTTCTACAGAATGATAAAATTAAAATTACATCAAATATTTGTTGCCTCCATGCAGAGATATATAGCATAAGATTTGAATAATTCCTAGAATTTACTGGTGTCACTTACCCCCATATTATTGATGAGGATTTTGTGGGATGTCCCCCACTTCTCCCTCACTCTCAGCTGATGGAATGTTGGAATTGAGAAGGATTTTTCCAGTTACTATAATGACAGCAAAATTTAGAATACTGTAGAGATTGAATACACCTCACTACTTAGAAGCTGAAGATCCCTTTTTCTCAGATGTGTAAATCTTAACAGATTCTATCAGGTTCAAAGCTTAAGTAAAGTACATACTCTAAAAGTTTTGTCATTTGAGCTACATTTAGCCATTCTGAAACGCTGTGAATAAAACATTCCCTGCCTCTGCCTTACAAGCAAGGAAGCATTGACTTGGAGACAAGTGCTTGAAAATGTGTTCTACTGTTCATTCTAAGGTACTAAATTACAGAAAGCCCTCTAATGTTTTGCTCCCTCATGCCCATCCCTAGCAAACTGTTTATAGAAGGTTTAAATTATTAATATTGCAACAATAAAGCTCACAGCTGCTATTCCTCTCCTTAGTTGGACTGCTGGATAAAATTCTCATCCCCATAGCGGTGGGTACACTAGTAACACACTAGCAGATTGCGTTAAAGAGAAACCTCACAAAAATGGTGGATATGGATGAAATGAAAATATTAGCTCAGAAAGAAACTTGGAAACTGTTGATGTTAAATAAGTCTAAAGCACTGCAATTGAGGAGGACTCCATTGGGTGCTCCTTATATTGTCAGTGAATATTTAGTTTGTCTTTCTTTGATAATCTCTCTGAAAAGAAAAAAAAAAAACAACCCAAAAAAAACCCAAAAAAACCCAAAAAAAAAACCAAACCCAAAAAAACCAACCAAATGCAAGCATTGTTTCCTGAACTGAGAAATATCTTTGAGCCTTTAAAACACACCTTTTGAAAATGTCTTTTGAATCCACAGTTCTATTTTGGCTTGGACTCAGTCTTCTGTGACACATCTTTAAAGTTGTTTTGAGTTAGGAATACATATATATTTAGCTTAGTACTGGCTGAAGATTATCTTGTTTTTGGTGGTCTGTGCAAGATGGATCCAGTCCATGAAAAGTGCCTTTCTAAGGTAGAGAGAAATCTAAATAGAGAGAAATTTCTAAATAGAGAGAAATCTATCCAGTTTTATTATTTTCAGAAAAAGATTGTTTTCTGAGTCCAGTAAGGCTTGTCTTGCCAGCTCATTGAAGGGTGACCCCATTAAGCCTCGTGATTTGGGAAGTATGAACAAAGGCAACTGCTGCTGCGAGTGCTTTTTTGATAAAAGAATGCTAAGAGTCTGCAAAGTGCAGGCTTACTATCCCTTCTATTTTATGGTAAGTATACAGTGCTCTTTAATGGGGCTCTTCAGGGAAAAAAAAATTCCTTTTCAAATGCCATTAGTCCACAGCTGCTGTGATGTCCAGCCCCTAGTTAGACTGGGCACAACCCTGCCTGCCCTGAGGTGTGTGGCTGGTGTGCCCAATACTGTGGAATGGAATGGAACAGAAGAATAATTATTTTGATTGGAAGGGACCTCAAACAATCACCTAGTTCAACTGTGTACCAATTCAGGGCTGGCCAAAAATTAAAGGAGTTATTAAACATAGTCTTGTTACTAAGGACCTGTGTCCTTATAACATGCACATAAACTGTATCCTTTCCTTCTTGAAGCCAAACAGATTACGACTGTAATTCTTCTTTGGAGGGCATTAAAGGGCAATTATAAAATGGAGAAATAACAGAGCATTTATTAGAACCTTGTGCTGTAAAGTCAATGACTATTAAGGAGGTCATACATAGCCTTCCTTTTCCTCCCTGTTGGCTCTATTGCACATGCTGTCACTGCAGCTCAGGTCCAGAAACTGCTTGTGGTACCTAATGCTTCGCAGTCACACTGGAGTTCATCACTAAGAGCTGAATCGAGAAAATTTTATGAGTTTGTGTCAATGAATTCCAGAAGGTTACACTAGCTCAGTTGTGTTGAATGTTCAGACTGATCTTTAGGGAAATACCATCAAACAAGGTCATTCTTGTTCCTGAGTTTAAGCAGAACAAAACTGTTATTGTTCAATGTGAGGATCCAGAAATGTGCTATGTGTTAAGAAATGTAGAAGCCACCTATTCATTTAGTAGTTTTGAATGCTAGGATTTATATGGAAAGAAAAAGATTAAATTATTAATTTCTGTTATCAGCACACAAGTATAATGTAATATGCCATTAATTTACCCTCTTTGATGGGTTTTTAAAATTTCTACCTCAGAAGTCCAAGTGATGTGGGATTTCTTTCTTTTCTGTGCTACCTATCTAAATCCTTAATCTGAGGAACTGTAGGACTCTGGGTCATAAGAAAATCACTGAGCTCTGTCTAGTCTCCGATTTGTTCTATATTTGTCTCCCAAAGTGACCCAGGAGGCAAGAACAGGGTCTCCCAACTGGCAGCTGGTTCCCTGGCATCTATTCTGGTTCAAGACACTACAAGATTTGAACTGGGGGTTAGCTCAGTTGGTCAGACCCTGGGGCTAAAAACACTGATGGTTGTGGCCTGTGTGGGCCATTCCCTTAAGGGCTGGACTTGAGGATCCTTGTGGATCCCTTCTAAATCAGAATATTCTGTGATTCTGAACTAAAAATGCTCTGCTGGTGCAGGAGTTGTCAGAGCTGTCCTTACCTAGGCATTCTAGCAAGGTCTGTGTGTGAAAGCATTTGACTCTGTAATTCTTGGAAATATATAGCCTCTCCAAGCATCCATCTGCCTGTCCTCCTTTGAAATAGCAATAAAAGCGTATATTCACAATGATATTTTGGGGGTTAAGTAATTAATGTGTTGAGTAGCTTAATGCAGAAGCACTTGTTTGATTAGTACTGATGTACTTAATTAGTTAGGAATTTGATAATGTTCTTTGTGGTCTCCTGCTGTGGTTCATTTAGAATAATTCTGCTTGGTCTTCCCATAGGAGTATAAAGGACATTGTGCCCAAAGCACAACTTGTTTCAACAGTCCAACAAGAATATAGCCCTTATTTCAGTCCCACCAAAAGAGACAGGACACATTAGGCTATTGGGGAATTCCAGTTTCTTTGCAAAGTATTGGAAACTAGAGAAAATACTAATGCTTTTGAGCAGGACTGTGCACATGACAGTTCATAATTCAAAGCACTATCACTTTTCCTAGCACTTTTGATCCTTGGGGCTAATAGTCTAGAAGCCTGTCTTAAAGTATACTTGCTATAATTCCTGGTCTATAGTATCCTGAAATAAAGTTTGGGAGAATTTTACCAGGTCTCCCCATCTAGTTCTTTGCTCCATTTGGGCTACTTGGGAAATGCCAAAAAGATGCAGACAGAGTCAGACTCAATTCCTGAGTCTAAGTGCAGAAATAAAAGTGGTTGTATGTGATTGTGCAAGTTTGTACAGCTGAGCAATTATGGCTTAGTTTTCCAAGGAGCTCTTCTTTGCTGAACATTGTAGATATGGCACCAAGAAATGTGGTGCTGACTGCGATGTGATGCTGGTAATCACACCAAGAGAAAAGAGGGACCACAGTCCTTGTATATCTCAGGTGTAAAGATCACTTTTTGCTAAATATTGCTGCACTCAAGAAAGGAAAGATGGAGTTGTAGTTCCTTGTGTGGTAGACTCAAGTAATCCTTGTTTATGCCAAACTCACGGTTTTGGAGACAGCCTTCAATGACAGGGGCAAATATACATTTGATATGAAGAGCAGACAGTGACGTGTAACATTTGGTGAAAAGTACTGCCTGCCACTGTTTCTTTCTACAACTTAAAGAGAAAAGGAAGAGAGTGTATTTCTCTTGCAACAATCCAGTTATATCTCTTCCAAACTGATAAACTTTTGAAACTGGTAATTTTTTCCACCTTAGGCCACACACTTGCAGAACCTTCAAGTATTTTAGCACAGCAATAGTGCCCTAATGTCTGAGAATCATGACTAACTGTAGGTGGATAGTCACATTTGAGCTTTAGACATAGCCTATTCAGGTATGGGAACACTGAAACTCACATCTGCTTTAACTTAGTGCACTTCTTATGGTCCACTTTCCGTCATCTTCTTCAGTTACTATCTATCTTCCTGGTGGCTACTGTGATAGAGCCTGATTTCAGATTGTGGCTACTAGATGCTATGGAAACAGAAATAAATATTTTACCTGTTTAAAATTTTTATAATTTCTTATATAAGTGCATTGTAACAATGCATGACACAGGGAATGCAGTAATCGAATGTGCTGTGCAGAGCTTATCTTTGTGCTTAGCAATTAAATGTATGCACGTAGCAGCAGCACTGACAAAAATGCTAATAAAAAGTGAAAGTTATATCTCCAGAAAAATTCCACGATTAAGGAAAAAATATCTTTCAAGATACTGAAGCAACAGCAAACGGCACATGTGGATAGATCGTGCCCCTCCTGAAGGAAAGATCTTCAGGTACTGACCACTAGAGGGGCTGAGATGATGGAAATAGAAGGTATCCACATTTATAGCATGGGCTACAGACACACAGTTGTGCAAACATCATGGTAAGGCTTTCTTTGTTGTGTTGTTCTTGTTCCTTTATTATTTGTACTTACTTTTATCCATGAAGTGTCTAGAAAACTGTTCTGTTTCCTTGTTTCGTTTTTCTCCTCGGTGTTCAGGTTTGCAGATTTTTCACAGCATTTCTGTCTATCGAATTTCTGACTTTCCTAGCAGATCCCTTGTGTGACAGTATAAGGTATAATTTATATAATGTGATGCAATCTCTTGTGTTAATATGAATAGGATTATCTTTGAAACTGTTTTTTAAGAATACTTAACTGCTTCTCTTTATTTATTTATTTATTTCTAATTCAGAGCAAACATGAAGCAGAGGAACTGCACTGTAGGCTGCAATTCTCAAACAATCCCAGCATTTAAAGACTCCTTCTTTGTGGGATTTGTATGTTTTGCCTTTTGCTTCTTCTCTCTCGTCTTTAATCTTCTTCCAAAATCTGTCCACTTGTGTTGTGCTCAGGTAGTGCATTGCTTCTTGGGTGGTTAATACTGATTCTACACTGCTCTGCCTGTGGATAAACACAGTCATCAAGGGTTTTTTATGCTTTTCCCAAACTGGCTTAACACATTGTTGCATGAAATTATTTTTGCTATTTAAGAATCATTTACAGGTTCAAAGTAAGCGCTCTTAACTCTTTCATTAGTATGTGTGCTATTTAGCAAAATATTTCTAGTTATGTGGAGGATTTAAATAGTTTTTCTTCTAATAATTCTTTCCGGCATTTTAGAGCTTTTCCTCATTAGATTCTGCTCAACAAAGTGCTGATTCTGCCACTTGACAGTCTGCCTGCATAGTGAATTGCAGGATCTGGGCCAATTTTGATCTATTTATATTATAGTCCATTTCATTTTAAGTGAATGCAAGTACTAATTGGCTGTACTTGCTTCAGCCTTATCTCAAGTTGTGCCAAATCATCAGACAGTCCATTTGGAGTTTGGCGGGCTTTGCTGAAGCTCCTGCATTTTGGTCAAGTGCTATTGAAAAAATGCTATTTATCAAAAAAAGTAGCCTAAGTCTTGGCTTGGTTTAACACTTCCGGGTCTTTATCTCCAGCTTTAGCAATAAGATGGACCCTGAATCAGTGCAGATCATGTTGTATTCTGTGTTAACAAAATTAATCAGGCTTCTTTTAATTTCTTGTACTAATCCTTAAGAAATAAAAATGAAAACATATAGTAAAAATAATAGTTAAAAATTGGAACATTACTTGACTTCTTCCCCACGCCTTCTTTATGACTGTATTCATATGAACAGTAATTGACATAACGCTTGCACCCAGAACAATCCTGTTTTATGATGCAAACAGCAAAAGGTTTATTCAGTGAGATTTCTGAGCTAGTCCCCCTTATGATCACTTCAGTTGTTCTGTATTTGTCCAAAAAGTCTTCTAGCAGCAGTTAAGCAGGCAGAAATTATCTCACACAGATACAACTATACTGCAACCTCATCCAGTGAGGGTAAGGAAATGAGCATGTGAGATAGAAAAGGAAGAAGAGCAGCAGATCATTTGCTGAATACCTTTATGTGCATTTGTTGGGATCTTTTTAACAGGATGTTTTACATCTAGCCCAGACACTGATCAACATCTGGAAAAGGGAAGATTTAAATCCACTAGGGTGATATACAACAAGATTACCCTCTTCCTCCTACTCTAGTAAATGCTATCAAGGCAAAATAAGCTTTGAGAGAATCACTTTGATTGTGGAAATGCTTTTCTCCAAAAGGTGCATTTTGAAAGCTATTTCCAAATAAGCCTGTGCTACCCCGAAGTAGCAAAAGGATACCATGCTCTAGAAAGATTTTTTAAAAACATTATTATGTATGCCTTCCTTTCTTCCCACAGTTACTGCAATCACATGAAAATCTGGTGTGTGTATGTATACATGTCTGTATGTGTGTATACACGTATGTATGTGCACATATATGATGCAAAGGGGAAAAGCAAATGCTTCATAGAAATGTCTACTTAAATGTCTGCCTGAAAATGCATGCAGTATATTCTTTTTTAAATAGCCTCCTCCTGGTAGTACCTTCACTCAGATTCTCACCATTCCCATACAGTGTTCTGTAAATACCCTGTGAGAATGACTAGCAGGGAGGATGATCTTGCATAACAGGCAGCTGACTAATTTAGACCAGGAACATGATCTACAATGACTGAAATAGTCTCAGTCTTGTTCCTATTTCGACATTTGAAGTTTTGGCATCACACTCATGGATACTTGTGTAGCTCAGTCACCGGAAGTAACTGTTCATATATTTTACCATTTTCAGGTAGAGCAAGAGAGGGCTAATCCATTTCAAATATAAAAAATGTTAGAATTTTTGTGTCATATATGTTCCCAACACAGAGGGGGCTATGTTAAATTTTTGTGAACTATCTCTGCCCTATCCATGTCTTTAACATTTACCATAACAGGCCCTCTTCGCCATCTTTCTCAGCATGCTACTTTCCCCTCCATATTTTATTCACCTTTCTGAGCGCTGTATCTTGACCTAAGCTGTTCTTCTTTTTACCCATTTAGATTAATTCATATTTTCTGCCTCCAAAAACTTACTGCAATAATGAAAGTATTTTTCTTCAGTTTTGGACCACCCAGGTGCAGCTGGGGACTGTGGCATATGTTTCACAGGCACACTAATTGTGCAGCTCCTTTGGCCACCAATGTCTTTGAGACGTTGATTTAAGTCAGTGCTGGACACTGCAAAGCCAAACACTGCAGAGGCAGGACTTGCTTGAGGACTGGTCTGTTCTGGGTCTGAAGCCAAGGGATGAAGCTGAGCTTGCAAGGTGGGAATGTCTTTGAGCATAAGTGATTACTAATCACTAGAGCCTCTTGGAGTTTAGCTCTGGTGTTTTCATTTCATCAATATTCAACTCTTCCCATAGGTGTTGGTACATATTCAGTGCCATTGTACATGTATGTATTTGCAAACACATGTGAGAGTCCACTGGGGCCCTTCTTGATTCCAATGAGTTTTTTCTCCATCCATGCTCTTGCACTTCTTTTAGAAGAGACCTTAAAAAACTTCCAATATGCTATTATGCATGTGCTACATAAATAGACATACATCCTGTATTCTTTGCTGCCACAAAGATATGTCATAGCTGCAAGTAATTTTGTTTTGAGTAATGGCAAACTGGATCCCAATTCCTAAAGTAGGAAGAAGTCAGGGAAGAAATGACTGTGTAGTTCGCTAGTTTGGTTTTCAGCAATGAGTCCTGTAAAATAAACAATGCTTCATGAAAATATGCCCCTAAAAGAAACCCAAAACCTAACCTAGAATTGCAAAATTATGCCTGTGCATTTGTTCATTTAGATTTGTACTCTTATTGCAAAAGTACATCTAAAATGAGTAAAACACAGAAAAGAATAGGTTAAGAAATGAGCAGACATTGGTGCAATTAATTTTTATAGGAAAAGGAGCATTATTTTTTCTTTTGCCTCACTTCCCAGTGTGTCTTGCTTACAATAATCAGCCCACCAGTTTTAATCTTAGCTACTTATACCTAACTTGCAGAATACATCATTATGGAAAAGGTAAACTAGTTTGAATCCAAATTTTCCTTCTCACTAAAAACACCAGAAGAAAGTGATGGGTGAAATTTAGGACACTATTGTATAATAAATGAGTAATCTGAGAAAATGTAATGCATAGACAACAGTCACTCCTTGCTGTGCTGTTGCTCAGATACACATCTTGTCTGAATCTAAACATACTGATTTATGTAAAAAGTGCATATTTGGTGATACATACCCCACAAGCCTGAAAACAGTGAACAGGAATTATATTCATATAACTGGTTGCTGCCTATTTGAGAAAGCCCTTTCACGTGTACAGTAGGCTACAGTGGTGTTAAGCTTGTGAAATTACATTGCAGTACAGGTTTTAGCCTGTGACTGGGAGAAAAGGGCTTTCAGAGACATCCACTCAAAGACTTTTCTTTTTCTTGACCAATGCAGAAGGGAAACTCTTCCATGAGAATAGCTTGGCACAGAGTGCAGACCCCAGCAATAGAGAAGATGAAGTTGGGCTTGCTTATAATTTTTAAAGTTTGTGATTTGGTGCTCCTGGACACTTTATCAGTATTAATATGTGGTTGGAGATACTTGTTTATTGATGGACAGAAAAGAATAGGTTTATCTTTGCTCAACAGAAAGCCTTTGCAATACAAAGAATTATTAACGTTCTTTTTGATAATCTCATCATTTTTTGAAATATTTTTAACTTCATATTAACTACTGGTGATCTATTTGATACTGAATATAGTTCTGCTTATCAAGATATCTATTGGAAATAATCTGTATTTCTTATAGTAGTAAAGGAGTGCAGGAACCCTTTGCCTGTGGGACCCATTCTTGCCATGAGAATGAGAGTAAGCCTTCAATCTATGTCATTTTATGGATGCCGCAGAATCAGCCTGGCAAGACTTGGTGTGGGAGACTATTCAAACTGAGGTGAATTTCAGGGAAAGCTTGGCTTTGTTTTCACTTGCTCAGCCTTTGCAGACGGTGAAGTGCATGGACATCCCTCCCAAGAGGACAGCAGCTCGGAGGGCTACTTTGAGTAGGTTCTGACTTGAGGAGAAAGAGGTATTTCAGTGGCGATGATTTCAGCCCTTCCCTCGGCTCAGGGCATATTTGCCTCTAGATGGAGCCGTCCACTTGCGTTAAAGCAGAGGCCTCAGAGGCGCAGGGCTGCTCCTGGAAGGCTGAAGGCAGAGCCCTGCAGCCAGGCAGGTCTCCCTGTCTACTGCAGACTTCTATCCCTGCTCCCAACCCCCGCTTTTTCTTGCAGGCTTTCTCTGGTCCCTCTTCTTGTTCACCCCTTACAGCTCACTCTGTGTCTTGGCATCTTCCAGGCCTACAGAAGTCACTTGCTCTCAGCACATCTTCATTTCTCCTTGAATCCACCACAGCTGTGTTCTGTAAGACAGTAACTTTTTTTAAGCTGTGTTTTCTTTATACGTGTACTCAGTTGCTGTGATTGCGCATCTGCACTCTGTCTGTGCTTTAAGTAAAGTCAGGGCATGTCTCCTATATGTTTGCGCTTGGAATGATTTCTAAACAATAATTTGTATCTTTACAGGTCATTTGATCCCCAACTTGGATTAATTAATCTGAGCAAGATCTGTGCTTGTTTTAAATACTGTCTCTTTATAAATTACCTGTCTGTGAGTTAAGATACTCTGCCATAGCTTGTGATGCTGCAACTGAACCCCTATATAAAGCCATGTTTAGAGCTGACTTCTTGATTCCCAAGAAGCTGGGGCTGTGAATTTCATTGTTTTGGGTAAAAGTGTTCCCAAACAGAAAAAATGTGTTTCTGTGCCAGTCAGGTTGTAATATATTTTAAGCAGCATCATGTGACATAGTTAATAGTTGGTATACAGAGGTCACTTTACTTTTTGACGTTTCTCCCAGGAAATAAGCTGTTTTCTGTTATGCCTGCTTACTTACTTGTACTCCTATCTTAAATGTCAGAGTAGCACTCTACCAAAAATATCAGCCTTTTGATGTACTCTACTTCCACAAGTTTTATAAGCTCCCACTAAACTGCTTCTTTTTTGTCAAAATCTGGATGCATGTGGTTTACTAAGACTTCATCAGAAGTAAAGCCTTTATCACAGTCTCATTTGCATTGAGAATTTTTAGCAGACAGACTGTTTAATTTTTCTATGACTTACATAGAAATTTCTGACTATTTTAAGGCAACCACTGAATTCTTTGAACTTCTAGGAGTACTTTCCCCCTTCTCTAATGTATCTAGGTGCCATACATGGAAATGATGCATGAAAAAGTGACCACTACTGATTTGTTGTTCTGTGTGACATTTAATATATTAGATAGAGTTTTTTATTGTGAAAGTGAGGGATTACAGGGAAAAGCTCAATTTTTCAGTCTGGTTTAAGAAATGAATGTTGTGATAGGCAGTATTATGAGTTCTTACAGGTTGGACATTTAGTCCTGAAGTATCAAGGGCAATTTGCATATCAATCTTTTAAGAAAGCATTTGTTATTTTGGGAAAGTTCCATCTGTGAGTATTTGGGGTGTTGTTTGACTCCTTGGAGCTGGCAAAGCTGGAAGAGACTCTGTAGGTTTGGGTGTCAAGGGGACTCTATATCCTACCTCAGCAGGAGGAATAGGCCTCTAATGGCACTGCTTCTCTACAAACCACAGCTCAGTTCAGAGTAATTCCTGCTGAAGGTGTCAAGTATTTTACCCGCATGTCCTGTATGCAGTGAGCATCCTGCTCTTTCGGAAAAAGGGAAAAGGGTCTTGGTGAAAGGACCTCACTGAGTGTATTGAAAAGTAATATTAAGAACTCTTCACCTAAAGGGAGCAACAGCAAATCACATAGAGGAAAAATAAAGGGAAGTAACTGAACTGATAAAGAATATATTGATCTGTCAAGTATGTCTCACTAAAAGCAACTAGCTGTAAGGAGGTAATTGAGGTGAAAAGAAAAATAGGCTACTTGTATGTGGGAGAACTGACAATAGTGGTTCAGGGAGGTTTCCAAAATAACAGGCAATATCGGGAACAAAATCATTCCGCGTGGCTGGAAGGAACTTAAGTAAAAAGCTAACTGGAGTAAAAGGATAAAACTAAGATATGTTTTAAATGACTGTTGAGGACACAACCACTGGATACAGTTTTGGAGAGCTTGGTATACTGAGTGACCATGAGATCAGGAAATATTACAGGCAGTAACATTTTGCCAGTTTGACATTTATATAAGAATACTGAAAGGAAGAATCATGCTGATTGCTGTAAGATAAAACAAAGCAAAAAGAAAAAAACCCAAATACCAAACAACACAGAACCACATTAATTTTATATATAGCTATTTCTTTTTACAATACATAGTGTATCTAACCACAGAAGATGAACTTTCAATTTTCCTATTATTGGAAAGATTTACAATAATACTAAGAATATCATCTGAATTTGGCTAGCTAAATCTCCAGCTAGTGCCTTTTTTTCTGGGCATCCTGTACCGTGTTTCTGGTTTTCGACTTTGCACTGGCCAACAGCAGACAGCTGTTCCACAGACACCTGCTGAAGGTGGGGGTCTACAAAGCATTTCTGCCACAAGGTTTCTCCTGCAATATCTTTTTCTTACATTCAGATGTGGAATAATATGCTTCAGCTCAGAGTCTATACTTAAAAAGATAAAAGCAACACAGCTAAAAGGCTTATAAACCAAAGAGATTACTTTTTTGTCTGAATAATTTTGGTGCATTTGGTGAATTTTAATGCTTATGGAATGAAAGATTTTATTGGAGGCAAGAAAGTGTAGGCAGTAACCATAGTGACTTCTACATGTATCAGCTTTTCCAGTGTGCTTCAGTTCTAGACTGCAAAATCCTGGATATCAAACATTTGTGGGTGCTTACTGGTTAATCATAATGCACGGTTGATGCAGGGGTGATATTGTCCTTTCATAAAAGACTGGAAACCTGGGAGCAAAAGTCATTTGCCAAGTTTCTCACTGAGGTCAAATCTAAATTATGAAAGCATCAAAGGGTGCCACTGTGATATTAGTGTTATTGGCTGATGTTTTTCCTTTGCACACGGGCTGGCTTAAATAATCTATTGGGGATTTGTGCATATTTGTCATGTCATTTTCTGGCCCTCGGTCACCCTTAGAAAAAAAACAGGGTTACAGATGTACTGTAATACGCTTTCTTCAACTATTGCTAGAGGATTTTACTTCTTCCTGCATCCCAGGAATGTTAATGAGTAGGCTTGCTCACATTGTCTTTCTGAAAGAAGCATAAAACTTAATAGAAATAATCTACAGAAAGGATATTTCTACTCTGTTGTTTGCTATGGCTGAAATAACTATTTTTAGAAGTCATGCTAACCAGTAACTTCAGTGCACATTTTCACTGCCATAGCATATGCTAGAAGCCTCTGGATCTATTCAAGCTTTAAAAAAAATTAGAATTTGTAGTACATGTCAGCTTGGGAACTTTCCTTTTTGATGTGAACGAGGTTCTCTGAAAATGAAAAATGTAGCTGATAGAGGAGGAAGGAGATCTAGCTCCTATTCTTATATGAAATTATTATATATTTGAGTACTGAATATTGCAATACTAAGTATTGTATGTAATTCCATTAAAGTATTCCGTTTGTGGTGGGTGGTTTTTTTTTGTTTTGTTTTTTTTTTTTTGTTTGTTGTTTGGTTTTTTTGGTTTGTTTTTTTTTTTTTTGTTAAAATGATGCAGTTTTCCTATCCTATGGTGTGAATATTTTTTTCTTCAAATAGGAAGCATTAGTAAAATTTATCTACTTTCTAAAATAAAAGGACAATTCAATTAGTTTCTAAAATAAAGATTGAGATAAGTGAACATATATTTTTGATTATTTGGATATGTGTAAGTGCATACATCTGTTTACCTTTACTACTTTAAGTTCGCATGTAGGATTGAAGAGAAATTGTGTAAAAATGTATTTTTAATGCATATTGTGTCATCCAGAGTACCCCATTCCCTCCCATTGTCACTATACTATGTTTTTCTATCTAGCTCAGATTTGTCAGTGGGGAAAAGTCATATAAGTGCTATAGGTTTCTCCACCTTTGAAAAACTCGCCAGTCCTACATTGATACATCAGAGTTTTGACTTTTTAAATTTGTAAGGGACAAATCCAGGTTCTTGTCGAGCTGGTATGTATACTCAGTATGAAGCAGGGTCTCAGAAAAATCTCTTCAAGAAGCTTTTGCAGAATAGATAATAAGAAGACGCCTTTGTTTTGGAGTCTTCTCAATTTATTTAAACAAAAAAAAAGATTTTGTTTTCCTGGCTGTAATTCAAGTGAATATGCCAAGACAGGTGGGTCTGTCTGAATGGTTTTTATTGTAATTCATTCTTCCAGGTGCTCAAACACAGCATTGAATAACACTGAGCCTTATTTTTTTTTTTCCCTAAGAGCTAAATCATTCCATCTCACTTAACTAATGTATTGATTGACTTTATTGAGTCCATAATAGTTCTGAGTTTATGAGCTGTGATGCCTGGAAATGGATTAGTGCCATTGCCTCTGATGAGATATGACCAGAAGACAACTGTTTTGTCTCTTGGCAACATGCAAAGTTACAGAATTTGACTTGTTTCACCTTCAAAACAAAGCTTATCATCAGCCACAACAAGGACCTGAACACGGGTGTCCAACTCACCTTTCAACTGCAAAAGTCCAGGCTCTGGTACTTTAGTTGTTGCAGCACGAGACACAGTTAATATTGGGGTGACATAGTAGCTGTATTTGCATACTGGCTAACAAAGCACAGAATATGTGAAGCAGGGTATATTTATGCACCAGAGGATCTAGGACTGTGGTGCTATATTTAGAAAATAATCAAGAAATATTACTGAGACTTTGTTTGCTCTTCTCATGGCTTTGACTTGGAGACAGTGCTTCAACTTGGAGCCCCGTGGTGTGAGATGCCTCCTTGGGCCTCTCCAGACCCTTTGAAAGCCTTGAACTATCTGCAGCTGCTGTCATGTCTTTCTCTCCCTTTCCAAAAGTTTGTCATGGGAGAACAGATAATTTGATATGAAATTTAACCTGATAATACTGCGGTCATCTTCAAATCTTTCATATTTGTTTTATTTTTTTCCATAGTTCTAGAATGATTTTTTTAGAACAGCATCTTCAGTTTTATTATGGTTTCTACTGGTTGTTTTTCAAAGCCATAAGATTTGTAAAATCAAAAACCAGATAGGAAAAGATCACTATTTTATCTATTTTCACATCACTTTTTTGTCTACTTGGACTATGAAAATTGGGAAGGAGGAAAGGGGAAGTAAAGGCAAGGAACACAGGACTGCAAATGAAGGAACTGTGTTTGACAAAGGACATAGATCAGAGAACAAAAAGATAGAAGAATTAAATCCTGTTATTTATCACAAATTATTGATTGCTATTTTTGCTTAGAACAAAAATGGTCAGAAAACCCACACAATCTTTCTCGGATTAGTGTTTCTGAGGCAGCGTTACTTGAGAAGAACTGGAAAAATAGTGGCCCTGTTTATAAAGTTTGTCAAAATGAAACAGTGAAAAGTTGAAAAATTCGTACACTGCTCTAAGCTTAAACATAGAGGGAGACCAGGTGGTTACTGTTTCTTTTTCATTTACAATAATAATTTTGAGAGGCCAAGTTTTTGAGTACATTCTAAAAATTCTACTGCAAAAAATGGCTCGAAGTTCTGAAAAGAAAGAAAGAAAGAAAGAAAGAAAGAAAGAAAGAAAGAAAGAAAGAAAGAAAGAAAGAAGAAAGAAAGAAAGAGAAAAAGAGGGAAAAAGAGAAAAAGAGGGAAAGAGAGAAAGAGGAAAGAGAGAAAGAGGAAAGAGGAAGAGAGGAAGAGAGGAAGAGAGGAAGAGAGGAAGAGAGGAAGAGAGAAAGAGAGGAAGAGAGGAAGGAAGGAGGGAAGGAAGGAAGGAGAGATATTAAAAACCTCTAACTTAAGCTCTGTGGAGGTGTTGGTAAGAAGAAAAAGTGCAATTTTTGAAGCAAGCTCATTGTCTTTAAAAGAAGGCATTAGTGCTATAGCTTTTCTATATGGTCTTTCAGAATTGTCTTTGTCTTCATTATTACAGCTGTTCTTCAACACTTGCTTTAAAAGGCAGCCAGATGTTTTTGCAGTCCTGCCACCAAACGAGCGAGGTATCATTGTTCACAAAGCTGTCCTGCTCAAAGATGCATCTTCCACTTTGACACTATCAAAATATGAAGAATTTCTGACATCCTAACCTCCAAGAATCCTCTCCTTTCATGTCAGTGGGTATGACCATACCATAGCTTTGCTGGTCAATGTCAGTACTATTTTATAGCTTTGATCTTCAATGAAGGAAACTCTCTCTGTAGACCTCCTGTCTGCCAGAGGCAATGTTTTGTCACAATAGCTGTAATCTATAGAGAATCCAGATCTAAAATGCTCCAAGAATTATACGAGGATGGAACCTTACCAGATATTTTACCCCTGGAAAATCTACCAGGCATCCTATCAGGGCCTGTGGTAGAAGAGAGTATTTAGCTCCTGTTTTATTAAACAGCATTTTGTACAGACTTTTGGCCCATAAATGTTTCAATGCAGCTGCCTTTCAAAGAAGTGGGGAGTTAATTTGAAAAGCAAATGACTTAGTAAAATGCAGTTTCACAGACAGAAAGGAATCAAGCAGAACTTTTATCCTTTATTTCCTATTTCCAAGCAATTCTATTTCATTTTGAAGAGTCACTAGATGCAAACCATGATTGCCCCTTATCAATCAGCAATTATGCTAACCATGTTTTGAAAAGCAAAGGCTTCCTCAAACTTTTTAGAAATTTCTGCTCTCAATTATTTTAATATTCATATGGAAATGAAAATTATTTTTTTTCTATAAGAACATGTATTTTTATTTGTTAATTTTTTTTACACCTGTATTGCTAATAGAACGTAAAATTCAAATTTTCTTTGAGACACCAGCATTGGAGCCAGTGGTATAAAATTGAACTTTGGAACAGAACTTTTTTTCTGATTGTTTTAGGCATTAAATAATCATTTACTGTGATTATAATTTAAAGAATTTATTTAGTTGTGATACCTGTAATTGATATTTCTAGCTTTTTGTTAGGAAATAGGGTTTTGACAAGTAATTAAAAAACTCCACATTATTCTTCATCAACATTGCTATATTATAACAAATTAAATTTGGCCTTATGAGGCTGAAACCCCCTTTGAGTTTTCCATAGTGCTGTTGAAAAGCAAAAGTGATGAAACTCAGAGGGATTTAAGGAAGAATCTTTGCTTAGGTAACAGAAATGTGATGCCTGTTGTAGTAACGTCTGTTCACTGGACCCCTTCAGTTCAGTTCATCTCCTTTAAGAGATTTACACACAAGATCTGGCTGTAAGAATGAGGATAAAACTTCTGGCCCTTAGTGTCTTGATCTTGGCTGCAAACATGAAGGATAGTGGACTAAAATTTCTTGCCCAGGGGCTATTGCTTATTTTCCTGTTGTTTTGCTTAATTTTACTGTTTGTTTGCTGTAGAAAGAAGTGGAAGTGCAAGTTCTTATAAAGCTTTCCTTGTTTTAGTAACTGTGAGCCTTGTTAATCGATATGCACATGGGGTGGCCTAAGTAATACAATTAAAGGAAGCATCCCACAACGTGCAGTAGATGTTTTCCTACTCTATTTCTGGGAAAAGATGGCATGTACGAATTCACTTTTTATTTGTACTGATTTTTAGCTGTTTGCAGTTTAAAAGGACAGCATTGCAAATTCTTTTTAGCATAATTTTTTGTTGGTTTGACATTTCCACCATACGTTACATGATACTTACTGGAGATGGCAGAGTTTCTGTTACTCAAACCAGCAGACAAACTCATTTAACTGAAACGATTTGTTTTGTCTCTGCTTTAGACTATATACTAAAATATCAGTAGGTGTTTTGGAAGGTAACATCCTTTTGTGTCCTAATGTTTAGAATGGAGTTTCAATAATCTACTGATGTTCTACAATTTAGGTTTCAACTCTAATTCATGGAAAGCCCAGACAGTTTAAGAAGATCCAGCCTTTCTAATTCTTCGTCCAGATATGTTCAGATTTATCAGCTATCTGTAATGCCTGGAGAGATTTTGTTTCCAGTTATGGTAGAAAGAACAAGCCAAACAAAAGGAAGACTAGTAGGAATTTCAAACGTGGTTTAAGGACATTTAGAATTATTTTTTAGGATATCAGGTATTTTTAAGACCCCACATGTAAAGGAAAGACCTTAAGAGGGGTAGAATATTCTGTTGTGTAGTCTGCAGTTTTATCAGATGTCCACTGTACTTGCTTAGTATTAGATGTTGTGGCTTGTTGTGGCCCCATGACCAAGTGCAGCAGCTTTGCTTTCACTGGAGTGATCCTTTCAGTATAACCCTTCAGGCCTTTCCTGACACAGCAATATGCTCAGCATATTTTCCCACAGTGTCTCCCTAAACAAAGGAACTGTTGGAAATGATGGTCCATTCTCTTTAGCATTATGCTTTGTAAAGTTTAGAAGCCTTCAAGCACAGATCAGAACCATCGAGGCATGTACCATGAACTGTGTTTAACATTATCTGCATGGTAATAAGCTCTAAGCTCATCACTGTGTTCATGGTAAGCTCAAAACTAGGTTCAGGAAGAGTGGTGATATCCTTTGGATCAGATGCTGAAAAGAATATTGTTTTAAGAAAGCACACCACTTACCTACTACATCCTGGGAACAGCCTTGAAAGACTTTGTACATTAACAAGGAAATCTGACATTTGGTGTTTCCAAGGCAGGACTGAATTTGATGAAGCAGTGATTAATTTTCTTTTTAGCTATTTTCTATCTTTTTTTCTTCTCCTCATTTCCATTTCATCAGTTTTATCTAGCCAAGAGAGAAACTTCTGGACCATCAATCTCAGTTACACTCACACACACTTCTACTTTCTAACTGTTTCTCATGTTATCTTTATCTTTTGTCATGGAACACAATGGAAAATATTTATGCCATCTGGATACACAGAGTATATGCTTTCTATTTTCACCCAGTACTGAAATGAAGGGGTTATGATATCCAGAGCCAAAACTGTGCTTCTGTCTTTTCCTAAACAGCATATTTGAGATCAGCTAGTGTTATCTTGAAGACAAGCACAGGAGGGAAGGGGGAGGGAGAAGGATAGAACCTGCTTGTATCTAAATGGCTACTCAGTGCTCTGAAGTTGTTTTCTCCAGTGTTTTCAATCTCTGAGGAGGGAGTTCTTCTCTTCAGGGTGCCTGTAAAAAACCCATTGACTTCTCTGCTTTGACAGCATACTGTGTCTTGTAGCCATGGATGGCTGTGTTCAGAATTTGCTTTCAACCTATCTAGACCTGAAGTGAGTCACTCTGTAGGAGCAACTCTGGAAGAGTTGCTTTTATTATTAAAATTTTCACTTCCTTGCCTTTGAGATCTTCTCTATGTGTAATACAGAAATGTAGTACAGGTCGGTCCCTGGTCCAAAGAAACTATAAAATAAAGGCAAAGTATTAAAAGGGAATGTACAGTGAGGTGCTGGATTTCGAGAAGTGGACTGTTTTGCTGAAACTACATCAGCGGAAATGTATATAAAGTCCTCTTGGGGTTTTTGCTTTCGCAGTGAATCCCCAGCTTGACTGGGTGTTCTGGTGAGCACTGTGCAAACATTAATGTGGATGGATCCTAATGCATTCTTCCTGGGTATTAAGTTGTTTAGATGCAGCTCAGTCTGTTCAAAGCAGAAGTAAGTAACCAAGATATGTGGAGATCCTGTTGAAACATGCCCTCAGGTAATTTTTTTTTCTTTAATCAGGGACCTTCTTCTGAAGTTCTTACCAACTTCTGCCAGGAAAAATATTAAATACAAGTTCTTAAGCAATTTGCTTTAGCCTCTAGGCACAACTGGGTCCCTTGGGGAAAGGGTGGGTAGGCAAGTGAACGCTGTATCACCTTTAACTCTTCTCACATCTCTATGTGTTAAAGCAGGCAGATGGAGACTAATTTCAGCTATCTGTATCATAACATTTCCCAAATATATATATTTAAAGGAATAGTTTTTCTTCAGAAAACACTGATGTAAGAAATTAAATCCATGTAAGCTGGTGCAAGAAGCAAGCCTGTCTAGCAGCCTGGATTTCAAACAGTCTAAGGGTAATTTGATACAGTGTTCATATTCTAAGCTCCTGTGACAAGCAGCTGCTAATTCTAAAAAATATCACCAAGAGTCGGCTAATTTGTGTATCACTGAAGCACTGGTCCTTTTTTGCTGTCAGTGCATATTTAAAATTTGCAAGGAAAAAAGGATATCCAGTCTTTTATTATTTGTTAAAAAGAAACTGACAGCTACCCTTCTTAACTGAGAGTGATTTTGTTCATATCTACCAGTATCCTGAGAGTGCCGAAGGCATTTGAAAAGGTGCCACTGCTCTGTCATTATGTTTTATCTGCCTTTACTACCTTGCTAGGTTTTTTTTTTCTTTCAATTTTAGGTGTGGGGGTTTTGTTTGGTGATTTGTTGGGCTTTTTAAATGAGCTTTACTAGAGAGGCTTAATGCTCCTCTTCATTTACAGTCTTTTAGGTGATTATGCAGGATTCGTGGTATCACATCAGAAGAAGCTGCTGTAGATTGATGGGACCCCATCAACCACCCTGCCCACTCAATATTATAAAATTTGGTGTCGTCAGTAGTCATGACGTTTCGTAGGAAGTTGCCCATTTATGGATACTAGAGCAAATGATATCATCACAATAGGTGGCTCCTGTCTAAATAGGATCATTTGTGAAATGAGATTACAGGCATTTATCTGGGAAACAGGAGACAGAGGCACCTGCTTTATGTAATTGGATATCCTGGGGAATTATTGTGTACAATAATCAAGAAAAATCTTCATTTCTAATTCTATTATGTGGGAAAAGAACCTTTCTTTTTCTGCCTGCATAAAACAACCCCACTTCCACATGGAATAAGCTTCCAGACCATGTTTTCTATTATGCTTGAATATATGGGACATGCATTGCAATCCTATGCTTGCCACACTGCTGCAGTATACTTGTTTTGCAGAGCTCTGTAGCAGGCTAGTCAAAGCTGTGACTAACCAGACCCTTGGATACATACTCTAATCTCTGGCCTTTATTTTACAATGAATTTGATTTGTTCATTGATTGTATATTTTTTCTGATTTGTGAGAAGCTTCATGCTCTGTGTCTGGATGCTGACTGCAATACACCAATAGTCTTTGATACGGTAAGTCAAAGATGACTCATTTCTTTACTCTTGTGCCTTCAATTTATACTTTCTACAACACTATCTCATCAGGTAGAAAATTATGTGTTAATTAATGTCGAAGTAGTTAATTTTCAACAGATGCTAGTCCCTTCCCTCTCCCGAGCACTTTGCACCATGTTTTTTTTCCTACTCATGAAAGCAATAGGTTTGAACTGTCTTTAAGTTAAAATGCTTTTGCTGCGATATTTTTAATAATATTGCCATCATTTACCTATTCTCTAATTTCAATTTCAACAATAAGGAAGAAAAATAGATCACATGCAGAGATTTGGAACTTAACATGTGATGCTAGAAAACGATAAGTTCGGTTCAATATTAACCTTTATTATAGTGAACACAATTGGAAAGGCAAGAATCTTTTCAGGGATTTATACTTTAGATAAAGTAGAAGGGTTTCAGTTTTTATTTGAGTATTAATGCAGTGAGAAGGAAACGTTCAGCTACAAGAGCCCTTCTTTCATGTGAAAGCAGTGGAGAGAAAATGCCTTACAGAAAGACAGTTTTCTTTGTAATGCAGCGTGCAGGAGATTCAATAGTACTCCTTATCAAGTGCACTACATGAGATAAGAGCAAAAAAACCCCACATATTTGCTGCACCATAATAAGAGCCTTTATATTATAAAATTTTTGCTAACCAAAATGCTGTGGAACAGAAGTATTCTTAATGAGCTTTAAAAGTGCTGTGATCGCACACATAGTATGCACTCTTTTAGATACCTAATATCAATTGTACAGTACGGGTTAAGATTTGATATGATTTTTTTTTTTTTTTTTTTGAGACACCTACCTTTAAGCAGAGGTCTGGAGGATCACTAGGTTACTGGGTCTTCTTCAGTAAAATTCATTCAATCCTGATTTTAGACTTGGCAACTTTGCAGGAAGTGAATAGTGTTCAAATGCCTTGAAATGCTTCAATATGGGAAGTATTCCCTGCATGTATTTTCTCCTTCTTGTGCTCTAAACTTTTTAACAGCAGAGGTTGGGGTGTTCCTTTTCCATGAGTATTAGCCCTTCCAGTTTTGGATATGCCTATCCAAAAAAGACCAATAATTTCTGTGTTCCAGTATAGATTTCTGATGTGCAGGTAAAATAGCTTGCTCTTTAAAAGTTTAGGCAGGAAACAAAGCCACAAAGGAAAAAAAGAGAGGTTTGTATGAAATATGAGCAAAGGTTCAAATTGACTGTCACCAATACATAACTTGTAATTTCTGTTTCTTTTCATTGCTGTGGGAAAGTTTGAAGGTTTTATTTCTGTAGTATCAACATGATTATTTTACAGGCATGCATTAATATCAGTTCCTGCATTTGATCATAATTAGTTCATGGATCCATATCTGTCATGTTCCCCTGTCATTTGAGACAGACTACATCCTTTCTATTAGCAACAAGTGACCAACATGATCATGTAGTGCCCAGTACAGTACACTTCAAAAGGCATCTTCTGAAACATGAAAACAGTCAAACAATATTTTGGCTGCTAGGTATGCAAAATCTATGTGTTTAGCAAAGTTGGTGACTTCTGGCATCATTTTTTGAACAAAACATGCTATTTTAAAATACTAGCAGGCAGGTGAAACACATGAGCAGATTAAACAAAGTACTGAACCTGATATTATTTGCTTTTCAAGAAAAAGTCAGAATAAGGACTATTTTGTTCAAATAGTTACATAATGATATTACTTAATATGTTTTCATGGAAGTGTTTGTACTGTAAGGGCTTCTTATAAGTGATCTAGAAAAATAAAAAACATTTTCACAAATTTTCCCTTGTGCATTTTAAGCAAAAGCTAAAGGAAAGTGGCAGATACTGAATAGGGGCCAAATTGTATGCCATGTATTTCAGACATACAACTGTTATGTAGCTTAGCTGGTCAAATGTCAAATACTGAGTAGTTTGCAGGGTGCATCTTTTGGGGAACAAAATAAAAGAAAAAAAAGTTGTGTAGTCCACTGCTTTTACTAGCCCACCTGGTATTTTGAAATTTTATTTTCCAAAGAACCAAAAAAATGCATTATTAATTTTTTTTACCAGCTTTCAATCTATTATAATTTCCCACTAAAGAAAATAGCTGAGTGTCATAAATAACAAAACAATTTTAAAATAATAGAAAAGATAATCACATAGTGGAGCAATAAGCACACTGAAGGCACACAAATAAAAGCAACCCATCCATTATGTTTAAAACAATATATAATACATATATACATACAGTATATATACAGTTCTTAAAATTAAATGAATATACAGAAGGAAAATGACCATAGCACAGGACATACAATATTTCATTTATGCTTTATCTAATAAGTTTTTAATATATATGGTGGAGTCATAGAACTCTGTAGCATAGATTACACCATGTTAGTTATGCTCCATAAATTTTGCTTATTATTTCTGGCATCCTATTATTGTCAACATGCTAGAAATCTTGGCTGTGTTTTTCTGAAAACTTTTTGATCTATATACTTGGGATTTTTCTCTTAGATATTAAGTTTTTGCTCTTGCCTTTGTCATTGCAAGTAAATTTCTGTAGTCAATAATTTGGTTCTGGTTTCAAGGAGAAAGCTTGAGTTTATGCTGGAGTTCATTAAGGAAAATCACAAATAACTGGACCTTCTGTACATTCAGGTTTCATGAGTGTAGTACAAATGAGACCAGATAGATTGTCTCTAATGTGAATATAAAGGGAGCTAAACCTGAACACAAAGGAAAGAGTATGGGACCCACATTGCTATAAAAAATGAAATCCTAATTAATTATTCTAGAGCAATAAGGGAAATTAGCTGGGCTTTTTGCACTAATTTTTAAAAAAAGTTCTGTTCAGTGGTAAGCGTTTACTATAGCACAAGGTCCATAAGTGTCAGCTTCATTTTCTTTGGATACAACAGGCATTCATTTTTTCTATTTATATATACTTAAGGAATTCTTCCCAAGAACAGTGAAAAGGTCTGAAGTACATACAAAACCACACATCCTTGACTGGAGACCCCTTGACTAAATTAAATTTAATTCCTTTTAGTTTCTCCTTGTGTAATATAAAATATTCATACCTGCAACAATGAAAGGTTTGCATAGATTGGTGCCAACACAAATCGTATCTGTTGCAGAATTTAATTGTTTTTTGACAGATACGCTTGCAAATTGATATTAAAGTCTGAAAATTTTACATGACAGTATGAATGCCAGCAAAGTAGTTCTGGGCAGCAAGCTGTTCATTCCTCTTAGCAGTACATTACCAAGGTACAAATAGGGTAACAAGTCTGTTACTGTCAGACAGCCTGCACAGTAAAGCATTCAGTGATATACAGAGTATCCCACATAGTAATTAATAGATTTCTATTAGAGAAGGAAAAGTGAAACTGCAGCTTAGTTGCCACTAACATCTTCAGAGAAATGGCAGATAAATAATAAATGCTACTGCAGCTTTTGTGGTAGCAATAATTACTTGCAGTATTAAAGTCAAAGGTGTAAAGGTCACCATTGCCCATCAAACAAAAGAGAGAAAGAGATCCAAAGTAGAGAAATTATTTAGGGATCATAAGTTCCCATGATCTCTGAGAAAATACATTCCTTGTCACTAGGTTCAAGTTTTAGCTGATCTGTATTGTAATCTGTTGTCTGTCCTCCCAGTTCTAAGCACTCGATCTGACATTTGATACAAGAGCAACAACATCCTTTAAAATTTTCAGTTCATTTTCTAGGTGACCTACCATCACCAAATCCTTGGTTTCTAGGGCTTGAACACGCTCTGCTGAAGCTGATGGCAAACATTTATTAGCTCAGCCAGGATCATGATAAGGGCAACACACCATTTAATAGCAGAGGCCGAAAATATCAGGCTGCTTTTTGCTTGTCAGATCCAGGTGCTATTCCTAAGGGCAGAAATCTCCCAGCAGTTCACGAAGAGGAAGAGACTTCCATACTTCATGTACTTTACCCACAGAGAGAGGAGGGGCAAGGGCAGGCCAGGCATGTCAAGATGAAATATTCCAGCAGCATGGCACAAATGATAGCATGGTGAGCTGTGGCTTAGGGCAGCCAGGTGCTGTGTACCTCAGGCTCAGCTGCCTGCCTGCATGTTAGCAACATGTAGCACCTGCTGCCAGGACCCCATTGGGGTCCTGCACTTCAAATGCCAGGATCTAATAGGAAAGCAGGTGTTACTTCAGCACACAGTCACAATCACACTCCCTCACTGTGGCTGCTCCTCTCTATGTGATGACAAGGAAACCCAAAGGGAGGTGTTTCATCTCCTACAGAAATTTTGCTGCGGGGTTGGAGGGGGAAGTGAATTCAGCACTGCTTTGAGGAGTGGGCCCAGTTCAGATGTTCTTGTTTTTAATGGAATCAGGCACCTAAGAGGTACTTATTCTTAGAAAGCTTGTCTTTATGCTGTCTTTCCTAGATAAAATGCCTGGGTTAAACTCCCTTAAAACTTCATATCCCTCACATTGACCTGCATGGTAGGAGAGGGCAGAGAACTCAGGAGCTGTGCTATACATTTCTCCAGAAATTAATTTTAATCTTTTTTTTTTTCATGCATTTTTGATCCTATAAATTTTATCAATAGCTCTTTAAGTGAAGTATTGATATCTGGACAACTATCCTTGCATCTGATTTATTTCCCTTCCCTCTGTCCAACTGCTGATAGAAGTAACAGGCAAGAGCTAAAGAAATTAAAAATATTTTTTTCTGTTGCTCTGTGTGTTTGACAGCATTTTGTATCTATTCAGCCTCATTGTTTCCTCAGTGCAATCATTTGGCTTCTTCCCATTTGTGCAGCCATAATAGAAGCTGAAAGGAGAAAACATCTTAAACTGAGAGGAATAATACTGTAATGTCATAAAGATTGGCAGGCTAAATAGCTGAATCTCATAGGGAATCTTGATTTATTGATATATGTAGTCAATGGAATCTTTCTCATAAATATGTAATCTGCATACATTTCATAGACTTAGTTAAAGCTTAAAATTATACCTTACAATGTAGACAATTAATTTGGGCTATTGCTCTGAGCAGCTGTCTAAGCATTTATCTGTCCATACTTTAACCATTACTGAAGTAGTTATTCCTTTAGCCGATTCATCTGAAGAGGTTCACATCCTGCCACAGACACTTGTTCCTTGCCACTCTGTGCCCAAAGTGTGTCTGGTTGCGCTGAGTCGGCTTTTTCTGTGGCCACACTCCAAACCATGGCTTTAACAAGACATTCTTTTTCAAAAACATGCAAAGACAAGCTGAACAGGCCTTTTTATAAATTATATTCTTTTTTTTTTTCTGTGTGTGTGCAGTTCCATTTTATTTGCATGTTCCATTTGACAGTTCCATTTTAAGGCACACCAGATGATAGCTAGGTTGATCTAAGGAAAAAATCTGCAACTAGGAGTAAGACTAACTTCCAAAAGAATATCTTAAATCAGACCTACATCCAAAGAAATATTAAAAAGCTTGATAGTTTTCCTGGTCTAAATGCTGGGGTCCATCCTAGATGAAAACACGTATGAACTTGAAATGCTCTCTAACCTGGAAAGTTCCCTTTTCAGGGACTGTGCACAGCAACACAACCTTTAGCACTTGGTGTTCCTTGAAGGTTGTTGTAGTGCTACTTTGATGCATCCCTTATGGGCCTGCTGTGCAGTTGGTGCCTGCTTCTTATCAGTCCCATGCACCC
The DNA here is from genome assembly GCF_009819655.1 of Sylvia atricapilla. NCBI lineage: Eukaryota > Metazoa > Chordata > Aves > Passeriformes > Sylviidae > Sylvia > Sylvia atricapilla. Next base: position 20,186,649 of record NC_089142.1, read on the forward strand.
TAGACAGAATTCCCTAGATTTCCTATCTAAACACTTACTGCTTTGAATTAAACCCCTTGTGTCTGATCTGAGCATAGGGCTTTATGGATACATCTATGCTACAGTCAGCAAGAACATACATATAACAATTAAGCTTGAGATTCACTTTTGTTTTGTTCTCCTAGGATCTCATGTCTCCTGTACCTATTCTCATGCAGGAATGCTGTAATGTGTGAGCAGGAGCAGGCACTTGTTCATATGCACACAGACATACACACACATACACAGAGACGCATACACTCTTTCAGTAAGAGAGCCAGAAAGAGCACTGTGTGCCCCCCTGAGATACTGCCAGATAGCATAGGCCACAAGAGCCAGGGAGGACCCTAAGACCTCCTGGTGCCTTTCCTCACTCAGCTCATTGTCCTGCCCCATGGCCACACATGCACTGCAATCAGTGCCCAAGCCTGGAGCTCTAGTGACAGACCTAGTCTGGTCCAAATTCTGTTTCTAACACATTTAAAACGTGGGTACGCAATTCTCAGTTATGCATTTTAAATGACTGAGTATATTTTAAATAAAAAAATCAGTAAAAGATGGATTTTTGAACTAATAATGATTCTATAGTGATGGGATTCTGAAGTGAATAAAACTGTTGACTAAAACTTCTAAAATTTCACTCTCAATTTATACATGAATAATTAGCATCATCTCCAAAACTCTCACACAAGGCTGCAATTTAGCTGGCTTGTAAATACTTCAGTCTTCACTGTTTCATGCAATGCCACTGCTTTGCAAGGCAGGCCCCTGGGGCATTTTTCAGAAAAGTAGCAAAACAGTCATTTTGGCTTTTTGCTAGATGAATCCCTTTGATTCAGATATTTTTATTTCACTTATGTGATCATGCTATTAGCAGCAATAATAAATGATAAATTACAGGTATTTGGGGGGAAAAAAGAGCAGGACAAGTGTTTCAGGCACCTCAGTGAAGATGTGACTATGTTGAAAATGTTTTTGGATTCTTAACAGGCTATACGGTTTCCTCATGTTATTCCTCTGTAAAGTATGAATGACAATACTTTGCCAGGTTGCAGAGGGCTCTGTTCTTTGAGATAAAAGCGCAGAAGTTGCCCCCTTCATATATTTGGGAAGCATAACTGACCTACATTGATAGAAATTACATCTGATGGTGTTCATACATGTTTCTTTCTATGCTAAGGAAGGGCGAATCATCCTCACAGAAGGGCAGATATTTACGTTGATTCTCTTCTGTCAATATGCTGAGACTCTGAAGCAAAGTCCAGTGAAAATGACTGCATGCAGAAATCAGGGAAGGCACTTAGGGAACCTGGCCACAGATATGCTCACTTTCAAATCTCTTCTTCAACTGTATTTTCCATTTCTTTAGATTTACAACATAAAATTACAGCAGTAGTCAAGTGTGGGAGACTTAAAGACCTAATAAAGAATGCAGATTTGAATTAGCTTTCAAAAATTAAGGTTTTGAAATTGAAAATACATTGAAGATGCACACTGCAGCTGGTGGGATTTGACTTCAGATTATTGTAAGGAAGTTCTTGAAAGTGCAACTCTAACACATCCTACACCTAATTTCATTTTAGTTTTGAAGCATTGAGAAATCCAGCTAACCTGAAAGGTGCTGCATGTGCCATACTACATTTGCATGAGATAAAAAGAGGACAAATCCTATGCACAAGAAGCACACAGGACTGGAAATTAACTCAAACATTTTATACTGTATTTCATAAGACTTTTGTTTTAAAGCTAATTTACTGGCACAATTTCTGTTTTACTGGTTTCAGTTCCGAATTCTATTAACAGTTCAATATGAGGCGATCAGCTGCTATGTCTTTTTCCTTTAACAGTGCCAATTTTATGAATACAATATGAATCTTTTTCTCCCTACCCCCTAAGGGTGAAGTAATAAAATATTTTGCTTTCTAGAGTATTCACTCTGTTGAATGTTCTTAACAAGTCAGTTTAACTGTTCGTGTTCAAATGGGTCACTCTGAAATCAAGAGAGGCCACATCTGAATTTCCAGGCAGTGTGCCATTAAGAATCCAATTAGGGGTAGTCAGTTGGTTATGAAAAGATGAGATTTTAAAGGAATTTCAGGCTGGATGTCTGCACAGTTTCTAGTCACATGTGTGTGGCACCTGTGCCCCTGCTCCATGGGAATTCAGACAGAGCTAATATGCTTCAAATTTTTTCAGAGACATTGAAATCTGTGAAAAGATCAAGACCATATTGGATAATTGAATAATGAAGATTCCTCCAAATAAAATAATTTAAATTAATGATTTTATCCTTAAATTTAAATGGTCTTATTTGCATAGCTGTGATATGTCATTAACAGAGAAATAACAATTGAGAACAGGATTCTGAACTACAGTTTCCAACATGAAAGGGGACACTATGATTATTGTGCTAGCAGCTGTTCCCTTTAAATGAAGGACACTTTTACAGAGGAGTTGTACAAGATAAAAGAGGTAAAATAACAATGTGCCCAAGTAAAGGGAAGTAGGGATCTATCCAAACTTTCCCAAACCTACAAAATCAATAGATTCAGACACCCAACTGAGTATTGTACAGGTTGGTTTCAAACTAAGTTTGTCTGATTTCGTTTGTTTTCAGCAAAAGTATATGGGTCCTCCTATCAAATCACTGGGATACTTACTAGTAGGCAAAACTGGATGTAAAATTACCCTGATGTCCACCTAGAAGACATAAATGTTCTTTCCATTCAACCCATTGTCAGTTAAAGCTAAAACCTTGGCTCCTACTGACTTGTGAGAAGTATCTATTAAAAATTATATTCATGAGATTATGGAGTAAACTAAGATGACAAGATGACAAGAGCTTTTTTTCAAAAGTTCAAAACCAGGCTACACTCAACATTAATGACAAAGCTCAATGAAAGTTTTAAAATGTATTCTCCAAAGCTGACTTGGTTTCTCGTACACATTTTATGCATCAAAAGGAACCTTTGACAAATCAGAATTATAGCAAATCTTGTATCAGCTGGAGATTTTTTCTGAGAACTTTTTTATAGTTTTCTCTCTGTTAGAACAAGAATAACACAAAAAGTAGTGTTTCACTAGTAATGGCAATATTAAACAAAGACCTTAGTAAATTAAAAGAATAAAAGATATCGGACAAGTCTAATATGGGAGTAAGATATAAGCAGCATACACCTTTGAGGAAAGAAAAAAAAGTAAGCTCCTTGCCCAAGAACTTAGCATAAATCTGAACTGATAGCTCAAAGATCCTTATTTTCAGCAAGACAGTGTTGATTCATGTAGGTCAATATGAACAGGTTTATATGTCATCTTATAGAATATGAGATCTGGTCTGTTGAAGGAGTTAGTGATTTGGCATTTATATGAAGGAGATTATCTTTTAAACAGCTAAGGCACTAGTTTAAATTATTCCAAGTTTACATCTCTGTAACTAAACTTTAGTCTGGAGAGTTGATTTGATTTCCCTGAGTTAGCTTGATTGCTTAGTCACATAAAATGGCCTGTTTGCCATGTACTCTGCTCATGAAGTCCTTCTTTCACTTGCTGCTGATGTACTACTGCAGGTATTGAATGTGTCTCTTCCAGTACCAAAATAAGTCGTCTAGGCAAAATGTTGGAATCCATTTGCTTATGTGGTATGAAAATTTTGCTAGATAACCTCAAGCAGATGAAGGCTTTCCCTGTTTTCAGCCTGCAGCAAGAGAAAGGAGCAACACTGAGCTACTTAATATTTTTTTTTGGAATATTGTTGCTTTAAAAAAACTGATAAACATTCATCTGTTAACCTCTAATGTTAGCCATAAATACAAACCTTTATAATTGTGATTTACTTCTGTATTGGCTCAAAGCAATGTTTTTTATTTCATTAACAAAAGTGATGATTTAATTTCTGGAAGAGTGTGTATTTCTGATTTCAGTCCTTCTGCTGGGTTGACCTTAGTCAGCTGCCAGACCCCCACCCAGCCACCTCTCATTCCATTCCTTCATCAGGATGAGGTAGGAAATAAGTTTATGGAATGAGATAAAACAAGGAGGTCACTTACCAATTGCTATTATGGGCAAAACATATTCAGCCTGAGGAATTTACCTTAATGTATTGCCAATTGAAAACAAACTTGGATAGTGAGAAGCAAAGAAAAAAGAAAATAACTCCTTTCCTCTGGTTTCTCTTTCTTCCCAGGCTCAACTTTACTGCTTTATGCCTGACTCCTTGGCCTCTGCTACCCACTGTAATGGGGGATAGGGGTTGGGGTCCATCCATAAAAACTCCCCTCTGCCATTCCCCAACACACATCTTCCCTGATGTGTCCTTCCACAGGCTGTAACCCTTCATGACCAACTGGCCTATGCGTGGGGTCTTCACAGGCTGCACTGTGGCTGCTCCACCACAGTCCTCTCCACAGGCTGCTGTGGAATTTCTGTTTTGGTGTCTGGAGCACCTCCGCCTCTCTGCTCTCACCTTCATCCCCACAGGGTTGAGTTTGGGGGTTTTTTGAAGGTTTATCTCACAAATTTTTTCCTTACCACCATTTGTGCAGCATTTTTGCCCTTTCTTACACAGATTGTGCCTGAAAATGCTCCCTGTGGTGGATGGTTGGATCCGGCTGGAACAGGCTATGTCTGGCTGGAACCAGCTCTGTCTGGCTTCTGCTGGGACCTGGGCACCCGCATCCTGTACAGTGCCTTTTTCATTGGCATGTTTAAAACAGAAAGTTTGTAATTTATCTGATTATTTATGGAGCAGCAGTTTAAAAAGCCCCAGGTCATATGAATGGGGCACTGGTATAATGTGTAGGGGAACCACCAGAAAATTAAATCACGCAAGCTTTAGGATAGTGGCATCCTGCCTTTTCTCATGAGAAGGGTGGAGTGTAGGGCAGACCCACCTAAAAAATGACACCTTGATCTGAAATTTCTTCTGTTTAAAACCTAATCTATTTTATTCTGTAGTTTTGGAGACTGTATTACACTTATTTTTAAAAGTGTCAATGAAAATTTCCAGGGGAAGAAACAAATTTTCTTGTGAAGTATTCTAAAATAACTATATTTTGGTAAATTTCATAGTGTTTCAGATAACATAGATGCTTTTTGAAGTATTATTTTAGAGAAAAGTCCTCAAGTTTGACAGTGTGGATCAACTATTTCAAAGCCTCTAAATGCTGGGTAAAATATATCTATAGAAGCAGTAAGATTCATGCCTTCTTTTTTTCATCTTTGATATGGTCCAGCCGCTGAGAGGTTGTCAGTACAGCAGAAATCAGAGCAAATGGACAGCAGAGCAGCCTGTGTGTCTCTGTGCCCTCATCTCAGCCCTCCAAGAGGGGATGAGGTTCTTCCCTTAGTGCTAAGAGAGGAGACCAGCCTCTGCTGCTCATGGGGAGCACCTCTCAGATTGAGGAGAAATGCCTCACTGGCAGGCAGCTGGTGTGACTGCTTGCATGGCACTGCACAGCATCTCCAGGAGCTCCTCTTGGAAGGGAGCACCAGGGGGCACGGCTCCTTTACAAGTGGAGGTGTGACCATGTTCTTGAATATGATTGCTCCTCTACATATTGGTGTAGATTACATTCTGTGTCAATTCCTTCCTGCACAGTGCATCTACAGAGAGCATGTTGGCTCACACCTTCAGAGGTCCCATGGCAATGGCAGAACCATGCAGCTGCATGTTTTTCAGATGTCTTCTGGCAGTGAGACCAGTATAAGTCCACAAAAGTTTCCATGTAACCTCATGTAGCCTCATAGATCTGAGGGAAGAGCTTATTTAAAATATCTGAATAGATTCACACAGGACACAGTATGCAATGCTCATCCTTTTTAGCAAGGGTGCAGATATGCCTTCTAAAGAAGCCATTATCATGCTATTCACAGTGATTCATTATTCTGAGGCACTGAAATGCAAGCTGGAAATGTAAAATACATTGTGCCTATTTCCAGTAAATGCCTTTTCTTTGTAGGTATCTTGATTTATCTATATAAGACTCTTTCGACTATTGCTACTATCTAGGTAATCAGCATTCAAATTCTAAGAAATCTTGGATTTTGCGGCAGATCTCTCATGCTGTTTAAGTGGGACTGACCACTCTTTCTTAGTGCAACCTTGTAGCAGGTTTTTAAAAATATCCATTTTTCATCAAGCATAGTTCTAATATTTACTAGTGTGAAGAGATAACAATGAGGAATACAAGTGAATGCAGTCTGCACTAAGGTGCAGTGAGGGCAGGAGATCAAGATACTGGAGAGCTGTGGTGCACACTAAAGAACCTTTGCCTTAAGCAATTCTGCTTGTGGAATACTGATTTAGAACCAAACATTGATTGATTGATTGGTCTTATTCATTGATTGATTGATCTTATTCATTAGCTCTGGTTTCAGGCTTGGTCAAAAGCCTCAAACTACTATGGGTTGCCTTTTATTTATTTGACTTAATAATACTAATTTAGCTATAATACTGCAATGAAGGAGGAAGATGTTAAGAAAAGTAACTCCTGAAGGTGGACTAATAGCTTGCATACAGGCAATTAAATTTACAAGGAGATGCATATGGTGCAGACTTACTCTTGCCAAAGTTTCACAAGCAGGCATTTCCAGATTCTGGACAAAAATGTTGCACCATGCTGTGTCAATCTGTCTGTGCCTAAGGCTGATTGTCTCTTGGATGCATGGTTATTCTTTAATACCAGGAGCTTTATTCAGGCAGAATTACTGTGCAACATATTGTGCATCACTGTGCCTTGCTCAAAGTGCTTAGGGATAAATGCAGCTCTGGCAGGAAAATTAATGTGCTCCTTTCCTGCTTTATTATATTTTAATTAGGGAAAGTTGTAAAGTTGTTTAAAGGAACTTGCATTACATACATATAATGTTCAAAATCTCAAACAAACTCACTCAAATATGCTCACAATCAATATTATATATGCCAAAATGTAAAATAATCAGGGGAAGAATATTGCACTAGGTTGTCTTGGACGGATTCAAGGAATATATTGTAACACTTTTATATTTACAAAATCCTGTCTCCTTCTAGTAAGATGTGTTACCTGCCAATTTTAGGAAAGTGAGTGAACTTGCAGTGTTTATCTAAATTCACTGTGTCCTTGATGTTATTCATTGAAGAAAATATACACACATATATGTTTATATGTATACATACATATAGAAACAAAGCAATGTGAACCTGTTGCACACTACAGCAACCTGCCTCAGTCATCCAAGCACATCTCTGAAGTGAGGAAAGATCATTATCCTTATTTTAAGAATTAAGCAGAGACTGTCAGTTTCTCCATGTCCCCAAAGAGGCCTTTGGCAAAGTATGAAATTAAACACATTACTCACCAGTCTTGCACTACAGCCCCAACCACTGACCTGAATGATGGACACACTGCAGAAGTCTTCAGTCTTTCATAACAGTTATTCTAGATTTTTTCACCACATCTGATAACTGTGTGTGACAAAATTTTATGACAGCCAGCATGGCCAGTGTGTTTTCTTTAGTAATTGCACTAAAACTTCATATATCCTGTGCTGACTCAGACAGCTTTGGCCACCCAGATAAATTGAATCTGTGGAAAATTTGGCTCCGTGTGCATCTATGGGGACAGAAGATCTGGCAGAGATCTTTGATCTCACTGTTCCTGGAACTGCAATTAGGAACATCCATCTGTGACCCCACTGTAATATGTCTAACATACTCCTGGGATGAAAAAACTTGTAAGACTCATTACTGCAAACTCATATGTATTACTAATGTCAAAACCATGCTGAAGTTCCATGACTGTATGATGCTGGTATGTTCTTTAGGTCTGACATCACCTATAAACAATGTTAGAATAAAGCATTTAGTCAGTGTTTGCATAGCGTCCTATAAAGTATTATAATTTGTAAAGATAAGTGCTTCAGAATAATAATAATCTGCATGCTTGACAGATTATAAAGACTTTATTGCACAAGCTATAGCTAATTTTCTCCTGAGATATGTCAACATCATTCCATCTAATTTAATCTGATTTTGCAGTAATATGTGATCATGGTGTATACATCAACACCTGTGTATCAGGTAGTGTTATGCACTCTTCCTTTCTGAGTGTTATTTCTCACTATCCGTTTAGTCTTTTATTAATAAGTAGCACAATAGTGAAAAATGCCAGTCATTTCCCTTTCTCATTGGCTTCTTTGGGAGATGGATAGGGCATACAGGAAAGGGGGAAAGAGACTTCAAACTATTGTATCCTTTCCTCGTTTTACATCAGTGTCTATAAAGATTCAGGAGTCCCAAAGCTGTAATTGCAGTGAAGGATGTGAAGGTAGACTATTCAAGATTACACAACTCTTTCGTCTTTTCCTTTACATGCAACATAGAAGAGTTTAAGAGATTCCCTAAAGGAGCAGCCTAGTATTATGTCCTTCAGAAAACCATGTTTTTGTTGCTATCTTTTATTCCTAGAGTAGATTTTACTTGTGTGAGAAATGGCCTTAATATCATCTAAGATGATGTGGACAAGAATGGCACATATAAGCAAAGGTATAGGATAGTATTACTGTTTATCCAAAGTCCAAAAGTCAATTACAGGGCCATTATAGTCTTTATAAGACCGAAAATAATTCTATCTTTTTAATTCTTATCCTCCTTGAAAAAACAATAGCAGTATCAGCTATTTTTCATCATCTTCTGTATCTCTTTTAAAATAATTTATTTTTCCATGTGTACCCATCAATTTTAACTTCTCCTGTGCAGGCAGCACTTTGCATTTATGAAAGATAAGGAACTGAGAGCAACTTCAGTGCTTTCAGCTCTGGGGCACAGACTGGAGAAACTATAGTGTAAATGAGTGCGTATCAGTTCACATCTCTGAATTTCCATCATTTCACATATGTTAAAAAGCACAGCTGGATATAAACATGTCATGATCATTCATTGTACCATTCTTCTATTTTGTGTCAATTTTTACAATTGACTGCTAGATGCTATCCTTTGTTAATTGAAGGATTGTCTCTGATCGTAGATGCATCTTGATGCAAGTCTGTAGAGCTAGAGAATGAGTCTGCATCTTCTGGCAGAGCTCTAATACCTGATAATCTAATACCTAATACCTGATAATCTAATATCTAATATTTATTATGATCATACCTGATTAAAAATATACATAATACTTTGTCTTCAGTGAGACCTCTGGTTTTCTTACTAACATGGGTGCTCTGTACAGAACTTGGTTATGTGTGACATGCACACTAAAAAGTCCCTAAATAACTGTTTTCACTTTAACCTTTTCTTTCCTTCCCACTCATCGAGACATGTTTTTAGAGTTCTTAAGCCTTGCTTGCTTCTGGGATGTTTCATAGTTATCCTTTTCCATAATCTTCATCTTCCTTAAAGTGGTTAGTTGTGGAAGGGTTGGATCATCACCATGGCACACAACGTCAACAGGAAAAGGCCTGATTATTCTTGAAGGACCTTTTTTCTTTTGATATCAAACATGCACTGTCTTAATATAGCCCTGAGAGAGGCTGCCCAGCTAAGATTTAATGGCAGTTCCCAACTTCAGTTCCCTTGTGTGGCACAAATACCTCATCTATACCCCAGAGCATGGGAGGCATCATGACAGACTTTCCACTCTTTTGAGAAAATGGAGCAGAAATGACTTCATGAGGAAACTGATAATTTCCACAGCATTTTTGTGTCAGTTAAAAAGGAGGTAAGAGGTACCTTCAGTACTGGGGACCTCCATGGATAAGGAATATCTATCATGAGGAAAAGAGTTGAGGGGGCTTGTGGTTGGTTCTGAGGTGGGAAATCTGTCTCTAAGACTTCAGTAGCCAGTTCAGAGCATAAAATCAGGGAACAGTAGCCCAGCTTATGAAGTTACCAGCTGGCATAGGTCCCTTGGTCCCATAGGAAAAAAATCTCTGCCTATAGCTTCAGGTTTAGCATATGGAGATGAGCCTTTTTTAATCCATCCTGTGTGTGGGTTCAACTTAAAAATAGTTGCTGCAGCTGCACACTTTGAGTCTGTTCATTTGAAGTAGGAGGGATGCTGAGCAGGTTTACAGCACAGTGTCTTGAATCAATGTCTCCCCACTACCTTTAATTTTCCTGGGGGCACCTTTTGCACAGGCCAAAAAGAGGTTCTGCTTATCAGCCAATATTCATGTGAATGCATAAACACTGTCTAAAGCAAGTGTGAAAATGTTACCAAGAATTAACAGCACACTGAATAGACCTTTCAATTATTCATTGAGAGCCTACTTATATTCCTCTTTGGCATTGTACTTAGAAGTGTAACAATGCGTTTTCTAGAGATTTTATGGATTAGAAAATCATAGGATTAACCACTCCATAAATTAATCCTGATGTATGTTAAGTAACTAATCTAAAAATGGATGCTTCCCATATAGGAAATGAATAATTAATTTTGTTTTCCTGGTTAAAAAAAAATCCCTCAGGTGCTTTTCTGTTTTCTGCTGAAGCTGAAATTTTTTAGTCCTCTGACAATGTCTTACACCCTCCAATATGTCTTGTTTCTATGGAGACACCAATGAACTGCAGCTTGCATTCTTCTGCATATCACAATACAAGGTTGCTTCAGAATTTTCCCAGTGTTTCACTGTATTCGCTTTTAATTAGAAATTAATCAATAGGTTCAGTACTCTTGTATCATGCACTTGCATGCATGCACAGGCATATATGATCCCTGTGACTGTGAGCCAGCCCATAAACACAATGTATGCTTTCAAAGTTTTAGCTTAGAGAATAGCACATTTTGTATTGAGGCTTATAAGACCAGAATTCTTAGCTGTATTGGATGGAAGTGTGGGAAGATAGATCTCTTGTATGCAGTAGATGAGATGGCAGGATTTTATACCTCATGTTTTTTTAAAAATAGGAAGGATGCATGGAGTTCTGGAATGAACATAAAATATGTTGCTTGGTTCTTTGAATTCTATTAATATTACCTGATATTAATGAATTTTGTTAACATTATATTTTTGTTTGCCCTCCCTCATAATTTTGATGTGAAATTTCACCCCTCATCCCTCCCACACTGAATGATCAGTTATTGCAGGATGATTCTGGAGATCTGATTGTCTGAGCCATATTGTTCCTCTGCTGTGAGCACAAGGATTCCTCTTCAGGGCAGCAGGAAGTAAACACTTGTGTAGCAGAACATGTGCTAGCAAACAGCCAAAGAAAGAAGCGATGTGAATTATTTTGTTTATTAATTAAAGGTGTACTGTGAAGTAAACAGTATTTTTAATTATCAAGAACCAGTGAGACTGAAATGATGCCAGAAGTTGTATGCTACTGTTAGTGAGCCCTTTGAAGTCAATAATATGCCTATTTGTCCTGCAGGGTAGTCTGAATTTTTTTTGCCTGGTTAAATTGAACAGGTGAAATAGAACCAGGCTGGTGCTGGTGCCCTGAGTTTGTTTTTGTTTTTCTTTTTATTATTACTATTATTATTGTTATTATTATTATCTCATATTATGATGAAATAAATTTCCAGTCACAACTCAAAATAGGATTTTCAGAGACCTCATAACAGATACATGTTTATATAAACCAACTGGGGATCACAACAGATTATATCTGATGCTCTGTTTGTGTGCTAAAATGTATCCTGAGCAACTTTTTTCTCATTTTTTCTTTGTGCTACTCAGCAGACTGTATACTCCTGCAGTCTCATATGTTCACTGAGATCTCTAGATAAAGAGTTGGGGTTTTCTTCCATTTTTTAAAAGACTTCTGAAGTTAATAGTAGTAGTTATTTCTACTTAAACAACTAATAATCCAAAGAAAAATAAAGGGTTTTGATGATATGCTTCTAATAATTCTTGCCATATGTTTGTGTTTGTAAAACATGCATATATACAGATATATGTATGTTTGCCTTTCATCAATGTTTTTGTTGTCAAACTGTAAAGGTAAAAACACAAGCCTTTTCTAGACAAGATTTCAGAAAGAATGCTTTCTTTGAAGTCTATGAACATTTATTGCACTCACGATTTGTTTCAACTGTTCAGTATTTTTGTTAACAGAAAAAAAATTAAGGCTTAACCTCTAAAAGGGCCTAAGCATTACTGCTTTCTCAAGGATAACTGTAGCTATGCAAGCTAGCACATAACGGTTAAATATATCCTTGCTTTTGACAGAAGCTAGTGGAGTTGGAACAGGGATGAACATAGCTTATTAAATATAGCTCTTATAAAGACTGCTCTATAATTACTGTGACTTTTCTTTGTATCATTATGATCATAGGCTGATGAAAACAATGAGTCGTGTGCTTTGAAAAGGCCAAGAACCATTCTGCCAAATAAGAAAGATTGTACCCAGAGTAACAGCCCTGCTAGTTTTCTTTGAGTAGTCTATGTAAATAATACACTATAAAGGTTAAATAACTTTCACCAAAGATCTTTCTTCCACCGACAAGAGTTAAAAACTTAGAGGAAAATGTTCTAAGGAGGATCAAGAATGCTTCATTCCATTAAATCAAATACATATCCATGAGCAAATCTTTTGATAGTCTTTTTAATTGAGACTTTTTTTAAATATAAAAACATACGCTGAAATTTTTGAATGTCTGGAAGAGTTTTCTCAAAACCTCAGTCTGAAATGACCTATATACTCAAAATACTATGATTACAAAAATGCCTGATTGTCCTTTTCTATCAGCTCTGTCACTTTTCAGTTTCAAAATAGTTCTGGGGACCTGAATTCAAGTATTTTCTGTCTTTTCTAAGCTGTGCGAGATTTCTGTATTTTTTGTCCCCAAAAGAAAAGCAAATGTGAACTGTATGTTCTTTTGGTCTACTTTATATCCATTTTTCCCAGGTCTGTGTTGATATGACTGGGGAGGCAGCAGTAGGTGTGTGATAGCAGTTTGCTGTGTGTCAGGAGTAGTGTACTTGAGCTTTTCAACAAAGACCTTGGTCAGTGCCAGAACCCACTGTCTTCAAGAGTGCCATTGCTTGTGAAGCTTTCACCCACGTGTACTTACTGAAAACTAATTTTTTTGAGGGCAGAATTTTGACACTTAAAAATTCAACAGCTCATGTCTTCTTAGTAATAAAGATTAATAATTGCATTTTCTTATTTTTAGATTTCATGAGGTAATTTAGGTTCATCAAAACCGAGTATTATTTATTCCAGACTTTCAGTACGAAGAAAATATGAATCACTAACTTCAAAGACAAAGCTAGGGGTTAAGAATTGGTGTTTGCTGTCATGCTCGCAGAGCTGGAAGGCAGATAGGGCCACCCTGTCTGAAATCAGGGATGGGTACACTGCCTTTTCAAGTAATCACTTGACAACTCCTTCTGTGAACCAAGCCAGCTCTATATATTAAAGGCATAAGGTTCATTGCCTTGGCTACATGTGCTAAGGAAGACTTATCTGAAGGCTCACATTCCTGATGGTTACTATTTACCTTCTCACTTCTAGCCTAATTTATTCTCAGTTAGTGTGTTTGCAGGTCACCAGTAACTATGCAGGTAAAATAGGTCTTTTCCTTCTCTGTTTATGCTTTTTGGTGTTTAACAGACACGTTTCATGCTTCCCTTAGTTATGCTGGAAATGTGTTTGGAATTGTTTGTGTCTGTGGTACATTCATATATATTCCCATTATGTGTGTCTATTTATGTAAATAATACTATCTTTTATTTAATATTATTTGTTTGTTATCACATACCCTTCTGCACAGCCTTAAAGCAACCTAATCGTTTTATCATTTGCACCGAGTTATTTAAAGGATCTCAAATCTGTAAGGGTAAACTATGGTATGAAATACTGAGTATGAAGAGGTAAATAGAAAGGAGAACTGTAGTAAGTAGTTCAAAACCCATTCTGAAGCAAATACAAATTTTCTAGTAGGTTTGGTTTAGACAAAAGTAAATACATAAGCAGTCAGATTTGGCTTTCTAGTAATGCCATAATTAAACATCAGTCAATTGAAAAAATAATGACTTCATGAAACCAATTTAAAGGAATTATTTTGACAAATGGGCTTTTAGACCTTGCTGCAGAAACCTTGGCTGATGACACATTCCAGTTGTCCGATGTGCTGCTATAATGATTGGTCTCTGTTTCAGCCTTATTTAACAGTTTCATTAATAGTATTAAAGAAAGCAAGTGATCAGCATGTTAATGAAGTCAGCAGATGATGTAAACAGCAGGAAACAGAAAATAAACGATACTTGGAGGTTAGAAACATGAGCAGGAGGAGTTATCAATGTATCATATTCTGATTGAGAGAAATGAGAAACTAATGCATCTGCGATAAACTAGTTCAGAACTGATTTTATATGCCTAATACATATTAATTAAATACACATAAATATACACATTCAATTATACTAAAACATTCTATTTTCTGGTTGTGAACGATCCAGTATGTAGTCAGTATATCTAAAAGGGAAATACTGTCTTTGAAAGACTGCAGATAGATTGTGTGTAAGACTAGATATGTAATTGCTGAGTTTCACACAAATAAGTGGATTGTAGGAGCAATTTGCTGTTGTTCAAGCAGGGGTAATGCAAGAGGAAAGACCAAAATGTAATGAATGAACAAAAAATGAATGGAGAGGAAGACTACTGTTTTCCACATATCTGAAATGTATAAGCATTTAGAAAAGATATGATGTCTTTAGCACTACCACAAGTTTTATATCTTATCAGGAAAATGTTCTTTATTAGATGAAAACAACCTCTAGCCATACTAAATCAAGATCTAAAAAAAATATACATACAGGCTCTCAAGCACAATTTAGTCCAATTAATGGAAACCTAAAACAGGCTGTAGGCTTCATTGCATACAGAAATGCCAAGTGTCTCCAACACATCTTGCTGGGAATGCATGTTGCAGAGGTCCGTAAGATTTTATCTAACCTATACTTTTTTCACCCCTTCCCCAACAATATCCAAATAATAGGATTATTTCCCAAGTGCTCCATTCAGCAAGCCCAATCCCACACAAGCTCTAAAATATTTCCCCTTCCCCGGTGTGGTGACATGCACACTGCAGGCAGACTGACAACTACCTCCTCCAGTTGGAACATATAATCATCAATACCCTTCTGAGCTCATTTAAAATGTGACTAACTTAAGCCAAAGCTTATACATTGTCAAATCCCACTTGGTGAGTCTTGTTCCTGTTCCAGCTGGAGATGGGCCCACGCTGGAATTTTGGAATCTAGTTTTCATGTTCCAAAATTGAACAAAGAGACTCGGACTCATTTCTCGTTTCCTAAACTGCAGTCATGTCTGTAAGTAAAATGCTGAAACATTAGTTGTCTGGGAAAAATAAATGAGTGATGATTTTAAGAGATATGCTGTGGCTACTCAGTGCAGTAGCTTCCAGCTTTTTGGTGCTGTTCCCAGAAATGCTTCAACCATGGTGAGGAGCTCAATTCTCTAATTAAAAAAAAAAATTGTATCAAATATTTTTCAGCTTTACACTCTCAAATTAAAGCTTAAAAACCTCCAAGGAAGGAAAGGAGGCCAGATTGGAGGGGGAGGAGGTGAGAGGAAGGAAACGGGTGGAGAAAACCACTATATTCCCAAGATGCAAGGAAAGTTGAAAAGTAGAAGAAAAAATATATTAAATCAGTGTAAACTAAGAGGTAAGTTTAAGGCATTTTTTTACATTGAATGTATGTTTTGTTGGGGTATTTTTAGCAGTAAAATTCTGTGTACTTTACAAACATTTGAAATACATTTAAGTGAGGTAATTGCTTTTATTTTTTTCAATTTCTTGTGCTATAAACTTGATCTATATTTTTATTAAGCCTGTCAAAGGATGTGTTGTGCTGGGATTTTGCTACTTTTCTGCTGTTGCTGGGTAAAATTGTCTATTATCTCACCAATGACCTACATGAAGTGAAACAACATCCCATGGCAGCAGATAGGTTGTTTTGTTGTAAAGCTCAGCTGCAAAAGTTAATTGTTTATGGAGACTTAATGGGCATTGTGCTCCTACTTACCTACCTCACTGCAATTCAGTAGGGTAGTTAGTGTATCTTAGGAAAAGAGCCCCTGAAGTAATATATTTTGGTATAGTTAGGAAGATAGTAGACCTGTGATCTTAACTTGAGGTCAGAGCATTGTCTTACATTGTTTATTATGTTGTTGCTGGTATTGCTATTTGGTGCGCTGCCCACGCAGGGGTTGTATAGTTCAGTTTTGATCAGAGACCCCATACCAGCTGCTGAATAGTAAAGCTTGGTGCACTTAAAAGCTCATTTATTACTGGGATGTTTGTTGCTATACTGCCAAGAGCCTGCCAGAGATGCAACAGAATAAAAATATTGGTGATTAATATGACTGTGTTTGTATTGCTGCACCAAAGACTTTGCACAGTTAAGTTTAGAAAGGAAAGAAGCAGAAATCTGGAAAAAGTAGAGGCAGGTGTAAGGATGTTCTGCACAGCTGTACCAGCTGGACACAGCAGGGAGGCAGAGATGTTCCTGTAGCCCTTGGCACCTACTGCATATACAGACCAGGTTACTTGCAGCATTTTTATTTGTGAAGGTTGGAAACAGTGCAGGGCAGGTGCAAGACAGCTGCCAAAATGTGAGAGATAAAAGCTCTCACTGGCTGATAGCGAAAAACAATAAAGGAGATGTTTGGGGTTTGTAGGGAATGCTGCCACCTTCCTGTCTGATCCATATTCAGCTTCTGTTGTGTCTGGTCCTCTCAGGATGGAGGTCACACTGTGTTTAAAAGCTTCTGATGTGTCAATTGTTCATGATTTTATCCGGTCTTGTTTTTTAACATGTTTACACTATTGATTTCAAATTGTTATGGAAATAGGTTCTATAAATTAATTACGTTGTCTTTGGTTTAAGCCCTGTGTTTGAGTATTTTATGGATTGCCTTAAGTGTTTTGACTGTGAAAAGTGAATTCTTATCATTGCCACCTTAAGCTGTCTGCTTATTAATGGAAAAGTTGCAATCTGCCTAAATTCCTCACTTCTCCAAATGTCTGGCCATCCTTGTTCCTCTCTGTATATTTTCTAGCTATGTTGTGTATCTTCAGTGATGCAGGTGAAAATGTTAGTGATTTGCTGCCTTCTGAAGACACATATGTCTAATGACTATCCCTCTTGCTTGTACTCACCACTTAGACTTCCTTAACTTTTCTAAATATTTTTTTCAGAGTTGAACTGAATATTTAAATATTTCTACAGATAGCAGTTACATAAATACATGCATGGCAGCTGTGCACTTCAAGATGAATATATTATGGATGAAGAGCTCGAATGCCACAGTATTTGTACTATTTTTATTCAGACACATCCTGAGAATTTAGCATCAAATGGTCTAATTCTGCTCTGAATCTAAAGCCAGTGAATTAAACCAGAAACTCCTACCAGACTTCATAGGATCAAACTCTGCTTTGCCTATTAGAGAAAAGAGCTAGGCATCACTTTGAGAATTGTTCTGAACTGTGCATGAAGCTAGATATTAAGAAGGGAAGTCTTTTGAAGGAAAGGAAACTTGGGAAAGAAGAAACCCCAGTTGTTTAGTGGATGTCACAGAGGCAAACAAGAACATGGAGATAGCTGAGCAACAAGAGTTGTGAGGGGTAGGTAGGGAGAGCTGGCTGGGAGCTGAAGAGTGAGGGAGATGAAAACAGAGCCCAGCACGCAGGAAGCCAGCAGCTGCAGTTGCAGACCCCTGAAAGTGGCGGATAGTCAGATAGTCATTAGTCAGATACTCTGATATCAGAATTTTGTCAAACTTCCAAAACACCTTGGACACCTATGAGGTTAAATGGGAATAAGGCATCCCATGGCTCCTGTGCCATTAGGTGTCTCAACAGAAATAAAAGGCAAGATAGAAGTTATGCTTTAGAACAGACTGGACAGCTGATTACTCGTGCAGTCCTTATTTTGTTCTGTATGGATTAATGGAAAGCATTTTCCTCAGACATTTGGAAACCATGACCTATATTTTAAACAATTTTTAAATAAATAATTAATATCGCTATTTAATCATAACTCCATCACCAAACAAAATTATCCACCCAAGGAATTAATCATAATTATATTCTTTCCAGTACCTGGCATGTGTTCTTGTCCTTTCTCCTCTGTGGATGCTTTGAACAGTAAGGGAACCCTTTTAAGCTGTTAAGCTGATACAGTTTAGTTTAATATGAGACTAGAAGGAAAATTAATGTTTAAAATGGATTCTACATAGAAATAGAGAAAATAAAGTTCGGGCATTTTCTCAAAGTCAGATGCTTTTACTCATGGCTAATGCAACAGAAGAAAAACAAGGGAACAATCCAGATTGCTAAAAACATCGTATGTAAAAATTAGTCATTTACTTAGAAACTAGCAGCTATCTATAGGAATTGATGTGTTGGAATTATTATATCTTTACCAAGTGTGTTCCATAAGCTTCACTTCACAACAGATGTAAGACATAGAGTGTCATGAAGAAATTTGGGCTGCCATTAATGAAGCTATGTATGGCAGCACTTCACGAAGAAAAGCTGCCTTTGATATTGCTTATCTGAGGATTTACTCAAGTGTGCAAATATGTTGAATCTAGCCAACTGATAGCAAGATGGGGTAATAAACAACAAAGCCAGTCCTCTATCATATGCTACCATGAGCGTTGCTATATTCTCGGATTGTGTTTTTGAGACAGGGAATACCGCTCTGACTTAAACAGTAAAAGTCTTGGTAATACCTCAACAACTCATTCAGTGCAGTATTCACCCAGCTGCAGCTTGATCAAATGGAATGGGAACAAAATGGTGTCAGCAATTTAAGGACTCTCTCTTGAGTTTTGCCAACAGTTCTACTGGTGACTGGAAATACTAAAGGCTTTATCTTTGCACAATACCTGTTTTGGGCAAGTACTGTCCTGTTCCCTTCTCTCAAGTTGTGTCCCAGCAGAGTGTCCCTTGCATTAAGCATCTCTAGATGACTAACTTTTCACTTTCTGCACAGTGTGTATTCCTCCATTGCCCCTAGGTTTAGAAAATAGATAAATGCATGTGAGAGTGGGGAAAAGAACTGAAGGCAAACCTTTTTCTTCTTAGGAAGTGATCTAAGCAGGCAGAGGACAGCCCCAGTAATTGTTCCCCATGTCTTCCATGTGCAGAAGACACAATAGATGACACTTCACCTAAAGCAGAAATGTTTGAATGCTAAATAGATTGGAGAAAGAAAGACATTTGTTTTTACTGTGTTCCTACATCTGAGGTGCTCCATGCAAAACACCACGCAAAGAAAAAAACTAGAAAGGTCCTCTATCTTCCACAGTTATTTATATCCCTCTAGGGAATGGCTCCCTCTCCTGAGGTAGTCCTTCTTTCCCCAGTAGTAATTGTTTCATCAAGAACACTCTGAGTGTAGTCACAGCAGCTGTTAGAAATGCACAAAGTTCCAATGTGAACTTCATCCTCTTTTCATCAATGCTATGAACACAGGCAAAATGAGAATCAGAATAATTTAGGTCAGATATGACCTTTAAGTTCACTGAGGCCAACTACTGACCTATCACAACAGGGTCTACCTCTATACCTTGTTCCTAAGTGACACATGTACATGTAAATAAAATCAGCTCACTGTAATACATTAATTTTCATTTCCAGATATATTATTTAAATACTGCTGTTTAACAAAGTATATTTAGAAGTGTCTGATTCTCACTATATTTTTCTTCTGATTCTTGCACATTCAGATGTATTCTTGGGTATTGTTCAAAATGAATCTCACAGGCAGTTTCCTGGCTGGCAGTTCTTGGGCCTTTTGGGTTCCACTGTTGGGACTTCTATGCTTCCTGGTTACAGGACTTTATCCCTGAAATAATTTAAAGTGGAAAGGGAAGCAAGAAGTACTTAAAACTGTTTATCACCTCTTACAAATTTATTAATAATTTTTATTTTTACAAAATTATTTTTTTGAAGTCAAGGAAGAAGCTGTTTTAGCACAAAATTTGAGACAAGTTTTGCCAAAATTCTCAGCAAATGAAATTATAAGTGTTTGAAATAAGAACTTGCATATACCCAAGGGTGTTTATACATTTAGATATTCAACGACTTCCAGATTTTAGGAAAAGTACGGTCATTTTATGTGTTTTGGACAGTCTAACTTACCTATCAATATTAAATGATTAATGACAAACATATATCCTGACTTTTATGGCCATTCAGGATTTAAGGAAAGGGAATTTTCCTCACATCTGGTGCTCTCATGAGCTCTTGTGAGCTATACAGGAAAGTGATGTGCACTGTAAACTGAACTCATGGGCAAAGGACAGATGGATCTGAAAGAAGCTCTGCTTTTTATTTCTCTTACAACAACCAAATATGATCAAATATGATGAAGGAGTCTGCTCTTGGTTAGAATCAGAGAGCCAGTATAGATTGCCTGGAATTAGGAAGGAGTAGACTTTTGGGATAGTTTCCTTCCCTTTCAGTGTGTCTAATCATTCTCACGTAGGCTAGACAAAACCACAAACTGCATCTGCAGAGATAAACTGTGTAATGCAGCTTCAGAAAAATATTCTGATGGAAAACCATCTTATTCGCTATTAGTTTAGCATTTTGTGAATTGAATAATAAATCAGTACCGAAACACCTTTCTGGCAATGAAGTGGCCTCTGAACTCTATGTACCAAACTGGGCTGTTTGGAAAACTGGCAATTTACCTCACTCCAGGTGATATTCAGTAAGCAATGGATCAGGCAAGAGGAGGGAAACTGAATCTTCAGTTAATAACCATCTTAAAAAGAATAAAGGCACTCAATATCAGATTGCTCTATTAATACTATATTTATTAGAGATTGCCTAAATGGGAATTTCTTTTATGCCAACATTTGCCCTGGGTATGCAATGGTAACACCAGCTTTGGCCTAGAGTAAAGTCTAAGATTATCAGGCAAGAAATACTGTACTGACCTCCACTGTCAAAGGTGTCTCTGAGCTCCTAGCTGCTCGGTTTTCTTCTGGGAATGCAGTCATGATTTGAACTTTTATGCTGAAAGTGCATGTTCAGCAGATGCCTTGAAGTGCAATTATTTTGCAGAATAACAGAAATAGATAACTTTGGAAGACATCCCTGGAGATTTTCCAGTCAGAGCCCACCAGCTGAAAAGTGGTTGGCCATGACACTATTCATGTCAGTGGGGTTTTGTCACCAGAATGGGGACTGCAAAAATTCTTTGGGGAATTAATCCAATGTTTTTTCATGATGTAAAAAGGATTTTTTTTCTAAATTTTGAGTGGAATTTTATCTATTTCAATTTGTGCCCATCGCCTCTCCTATACTGTCAGTGGATATTCTGAGAAGAGTATAACAGAGGGACAGTTATTAATCTGTAAACTGCATAACACTGTATTGTGTACAAAACAGAGAGGAACAGTTAAGAAATAATATTATAATTTTTGTTTGTACTCTATTCTTTAAATCTGGATCAATAGTCTAAAAAAAACCAGACTGGAATTAGTAGAAATTAGGTAGGAGGAAAAGTCTGAACAAAAATCTGAACTTGATGCATTGCTTACCACTCTGTGCCTTTGAAAAGAGAGGTCAAATTCTTCCCTTTCAAAGTGCTCTCTGAACAGGTTCAGTGGGTCCAGGACACTCAGAAGAATTCAAATTCAATGCCATTCTAAACCAACTAACTAAAAAGACTGATTAACAAGAAATTAAGTACAGTGTAATTTTGTACTTCAGCAGTGTTATCCTCCTTTGTTTCAGAATAACTTAGAAGTGAGATAGGCATAGCAGCTTTGTTAGAAATTGACTGTATCACCATTCTTTGATCAGTACTATGTCTTGCTGCAAGGGGATAGAGTGCTCATTGTCTCTTGGAAGTACATATGGATGGATGTATATCTATGAATATATAAGGCAAAAACCTTCAGGTGTGGCTCACGACCCAGAAAGCTATCTCCATCATGATCCAGATGATAACTAGAGAAAAGCGTTAAGGCAGCCACAGTGTATAATTTGAACAATTTAAATATCGATAAATGAGCGAAGACTTTGACTGTCCTCTGGTGCCCACTTGTAATACACTTTGCTGTGGAAATCTCTTCAGAATCACAGATATTATCATGAAAATAACCTCTTTCTCCACCATCCAATGGGTTTTGTTAAAGTAATTCACAGGCTCATGTCATTCTATGGGGCTGTATATAGTTAAAAGGTTAAATACCCAGCATGATTTTTTAAATTTCTGTGAGCATTTTAGAGGTTGCCAGTTTTCATCAGAGTAGTGCTGAATATTGCTTCACATGTGCAGATGGCTTTCAGCCATTGTATCATAACCCAGTGATCTGTGAGTATGAAACTGTACGAATGGCTTTGATTGCTGACTGAAAACTACTTTATTCAACAGATACATTTTTTTATTATTATTATTTGAATAAGAATTTAAGATAATCCTATTCACGCAATGGGGCGAAGATAGAGATTAGCCAATATTTACTGCAGGTAATTTTCAGTTTTGTTTAAGGTGGCAGAGGTAACAGCTACTGTCTCTGAGAGAGGTTCACCTCTGTCTTTCTCTCCAATGGTTATAGAGAGAAGGAATATTTTCAGCTTCCATTTTATGGAAATATTCAAAGTTAGGTGTAAAGAACTGAAACTCTCTAAGAGATTAATATTCTTGATAACTGCAATAACCAAAATACTAATGGCACCCCACAAAACTTTCTGAATGGAGAGGTAAGGTGCAAGTTAATAAAAAAAATGAAGAAAAAATCTACAGAATGTAAATCCTCTCTTGATCTCAGGTATAAGGAAAATGAGTGTTGCTTTCTGACAGCAATCTAGAGTGGCAAAGATATGTAAGACTATTAGACAGAAATCTCTGGAAACTAGAATGGTTTAAGATTTAAAGTTGAGGTACTCTCTTCCACTACAAATATTGTTTTAGTTTAATTTTTAGGGACATGAGTATATTTTTATGTTGGATTTATCTCTTTCACTTCACTGCACAAGTAATGATAGTTGTGTTCATCCTGTTTTCCTGAATGTAATTTTTCTGTCACTGTGCTACTGCCAGTGATTATAATAGAAGGTCTTTTCATGTATGTCTTGTCTGACTGATTAATTACTTGGATAATATAAATGAGATCACAAGGAAGTTTTTGATATTTTTGCATGTTTATCTTTGCAGGTGTACATGTATTAATGTCAGATGTATTCTGACTCATTCACAAACATTCTGAAAATCTTGTTTCTTGATTGAAATCAGGAAAGGTAGCAAAATTAATTTTGAGCTGTTTTACAAAGCCAAGCATCTAAAATGATTGAATTTGTTCAAATGATCAGAAATTAATTCTGTGAATACATCTAGTAAAATATAACTTCAGTTTTAATGTTTTTGTATGAGAACACATTTGTTTTGAGTCTGTAATATGGAATCACTGAGCAACAGTTTTTGACAGGTATGTCCTATAAGCTATTGCATGCCATTATGGAAGTTCTGACTCCAGCTGGGATTGCAATTAAATACTAAAGGCCTGGAGTTTAAATGTTGTTCTTGGGTCTAAGCAAATGCAGAACTTCTTGCTGAAGATGCAAGGGGAAGATGGCAAAGAATGCCATATCATTACAAGGTTTATTTACCTAGACTGCAATTTCTTCTGCTAATTTTGGGGTAACTTGCATAATACTGAAACTTCTGAATTTTACCAAAGTAGTGAGGTGAGGAGTTAAGATGATGAACTAAAACAAAAAGACCATATTGTCTTGTGGTTTTTTTGAGGAGTATCTTTATATGATCTTTTAGTTATGGTTGTCACCACCAGACAGAGTTTTTTACGCTGTTATACAGTATGTTTGAAGTCTGTAATAGAAAAATTTTGCTTCTCCATACCCTCAGTAACTTTCATTTTTTTTCCTAAACTGCAAAGCTAATTTTCTTCAGGTGGACGTTTGCCATTGGTTCCATTATAAATGGACGTTTTAAGGCAAAAAGGTCTATAGAAACAAAGAAATAAAAGAGCTAATTCTAGCTGTGAAAAAATAGGAGTTATCTAGAAGAGTGGGAAACTTGAACATGGAGGAGGTTTTCCAATGCTTTTTAGCATATTTTGCTAAAAAGCAGATGCTTCCAATGTTTCAAAACCAGTTATATGGCAGAAACTTGAAAGAACAGTAAAAGCTGTCAAAGCTATCAAGACTGTATGAAGTATACTTATAAGATGAAGTGTTCATTCTTTTCATGCTCTCCCTGCTGTTGAAATATGTTCTTAGTGGTGTACACTTTGGAATTTTTATACTATATTGGTGCAAAAATGGAAGTAGAAGATCCCTGGAACATAATGGTTAGTAAATGTCTTTTAACCTGGAGATCTGTTGTGTATCATTCCAACTTTATCAGTATTCAACTACAGTATAACCAGGGGATAATTTTAAAATAACATCATTGTAAAATATTCTTTCAAACAACCCCAAACAAAGATTATGTCTATGATAGACATAAACTAAGTGTATCCAAGAGAGATTGCTAGCATGTAGTTGAAGGCTGATTAATGGACAAACTAAGCTTAGTAGACAAACTAAGCACATAGATTTAACGCTTCCAGATTTCTTATAATATAGACATATGGAAAGTAGAAAAAAGAATTCAGAATAAGGTTTTAAATAAAATCAAACCAAAGATGATTACTGCATATGCGGTATAAGCATAAATACTGCTGGGAATACAATTGCTTCATCATCATGGGTTCAATCAGTCAATGGATATTCTAGACAGTAAATCAGTGGAGTCTGTCATTATTGAGAGTTTATTATGAAACAATTTCAGAGGTTAGATATATAAGCTAGTCATATGGGTTTCAGTGAAGAATAACTATTAACTTTTCAATATTCATCAAAAGCAGAAAGGCTATGTTTAGGTTTTCTCCTGTTTATGAATAATTGACATTTATATTACTTATCATTCCTAAACACCAGTGTAATAATCACCAAATGTTGATGACAATTTCTGAATACTGAGCTGACCCTGCATGTTTGCATATATTTGCTCTGAAAGAATGATAGACTCATCAGCTTTAGAGGAAGTGTATGCTGAGAATATGAAGATATGAGCCAACTAGTGCTAGATCTTCAGATATTAGGAGTACTTAATCTCAAAGGAGATAATATCACTCTGAATATCATAATTCATTGCTCAGACAACATGTGAAGCATTTAATTTCTCTTACGGCACTGCAGGAATTGTCACCCTGGTATGTTTTCATAATGCTTTATATAGTTTATTCAAAGGCATTTGAAAACTTCTCTTATTTTCTATAGAGATTATTCTAAAACCAAATACATCTCAGTTTTAGGTAGGACTGCCTAATTAACTCAGTTTCTCCAAAAGGGGGAAAGCAAACAAAACAAAAGAAGTAAAAAAAAATGTCAGCACACAAGTGTCCTCTTATTTCCAATTAAAAAAGAAATGGCAACACAACTTAATACCTCTATATACATTATTTTTCACAGAAGCACTGGCATAAAGTTGAGAAGATTGATTCCTTTCTATTCAGAGTAATGATCCAGAAAATGATGCATTTCTTGACTAAAATTTTAGCATATAAATGTATACACACATTTTTTTCAATGTAGCAGAACTTCACTGTACTAAATTGCATGGTTTGATGCCTTTGTATTCTCATATATCCTGTGTGGTGTCTATGTTACTAACAGACTTATGTTAGTCTTAGAGTTACAGTTATCAAGACACAAATATTTGTATCTTCATGGAACTATGCACTTTCCAGTTCTCTATTCTATTCTGTGTAAAGTTTCCTTACAATAACCAATTATCTTTAATGTGTAGCTTTATCAAATGCTTCTTGAAAAATGCATACCATCCATGTCATTCTCTTATCTATCACAACAGGATTATCTTCAAAGAGTGCTATCAACTTAGTTATGCAAGACATTCTTATTATATGGTCATAGTGGCTGGCTTTAATGGAATTAAGCTTAACTTAGTGGTCACTTGCCAGTTGGAACAAAATTGTTTTCAGTATGTATTAAAAACAGCTAACTGGTGATTAACTATTTTATCCTTTCTCATGAGTTATTTGAATAGTGGTAGTCTCAACTTTTTAAATCTTCAGAAGCTGGTTCTGCCATCACAGAGTATTGACTGTGAAAGCTCAGTAAATGCTTTGCTAATTGGAAAGCATTAGGAAGCAAAGCACACTTATGTACTTAAACAACAGAAGCACAGAATGAAAATAGAAAATTTCAGAGAGCGAAAAAGAGGAGTCTAAAATTCAAAGAAAATTTCCAATGTTAATAACCAGAAAATAAATGCTAAATAATGAGAAAAGAATGCTAAAGAAACTCAACTTTATGATGCTGTATCACACCTCAAGGTCTTTGAGGCTTGGAGAACTTAATTTTAATTTCTTTTTTTCTAAATGGCGGGGGGGGGGTGGGGAGTATGTTAGTTATAGTCATGATTTTATGCCATAGGAATAATTGCATTTTAATAATTGAATTGCATTATCCAGTAGATTTTCAACTTAAGGACACATTTTGGAATGAAAAGCAATATATAGAAAAAAAATTACATATACTAGCTGTCTATTAATTGTGTATCATCAAGGCTGTTAACAGACTAACAAATATACAATAGTAAATTGTAGAACATAAGAAAAATAATACAAAATGGAAAGTGAAAAGAAGTTTAAAGTCACAGTAATGACAGAGATACTCTTTCATACACATCTATGAAGGCAGTTTACACCAATACACCAACGCACTGTAATGCAGAGTGAAAAGGAGTTAATGGTAATGATATCTTGCGCAGTTTGGAAATGGGACCAACTTTTGCATCCATGTTCATCTTTGTGGGAAGAAGTAGGCCATGAAAAAAAACCCATATTTTATTAGTAGACAAGAGTATTAAACTGAAGACCTTCTCCCAAAAAATCTGAACAATCAGAAAAGAAAGCATGTTTGTAGAGATAGAATTTGGGCTTTTCTCAAATATGGGAGGAATGTTCTGGCTCCCCATGGCAACTGGATCTGTCATGATACGGGTGAGTTTAATCTCAAAAAATAGTAAGCAAGCCTTTAGAGGGCTGTAGGTCTCGATTCGCTTGAAGCGTACGGAAATAATCCATCAATTATGTTGTGGAACTACAGTTAGACACTAGAAGCCTAATTAATATATTGGTGAAAAGTGGGTATTGTTGTCTTGTAGAATTTTCTCAGTAGACAAATAGACATTCTTTCTCCTAAACTGAGAACAAAATCATTACGGGTAAACAGAGTGCTGCAGCTTTAGCAAAGTATAGACTTTTTTTCCCTTCCCACTTAGATCAATGGGAGTTCAGATCTGTTGAAGTATAGTTAATCTTGTGCACAGAAACAAGGTGTACTTAGATTATGTAGGAAGCACAATAGAGACAAATCTAGATTAGCCACACATCCTCTTTACTTGTTAGTTTAGAACTGTTTACTTATTCTGGCATTAAAGCACAGACATTGATTCCAGCTGAAACGCTCCATACAATAATGCAACCCAACAGCCTTTTTCTTTGTTAAAGAAGGCATGCATCAGTATCTGTAAATTACAAGCAATAGGACATGAGGAAATGGCCTCAAGTTGCACCATGGGAGGTTTAGGTTTTATGAAAAATTTCTTCATGGAAAGGGTTGTCCAGTATTGGAACAGACTTCCCCGGAAAATGGTTGAGTCAGCATCTCTGGAGGTATTTAAAAGGTGTCTAGAGGTGACTCTTGGGGATCACAGTTAGTGACTTAGGCTCCACTGTTTAGTGATGGACTTGCAGTGTCAGGTTTATGGTTAGACTTAATGATCTTAAAGGTCTCTTCCAACCTAAACGATTCTGTCATTCTAAGTATTGATTATTTTAGGAGATAAATAACTCCTGTAGAAATCTATCAGGTGCTTAGAAGTGGCATGCCACCTGAGGAATTTTTCTCAGATGATTATTTTTCTTGCATTGAGTTGACCTCTTACTGTGTTTGATAGAAACTGCAAAAATCAGGGAAAGATTAAACAAGTCTTCATCTGATGCTTGAAAGTATACTTCATACAGTCTTACTCAACATTTAAAAAAATTTGAGCATATGCAATCATGAATTCTGTTTGGGTCAGCTATATGCTTTCAGACCCATGTCACGTATCCCTCAGACAGTGGAAAACTTGGAAATGGATATATTTTTTTTCTAGAATATACTGAGAAACAGCTTCATAGGTTTGTACAGTCATTTGGGATGGCATTTTTTTTCTATTAAAGATCCACACTGTGTAGGCACCTGTAGTTGCTTCAGGTTCGCCAATTTCTGTTTTCTGCTGTGAGACAGGATCACGAGAAAAGCAAAGCAGGCTCAAACTTAATGGGTACAAAGAAAGCTTTATTAAACACACTACAAGTGAGGAAAAAATTAATAAGAACTAGAATAAAATCTTTAAAACACTTCTTCCTCCTCCACAATTTTTCTTTCCCTTCCCACTGACAACATATAAAGGCAAAACTTAGAACTCAGGTGAGTATATCTCCTTTAAAATAGTCTTTCATCAGCTCTTTTAGAGAGAGAAGTCTCCTTTGGTCTGCCATGAAAACTTCCCCACAAGAAAAAAAAACAATTCTCTTGTGGCTTTTAATTCCCACAAAAGCAGCCGCCCAGGCATCTGCATTTTGCGAAGTCCCTCCCATTTCATGGATCCTTCGCACAGCTGTATTATACACCATGTAAACTCATGGGGTACTATTTTAAAGATGAGCAGTTCAAAAGCAAAGGTTCTCTTCATGTATTTTTAAAATCATCCTCATCTTCAGGAACAGATTGTCTTCTCTTTCTGGGAGCAGATCTTCATCTCATCTTTCTCTCTGTTCAAGCTTCTCATAAGATCACAGCTATGTCCATATTCACTTAATCCACCACAAATGCCTTTGCTCTTATCTGCAATCTGAACACCCTCATCAGTGCATATTTTCCGTGATTTAAAGGGATATTCTAGTATATCACAGTCCATTATCACGGCTTTACAAAAGAATTTCAGCCTAAAACCATGGTGTCTTCTCGTTCTTTCCATCTAGGCCTTGACTGTTCCTTTACTAACATTGATGTCTTCAAATGGTCTCTCTGCGCGTCTTCACTCTATCCTTTTCTCTCCCTTAGAGAGGAGGATTAGTGCTTTGCAAGTTTCATCTGTGTAAGGAAACAGTTACTATTTCTCCCAGCTCTGCAGAGGGTCACCATGGTTTTTTCCCAGGCAGTGGCCGAAGGTGATAAATTCAGGCCTTGCCGGGGCTGCGCCAGGACCTCAGGGGCCGCAGGCACACCTAATTCCAGCCGCAGGACCAGTCCGCATGGCTGGGCTTCCCGGCCAGAGGATTCTTCTGCGGTGAAGGAATCTTCAGAAAGCCATGCTGCTGGGGGAAAATGGGGCTGGCCCCGCGGCAGGGGCCGCCCAGCCCGGCTAGGCCTCCCAGTGCCATGATGGGGGAGAGGCTTCAGCAGCAGGATGGCAGCAGCCGCTGGCTGCGATCGTGGATCCTGCCGGGACGGACGGGACGGGGCCTTCTCCCCTCGCCTCGCCCGGCAGCCGCCGGCCCCGCCACAGCAGCCACAGCAGCAGCAGTAGCAGCAGCAGCAGCAGGGCCCGGCCTGCGGCCACGCCGTGGAGCGGAGCCGGCCCCGCCTGCACCCCATTACCTCCTCCCAGGGTGGAAGAAAAAAGCTTTCTGGCATTGTTCCCGCTTTTTAATTTGTGTAGTCCGGAGGCATATCCAGCTCTTTAACTGGTTCCACAGGTTGTCAATATTCAAAGCTAGTCACTGATTGGTTTTGCCACAACTTTCAATCAATTGCAAAACCAGCCCAGCACCTCAGCTGTTATGTTGGTGATGACATAAAAGGAATTCATTAAGTTTCTTACAAGTTTGTCTTACGTAAAGGAATATATATGTTAATGCATTGTCAAAATGCTTCTCAGTGAAATATTCCATTTACTTAAAAATCCACTTTTTGCTTGTCTTTACAACCTGTAAAATGAATGGAGAAGATTAGTTCATAATACTAGTACAGTAAAATCTTCCACTAGCAGGGAAAAAATTTATTCATGTTAGCACATTATGCAGCCTCAGGAGTCGTCTTCTGTGTAAATGAATGTCATGCCCCTGGAGGAATCCAGAGTGACAGGGCTCTTTGCTCAAGACTTTCAGGTTATATACAACACACAGACCACTTTCCCAACTAACTTTCCGTTGTCCTGCACTGAAACAATGAAAGGCAAATCCCTGTGTCCATGTTGATTTTCTACTCCTGCATCGATTTTTTCCAGGGATATCTTTAGATTTCACTTGTCAAATTATAGTTCTTTGAAACAGGAGGAAACGTAACCTGATCCTTCCCTTGTGAAAGCTTATTCCTTGCTACTTTATAGTGTTTTGTTTTAATAAAGTTAAGGTGTCACATAGCTGGAATTTTCATTCCTCTAACCAGAGAAATGACTCCAAGCACTTGTGTATTTGACCAGTAACTAGGGAAATTTGTACTGCACAGATTTGCTTTGCTTTTAGGGTATGGATTTTCCAATACCAGAAAATTTTCAAAAAGGCAGATTTCAGTTTTGGTCTATGCGCATACCGTATGTTCAGATTCTGAATTAATAATAATTTATTAAGGAAACTTTAGGCACTTATTTTAAAATGCTCTTTCCCTAACACCTTTATAGAACTCCCTTCTGCATTACTATTTCTGGATAGGAACAATAATTATAATGCATTAAAGCCATGCAAAACATTTATTTATGGGGCCTAATAAAACATCAGTTTAAAATATCTAATAATTGGAGTGGTGAAATAGCCTTCTTCCATATTTTAATTTAGAAAATTTGTTTTGTTCTTAGAGACATCTGTGCTTTTTTTCTCACAATTTATTTAGGTATTTAGTTTCAAAATATTGTTTTGTTTATTAAGTAAAGAAAAAAGAAAAGTCATTATTTGTGTTATTAGAACTTATATTTTTTACTAGAATTTCATTATTTGTTTTTTGAGCAAGGCTTGAGTTCATCAAATACATCAAGAAAATTGTAAAACAAAAGGGTACAATACAGTGGAAACATGTGTATGGATACTTCTATTTATTACTCTCAGTTTGGTTAACTAGCAATACCTGCAGCGGCTCATGAACTGGAAGAGTCCATTCAACTCTTCTAATAACTATTCTTTAGAAGTAGATAGGCCAAAATTCTTTCCTATATAACCAGCTCTATAGCTTTTAACATAGGAAAGCCTTTCAGTTAAAATACTAGTCTTTACAGTGATTCAGGTTGTTTTGAGTTGGTTCATGAGTGACAGAAATAAACAGCTTAAAAAGCAGTCTACATGCTGCCTGTGCAGTCAGAATTTTCCCTTTGCTCCCTTATTTTTTATAACAAGTATGCAATAAAATAGTCTCTTCGCTCAGCTTGCATTGTTCATCTCTAAACTTTGGTTATACTGGCTCTTTGCTGGCTCTTTTGTCTCTTGCTACCTCTATTTCCAGGAATGACAACTATTTCTTTTTGATGTTCCAGCTGTGACTTCCACAGTCACAAGAACATTGTAAGTTCTTCAAGAACATTACAAAAGTCTGCATAATTCACATAAATAAATGAAGAACATATCATTGCATAAGAAACTAGAAAAGCATTTAAGATTACATTGATAATTCTAGAAGTATGAAAAAGTTAAAAATAGCTTCAAATGCTGTTAGATCAGTATTCACACCTTTCCATTCATTTGAATGGAATTGAATTTACTTGCTAAATTCAGTGCTAAAGAACATGTTTAAAAACAGATACCATCAGAAAGATATTTTTTGCCTAATTTATTTTAATTATGAAAACATAATGGCAGAAAATGGTATGGTAACCAGAATTACCAGTACTAGGTACACAGAATAGTTTTTGCTAGCAAGACTTTAGTAAATATGTTGACTGACATAGATTAGTGTAGCACTTTAAGTTAAGGTCTAAACTACAGCATACTGTGAAGATGCAGTTTCAAACATTTTGAATACGCACTTTGGAAGACTTGGGGCAAAAAAGACATCAATGTGAAACTGTTTGTTTATTATCCCCTCTTGCTTTCAAAGTTTTCTTGGGACTCCTGTTGTTCACACTTGTGTCTGTTAGTCTTTAAATTATCCTTATGAGAACAAGCCACACACTACAGGCACGTAACACAACCGGTAGCACCACACAGCACCATCCATTTTTTTAGAAGACACAACCACCCTTAACACAATTTTGGGTACCTTTGTATTTGCACTCTAAACGTGATTCTCCAGAAGACTTCAGCCAGCATCTACAGCTCTGTGCCAAAACATGGATTTGCCTTTGGTTATTTGCAGGATTTAGACCAGTAAATGGAGCTGATTAGAACTGAACACAAGGGCCCTTGTGAGGATTAAGAACTTGATTATCAAGGTGCTGGTGCTTTTGAATACAGGATCCTGAGTTTGATACTAAATGCCATGGTCACCCTGTGTGACACTGGACTTAGACTCTAATTTTCTTCTCCCTGTAAATGGGACTGAAAAGAACCCAGATAATACAGTTGTGGGTGCTTGATATATGTGAAATAGAAAGTAAGTACCACCTGTAATTTCTGAAGATGCTGATATCAAGGACTGTATTATTTTTGAACCTACAATTCTACATCAAAGATTTTCACTGAAGAGTTGGAGAATTCAATACCCATCAAAACTAATATCCCTTTAGTACAACCTTTTTTCTCTTGCTTGGTATGCTTCAGAGATGTGTAATTGTTTTAAATTATGTTATACATTACTTTGACATAGTAACCTGCTAAAGGGGCTTTGTAAAAACTGTGTGGTATTACATATAGTTTTCTTTTGGTAGAAATCAATATCTGTACATCTGCTTGAGGGCTTTGCATTTCTCAATAAGATACTCTTGAATTACACCCAAACTTTTCCATTTAGAAGTTTGCTAAACAAATCCATCTATATATTCTGGAGAGCCATACATCCACCATTCTTTATAAGTCATTGGTGTCAATGCCTAGAGAATTTGTAATGAACAAGCAGAATATGGTCACTTGATAAGATTTTGGAGATAAAATCAAAATCTTCAATTTTTATAGTGTGTTATTGTATTGAAAACTTATAAATTCAGAAAAAAGAGAAAAGAGAAAAGAGAGCATTTAACCTTATGGTTTCCCTGCCTAATAAAATGTGATATTTTTCAAGATTTGCAAATTGAAAGATGTGTAGGGGCAAAATCTTTGTTGTTGTTGATGTAGTGTGGGTAGATCAGTGTGAGGAAATCTTGACACATTATTTCATAAAAATGGGAAGAAATATCCACAGATCTTTCAGTAATTTAACTTCATGCTTTAAGAGACCAATTGCTTTGTGCAACCACTGTCAACTCAGTGGTTGCACAAAGAAAACTACTTGTCATCCATTTTGCAAATCTACCAATTCAGATCGCATTCACAGCCAGCAGAACCACAAACAGCAAATGAAAACTCTGCCCCATTTTCTGTCATCTGTAGAAGCAATATTTAGTCTTAAAGGAAAAAGAAGTACAAAAGTTAAAAAACCAAACCAAAACAAAACAAAAAACCAACAAAAAACCCCAAACAAACAAACAAAAAATAAACCAGTCACAGAAGCTTTCTGCCTCTTTATGATCCTGTGTCTGAATAGAATACTGGCATTTCATGGAAATGAGCTGAGTTTTGCCGTATTCTTGAGGATGCCGTAGCTGCCATCACTGCTCCTGTTGTTGACCAAGAGCTGGGAAGAATCTGTCATTTTGTAGGTGAACAAAATTGAATGCCTCTGTGTTCCTTACTTAAATATCTCTATACAATTAGAGGCAGGGTAAATTCATGTTCATCTCCAGTATACAACTTTTAAATACCTGTTCAGTTTCTGGAGAAAATCCCAGAAATATGTAAAAGTTAATTTTCATCAATTTTATTCCCAAATTGCACAGCTACTGTAGAAGAATAAATCATGAATATTTATGGAAAAAAATCTTCAAACTTAATTTTGAACTTAAATGAGAAGTTTCCTATTAGTAAAGTCAGAAAACTCTTGATCCAGCCTAACATTTTATTTTTTCTACTTATATGTCAGTTATCAATTAATAATATTATACAATTCAAATGTTTTAAATATTCATTTATACAAATACTGGTTTTAGTTTTTATAGAGAATCTTTCTTTAGTCAAATAATTTGCTTTTTTAAAGTTTGGGCAAGGGGATTTGTTTGCACATCTTCCTTTACAGAGTAAATATAGCTATATCTGCTTTGAAAATCTCAAAACTCGGTACTAGGAAATTGCTTTATTTCCCTTTTTTTCAATTAAGTAATCTTTAAAACACTGGGCCAAATTTTCTGTTTTCTAGAACATTAATCTCACCAGAAATTTTCTTTACTGAGATCAAGAGAATTTGTCTCTGAAAGGATATTTTCCTTCTCTACTTTCTCTTACCCTTACTGGTATGCTAATGTTAAATTGACAGCTTCCAAGAGCATAGAATTGCACATGTGCAGCATGCTTAGATAGTGCTTTGTATTTGCAGAACATTTTACACTGGTGGATAGTAAGAACAGTTGTCAAATAAACACCACAGTAATACAATTCTCTTAAGATTTGTAGTAATCTATAGCATATAAAGCTGATGAGGAACCTGAACTCTTTGATCATAGTAATATTCTTTAGAAAACTGATATTTTTTAGAAAGTGTACATTTTAGTATGGTAGCTATGGTAGCTTTTATTGGGTACACTTCAAATGGTTTCAGCTTGACTTTTCTCCAAATGAAAAGTGTGAGGATAAAGGCCAAATACTGCAAATGAAAATTCATATCAGAAAGCTGCATCTAAGGCAGTAAAGTCCACTTCTAGCTGTGCAACTTCACAGATTGCTGGCACAGTTACAGGTATCTGTATTTAAAGGTAGTGTGTTATTAGTTATCCCAGCTTGGACTCCAGCTTCAGTGCTTCACAGTTGGTTTACTGCTGACACACTTGCTATGCTTCCTTTGCCTGGACTTTTTGTATCATTGATATTAGTGCACCTCTTTCCTTTATAAGAGTAGCTACATGAATGGAGAATCACAAGGCAGAGTAAATCAAATCCGTAGGAGATCCAGTGCATACTCAAGTGAGCCCTTTATGTCGTACTTGTCAATGGTTCTATTCAATAGTTTGTGAAAGACATTGTCTTTCTTGTAGAAAGGTGTACTTTCTATTAAGCTTTTTATTGTGAACTGAGAGCTGTGAGAGAGCCAAAACTGCCAGAGCTTTGAGGCAGTGAGGCCTGAGCCTTTTCCTTATAAAGAGCTTTCCAAAGAGGATCCAAATGGCTTTGAAGTTCAAAAAGCCAGATTCTCTTAGGCTATGAACTGGAATAATTAATAAAAGCAATAGAAAACTCCAAGTGGCCAGATGAAGCAGAATGGAAATATAAGGTTTGTAAATCAGTGACCTTCTTCTCCCTGTGACCTTGCAGGATGATCTTTGGTTTCAGTCGTCTCCTCACTGGTGTGCTTACTGGTCCTTGGCAGTATCTCCTGTTGCTCTGCTCACAGCCCTTTGCTGCTCTAAGCAATCAATCATTCAGGCTCTCTTTGAGCTGCAGGATGCAGGTGTGTTCTCTTTTTCTCTCTTAGCCCTTCCCTGTCTTTAACATGCAGTAACAGAGACTGCTGCATTTCCCAAAGAAATGTGCAGTTTCTGCCACTTCCTGGGAGATAGCTGTTGCTCCTTTTAAAGCGAATGAGGACAAATTTCACAGGCTGGTCAAAGAAAAAAGTGTTTCCTATCTGCACATGTATATTGTCAGGGATGATGAAGATCCCCTTTTTGTATTATCATACATTAAAACACATCTGTTGGTTGTATGTATGCATAAATAGTGTATGAAGTTCACCATGTATGCTGTATGTATCCAAGTGAGATGTAATTGATTGTTGGATTTATTTGTATATTGATGCTGTTGTTGTTCCAGGCTGCCTATTCAAAAACAGGCGTGTCTAATAGAAGTAGAATTTTTAGAAGTTAGTCATAAAATTACTAACAATGTTTTTTATCAGACTGCTGTAGGTGACATTCCATGTCTTTTCCATAGGCATAGTTTGAGACACATCTCTCTTGTGATTAGTCTTTCAGGCCATTTACCTACTGCCCCTTGTGCCTGTGTGCTGTCCGAAGTAACACTGCTGTCTTTGTTTCTACAATCTGAATTGTACAATTCATGTATTCAAATCAATAAGCTAAGCTGTGTTGCAGAAACATAACAGGATGTTTTGTCTCAATATACTAATCGAGCCATATATCCATCCGGTTGGCCAGGTTTTCCATTTGTGTGACTCAGCAGAACTGTATTGAAATTTATGAACTAAATGAATAATAGTACCTCAGAATTGCCACAATTGTTTAATCAATATAAGTGATTTTTAAATCCTTCCTACTATATTTTATTTTGTCAGTTAAAAAACAGGAGCAAGCATTGCTTTATCCAAGGAACAGCCTTACATTCCTGTTTCCAAACAGTAACCAGTGTCCTAGTGCTTTATAGCCAACTGCTGTTTTGTTGTAATTCTTATATTGGTTTAAGTAAACCTCTTCTCTGACAGGGTTTTTTACTTCTAGCATGGTAATTATGCTTGGAAATCAAACTTTATTTACTGTATTAGACCCAGATCCTTAGGTGCATATGAGTTGGCCCATTAAATCCAATTAAACCACTTTCAGCTGGTCCAAATGCTCATTGTTAATTTGTATGCCTGAGCTCAGTCATGGCAATGCAGTTCCTCAGGGGCTGAGAGCCTCCTGTTCATGTGAAAGTCAGTGGAAGTGTGAAAGGACTTACCACACTTGGAGAGTGATTCTAGAGACATTCTACATCCAGGAACAAACATACATTTAGAAGTTCTACAGCATCTTGCTCTGCATCACACTGGATAAGTAATTTAAGGCATTTCCTGGCTGTACTTTCTACTGTATTTCAGACATGATGAGTCTTTCTAGTGTTCTTCACCATTTGTTAATACTGTGGCAACAGTTCTGGCTGTTGCAAATTTTGTCACTGTGACATTCTATATATTATTGTGCAATACACTGTAAACACTTTAGCGTTATAAAATGCTAAAAATTATTTTTATGTTGCCTGTAATTTTCACTACTTGTAGCTTGGCTATTCACACTTCTAACCTTGTGTTCAGTGGTAGTGCATATTTTAGGCAGTTTCTTAATTATTTTATTAAATATTTTATATTAAAATTATTATTATTTATATTAATAAATAGAATATTTATAATAATTATAAACCCTGGGCTTAATCTTTTTGTATTGCAAGTGCTTCAAAAACAAATATTGAGATCAGAACTTGAGGTCTTTTTTTCTTTAACTATGCTTAGCAATATTTCTACAAAGACTTCATAAATGTAGATATTAATTTAAATTAGATATAATGCCCAAACAAAAGAAAACCAACATATCTTTCCAATGTGTGTTTTCTAACCTGAGTGATTACTTCTGCAGTGTTCATTTCTGTGCTCTCCAGCCACCCTATGCGTTAGGTGCCACCTGTTTTGTGCGGCAGAAATTGTGTTGGGAATCTTTTTACATGGAGCTTGACTTTTCCCAGTCTCTTGTGGAGCAGCAAATCTACATTTCCAAGTACTGTAAAATAAATTTGATGCATTGCTCATTTATTTCAAACGACAGAAAACTATTGTTCTTAAACTGCAAAGATGGGACTCAGACTGAGTCATTCTGAAAATGCGAGCACTCTCTATAAGACAGAAAAATATGTAATAACTGGTTTAATAATTGGGCAGCATGCAGCAGAGATGGTAGATCATTTAGAAGCAGTGAAGTTGAACAAAAACACGGTTAGTAAGACTGGCTACACTAGTAGAGGGAAAGCATACAAACAAAATCCTGCTTGAATAATAGGATATCTACCAAAAACTGACTGCTTACTTTTGGCCATGTTGCACTCTTATCAGCAGTCACTCTTGAGAAGGGTTTAATGCATTTCAAAATGTTCAGGTGTGCTGCTTGTTACTCTCTGCATGTGTGGAGAGTATAGGAGCTATCACTGGAGATCAAGGTTCAGCTTCTTAGTTCCAGTCTTTAACAATATTAAAAATTAATTGGTTTAAGTTATATTCAGCCTCATTTTAAAACATTTGTGGTGCCAGGATGCTACAGTGGGTGTCGATGGACCTGGAAAATCAGGAATTGACTGAGCTATTCTAAGTGGAAGACTGGGTCTGAAAGCACACAAACTAAAAGAAGGGTTTTACTATTTCACTGTCAACAGAGACAGATATTTTCTTTGCTTTCTAGGCCACCAATCTCCTGTGTAAAAATGCACTAGGAGTCCACAAAGTGTCCATTTTCAACACAAGTATCTAAAATCAGATTTTAGAGTAAGGTTTTTTCCTGTTACCACTGTTCTTTTTGTTTCTTTTTTCATAATTTTCTTTTGAAGAATGAATTAATGTGACATAAAGGGGAAAAAAATAGTGTAAACTTGATACTTTGAAGCAGAGAAAACTGATATTAAGAGAGGAGCTATTTGAGAGAATTGTCCTCAGGAGAAAACATATTAATAGGTGTTCCAATAAGAAAGGAAAGTTGGCCAGCTCTGAGAGAGATCATAAATAACATAATGTCTCTTCTTTGTTTTCCACACAACCTTCTGCTATATTACTTCAATATCTGTTGTGCAAATCCAAAACATATTTTCTCGGTTGATTGTTCATGATCAGCTGAGAGAAGTTTATGTTATAAGAGAACATAAATATCACAATCTTATCAAGGCTAAAAGTGCAGACAAATGTTTTATGATTTCATCTAACCCTATCGGGATGAGATTGCATTCTTGCAAATAGCCGATACAATAGAGAGTAATAATTATACTCTTCATTTAATTGTCATTTCCCTGTGGTCATTAAGCTTGTATTTCATGTTACAAACATGAAAAAGACAATTAATTGCTTGAACAAAATGCTTTAAACTATAGAATGTGAAGTGCCTGCCAGGAACATGTGGACATCTGTTAATACCTTAGTTCTAATTAATAAGAGGAATTTGATTGATTAGGGAGCAGTGTATGTTTCAAAATGGTTTGTTTCAATGGAAGAGCAGTGGCAGCATACTCTGAAAATGTTTAGATGCAATCTCACCTGGTAAAGTATTTAGCTATTAATATGGTAGTCAAAATTTTGCCTCTGATGTTTTAAGGTAGAAAGCTAGTAATTAATTTGGAAGCAAACATCTCGAAATGCTTGATCTTTAGTTGCTCTTTCTCTGAAATGTTCTGTAACACCTTGCAAGTAAGTCAGAAAGTCAAGATGGTTTAGATTTATATGTCTCATATAAAAAATATGCATTTACAGTATGAATATTTTCAACCATTTGGAATTTTTTATTTCTGTTGTGAACTGATATTCCAGGATGGTACAAAAAAATGAAGTTACACCATTCTGACAGATCTCCTTAATATGACCTCAAAGAAGGCTGTATGTTTTGCCACAGCATTATTCTGAAAAGATTATATTCCAGATCCTAAATATCTGTGCTATTCCTTGTTGAAGAAAGTTAGTCTTAGATAAAATTAAAAATATTGTATGAATATATCTTGATTTGAACATAGTTCTATGTAGGGAGAGGTAGTCAACTGAGGTAATAAACGTTGTTCCTTGTTCTTTGAAGTGTTCTTATTATTCTGATAATTTATTCCCTAATATAGCTGTATGAACAAATTAATAACTTTAAATCAAACCAACCATGGTGTTTTTAAGAGGCATGCACAGGTATAATTGTGTAGCATTTATCTGAGCAGTCCAAAGAGTATAACTGAAGAAGAAAAATCCAGTTTCTGTTTGCACACTCCAAACATATATCTGTAAATCAAAGCACACTATTTTGATGCACCTCCTCTTCAAAATAAGACAGATCTTCTTTTGGTTGATTAGAGTGGTGGGGTTTTTGTTGTTGTTGTTGTTGTTGTTGTTTTGTGTGTGCTTGTTTGGTTTTTTTGTTTGTTTTTATTTTTGTTTTGGTTGGTTGGTTTTCTTGGGATTTGTGTGTGTGTGTGGTTTTTGCTGTTGTTTTATTTGCAGGGGATTTTTATCCAAAAGATATTTATGATGAGTAAGAAGAAAATCAGCTTGTGAAATATCCTTTATTACTGGTTGTAACAATGAACTACATAGACTGTTATCTGCAGTATACCTCTTGAAAGTAAATTCTAGCAAAGAAAGCAAAAAAAAATTATATAGTAGAAACTGAAATGGTAACTTTCTATTCAAGAGACAATGCTTCTACACATTTTGGAAATTCTGACACTAAAGGCACTCCCCAAAGGAATATATTTGTTTCTTCCTGTTTGTTACTTGAAAGAGTATTTTACACATTTTTTAAGTGTTTTGCATGTGATGTTAAGCAAGGCTTACACAGATCAGAGAAGACTGTCACAGTTATTTCCCATACATCAGCCAACCTAATGTGTGAGGTAATTCTAGTCAGATTTTAGTGAGTGTATCCAGCCTGATAATCCACACTGAATGGAAGAATGTATGTATCGGGCTGTAGCATCACACCTTACTCCAGCTGACATGTCTACTTGCCACTGTTACTTCAGGATAACATGATAGTCTATACTAGATTGCAAATGTTTATATTGAATCATGCTGAAAAAAGAAGTGCCAATAGCATGAACTTCAGAAATAGTTTATGGACAGGAAAGAGGGAGCAGATAAAATATCCACTATTGATGGAAAACCTTATCCTCTGAATCTTCTTATTCTGAGGTTTCCTCATTTTAGCTTCAGATACAAAAACAGATGAGCTAATAAAAAACTACAGCATACTGCAATTCTAAAGTGTAGTATGGGAAAAAGAAATGGGACAATGTAATGAGATTGTTTATGTTTTTATATGAACATCTTAAGAAAGTAGACATGATCCAGAGGTAAAAAAGATATAAAGAAGAGTTAAACCCTCTCTGGTAAATTACATACTTCCAGTGGTCTGAGAGGAAAGTCGGTTCAAAGCTGACTGGCTTATTTCAACACAAGATGTAAAACAAGTGGAATAATGGAAACGTAAACAGCTGTGTCTCTGCAAAAATGACATGTTAAGGTGGTTACGAAAATAAGCTGATCTGATTCAATCAGCAATATCTGATAATATACCAGAATCCATTGTAAGTTAACTAGCACCAGAGTAACAGGAATGCTTGAGATGGAGCCTGCCTCTCCTGAGATTAGTGGGCTAAATGAGTCACAAGCAAAGCCGAGTTACATCAGGTGGGAGGCATCACAGTGAAGTGCCAAACGCTTTTGAAACAGCCTGCTCCTGGGCTGCATGGCTCCCGAGTCACAGCAGGTGTTGAGGCACTTGTAGCAAAAAGACTGCAGATTCTGCTGTTGCTTAGAGATAAGTATGAGATAAATCTCATCCACTGCAGGTACCAGACAGTCAGCCATCCTCCCGCTCCATTATCACATTTCAGGTCATCTCTGTCCTGACTGGTTGCCTGGTAAATATTTTTTATGCAGTGAACAATTTCAGCTCTTACATTCCTGCTCCTGGGTGATAGGAGTCACAGTTCTGATGAGTTGCACTCTACCTGTCCTTGGCAGGCACTGTTAATGAGGGTGCCTTAATGACATCTTGCTTTGATACATGCTGTGCAATAGTAGCTATCTGTGAATCTGCCTTGAGAGTACATTTATATTGATAATCCAGTTGCCCTGAATTATGTTCTTCAGCTCTTTGTGTTCTGTTTGTCCTCACCTGTTTTGTTTTGTAGCCTTGTTTTCGTGGCCTTATTTCCTAAGTGGGCTGAGTTTATTTATCACTCTGTGTAACAATCCCTTCCCTAATCATTAAGGAGCCACAGCTAAAGTTAACAGAAGAACACTTCACTCATAATGGCAGGAAAAGATGGTGAGAATGCAAGATGGGCTGAGGCCAATTGTATGAAGTCCAATAAGCCAAAGTGTTGGATCTTACATTTTGGTCACAACACCCCCCTGCAGTGCTGTAGGCTGGGGACAAAGTAGCTGAAAACTGCCCCATGGAAAGGACCTGGAGGTGCTAGTTCACAGCAGCTGAACATGAGTGAGAGTGTGCCCAAGTGGCCAAGAAGGCAAATGGCATCCTGGCCTGAATCAGCAGCAGTGTGGCCAGCAGGTCTGGGGCAGTACTTGGCACTGGTGAGGCTGCATCTGGAACCCAGTGTCCAGTTCTGAGCCTGACTACAAGAAAGACACTGAGGCACTGGAGCAAGTCCAGACAAGGGCAACAGAGGTAGTGAAGGGCCTGGAGCACAAGTCTGATGAGGAATGACTAAGGTAGCTGGGGGTTTTTTGCCTGGAGAAAAGGAGGCTCAGGGAGAATCTTATTGCTCTCTGCAACTACCTCAAAGGAGGTGTTAGCTAAGTGGGGATCTGTCTCTTGTTCTAAGTGACGAGTGATAGGATGAGAGGAAATGGCCTCAAGTTGCAGCAGGGGAGCTTTAGATTGGATATCAGGAAAAATTTCTTCATCAAGAGGATGGTCAAGCATTGGAAGAGGCCTCCCAGTGAAATGGTTGAGTCACCATCCTTGTAGATATTTAAAAGATGTGGCACTTAGGGAACTAGCTAGGAATAGCAGTGGTGGGTTTGTGGCTGGACTCATTGTCTTCAGAGTCTTTTCCAACATAAATGATTATAGGATTCTCTGTTAGAAGGCAAAGGTATCTCAGTTAAAATAATTTCTACATGGAAACACCAAACTTGATAAGTAGCATGTGTGTACTGGCACATACAGTGATGAACTTTAGACTGAGACAAATTTTGTAGTTAGGCAATTGTTTGGGCTTCAGATTTAAAAACAAACAACATTTGTATACAACTTTGGCTCTTGTTATAAGATGATTTATCTTCTGGTAGCTAATACTCAAAGCAAATAAAAACATTCAACATATTAGTAAATAAATTGCAGAAAATATTTGAGTTTTTAGGGTAAAGCATGGAATGATGTAATAATATCTAGTTTTGGATCTGTCAGTCTTCATTTTTCAGCATTCAACACAACTATTTCAGATAAACAAATACAGAATTTTAATAAGGACAGTGTTGTGATCTAAGAAAATTTTTAAATAAATAGGATGATTACTACTTCTGTGAAATTTTATTTTTAGTTTAGAGTCAGAGGTATATTATTTCATGTGTCATGTGCATTTTGAATACATAGCTACATGTTGTTCATGTTGTTCTGATTACTCTTTTGATTGTATGTATTAAACCTAATAGGTGTTTTAAAATTTTCATATAAGTTATGCTTTGTTTTTACAAAATTCCCTTTACTGTTCCCTGTAATAATTTTTGAAACTTAAGCATTTAACTTCATGATTAACTCTCTGCTGACAGGGTGCATGAAAACTCATCTTGTTTCCTACTTCTCACTGTCATCAGTGTGAGACCTGACATGGGAATTTTCAGTCAGCATTTTCAGCAATCAAGATGACTTTCCCCTTTTCTGTGCCTGACAACAAAGAGTTTTATCTCAGATAATCTCCAAAATTCCTTTATTCTTTCCTTGACCCTTATCCTACTTCAGCACTTCATGGAAAAGGGAGAGGGAGGAATCAATATCTATTGAATGTGAATGACTTGAATGCTGCACATTAGAATTTGAGTTCATTTCTGTCAATTCAGCCTGCCTTGAGTGAGAGAAGTTACACTGGAAAGCAACAGTGTAGCCAAGCAAATGGATTAACAGCACAGAATAGCTGAGTCAGCCTGCGAGGATGGGGGGGTGGTGGTTGTTTTTGTTGGGGTTTTTTTGTGCTTTTTGTTTGGTGGGGTTTGTTAGGTTTGGTGGGGGTTTTTTTGTTTTGTTTTGGTTGTTTTTTTTTTTTCATTAAATAGTCTTTTTGCTGGAAAAAGCAGTTTCACAGCATTCCAAACGAGGCACTAGTTTAAGTAGAATGTATTTGCTGACAGACCTCTTTGCTGGGGAAGGTAAGCATGATGGTGCCAGCAATCTGGTTTACCCATTTGTCCTTCTTTTAGGACAGGGAATTTTCTCCTGGGTCTGAAAGGGTCAGATCACTTTTCATGTCTCTTAATGTACCTGCCATTGAGCCATGCAGAGTCCTCAGTCCTGTGATGACAGTGGTGATCATTTCCTTGGGAACAAGGAAATACTGCCCTCAGCATCTTTTCTTTTGAATGGTTTTCTGAAGAGGCATTCTTCATATTTCTGTAGCTCTTGAGGCACAAGAGGGAGAATTAGTTTACCCACTACTAATGTTGGGTCCTCACTGCTTCACTCACAGGAGTACCAGTAGTATTTTGACTTTGGCCCTTGCCGCCAGGTAG
Source organism: Sylvia atricapilla (assembly GCF_009819655.1). Lineage (NCBI taxonomy): Eukaryota > Metazoa > Chordata > Aves > Passeriformes > Sylviidae > Sylvia > Sylvia atricapilla. Next base: position 20,231,024 of record NC_089142.1, read on the forward strand.
GACAGTTAACTAGAATTTAGAACATTGCTTCACTGTGATTTATGTGTGTGAAGAATGACAATTGAGGTGTTATACCTTAAATAAATGTTTTGCATTATTGATTATGAGCTGGCATGGGGGCACAAAATAGAAAAAACGCTACACTTTTTTTCCCTTTTTTTCTCTTATTTTTCATCTGAGGTAAAAGGAAAGTTACAAGGATTTGTCTTGTTCATAGTAAAATGAAGGTTAATTAGGAAATACTTTTCAGAGCCCTATTAAAATCCTCAGATTAAAGGCTCCAAAAACTGCAAGTATAAAACATTCTTATTTATTATTCATTTATTTTCCTCTGCTTCAGGACATACGGAAAAATCATTTCTAACTTAGAAAAAACAATCAATTATAATTTGGTCCTGAAGTTTTTCATCTGACTTTTTGGGGGTGTGGAACAGGGGGGGTTCAAACTCCCTAAAAAACTATCCACAAAAATTACAGTGGATATTAATGAGAAGAGTTTTAATGATGCTCAGGGCCTCTACAAAAATAAAGCATAAGCATTAAAATCAATACACTCTTATACAGTCTAAATTGGAAAAAAATGTAGCCTGCTATATTCTTCCTATTTTAAGGTTATTTTTTTTATCTGGCCCCTCTTGTCTTTTCTCTGGTTGAGCTGATCAAAGTGAGATATTGAAGAGTGGTGCAATGCATGATGTTTTCTTAATCTGCAGCTCTGAAGAGCTTTAAGGGTGTTTCTAATGGTTACCTGGTGTGGGAATAGTGACCTATTCCAGTGAGGACCTAGACACTTAGGCAATGCCTCTGCAGAAACCCAGAGTTAAACTCTTTGTCTTGCATGAGAGCTCTATATTGAGAAATAGCAGTAGGGGGAAAGTTCTGGACCATGTAATTTTGTGTTAGTAAGGTTATGAAATGCCATTTATTGCACTAATATTTATTTTATTAAAGTTTTACAGATCTTTAAACGTCATTATAGAGCATCACTGTTTATTAGACATCTGTGTGTGTTTCCAGAGTGCTCATTGCTATGGTTTCTGAGTAGTGGAGGTCCTGAAGTTATCAGTTTGACTGTGAAGCTAAATTAGGCAGTAATGCCCTTGACTGTTTTTTCCAGATCAGGCAATAATCTCCATGATATGGGCTCTGTTGTACATTAATTGACCATGACTTGTTATGCATCCTACACTGAAGATTCATAACCTATTTGAAGGTCACTTATGTACTAGTCAAATGTCTTAAAGAGTGAATATTGATGAATCCCAGTTTTAAAGGCAGCTTTCCCTTTAGCAATGTAATACTGCTCTTAAATGCTTTTATATAACACATCCAAAGCTTGTATTCCTTAAGACAGACATTTGTAGCAAAACTTTAGCTTTTTATAATTAATGGAGACAGTAAATTATTAACTTTAGAACTACTACTAAATGCTTTTGCAAATGGTTGTTTACAGGGAATGCACAATTTAAATTGTGCTCTGGTTATCTCTGAAGCTGCGGAATTTTAGTTGTGGTGCCTTCATGGAGAAAAAGAAATTGTACAGTATGAGGAAGACAAAAAATTGGAGTATTTAAAGGTATTTTAATTAGTAGGCATTGGAAATTAGGCAAGTTGTTTTCATTATAGTCTATTGTTCAACAACCATAGTTTAATAACATGGTTTAATCCATGTTAAGGACCCAGAAGTTGTAGATTTCTCTATGCTAAACCCACTGACTGAATTGGAGTAATCTGTAACAAAAGGCTGGACAGCTGGAGCCAAGTTCATGTGTAGTAGTGACAATGAGTCTCAAAAAAAAAACAACAACAACAACAACAACAAAAAAAAAAAAAAAAAAAAAAAAAAAAAAAACCAAAAAAACCCAAATCAAAACAGAAAGTCAGAAGTATGGAGAATTTGTTAATTTCTCTGAAATGAATGATGAATAAAGCCATTGAAGACATTTTCAAAATGGCTCCTAAGATGATGATTTTATAACAACAAATGTCTTACTTTAAATATTTCAGTGAAAGTTGTTACAGAAATTTTACTTTTCTATCATTATAGGGTTTTTTAGCAGATATGATGAATAAGAAACTTATTTTAGATATGTGCATCTGTTTCAGTTTCATTAAAATTACCTGCATTTCCTTAGTTTGTTTTCTGTATATCTCAGTCTTTATTAAGATGACCTTAACGACCTAATCATTATTACCTCAAAGCATCAGAATAGAAAATCAGAAGAAGTTATTAGCTTGATGGAGACTGAAGAGGAAATCAGCAAGGATGCTGGCAAAGGAACTCAGTAATCTTGTCCTCAGCCTACTGTTTTCATGCCATTGTGTCTTGGCAAAAACTTGAAACTTGTGTTGCATTTTGTCGCTAGTTCTCAGCAGACTCAGATATTTCACAGTTGTTTTAGTACTGATATTGACTGACATATAAACAGTCAGTGGAATAACAGTTAATATTAAAAAAATCCTATAAATAATAATATATATTTCTTGGAAAAGACAGGATCCAATAAACTTAATTAAAACAACTATGACCAGGACATAAACTAGTATGCCAAAATTATTCTTTCTCTTCTTCATTTACAGAAAAGTGCTTTTGATTCAAATTATTCAGAGTTTTTGTCTTTTGTTACAGCTGAACTACAGCAAATACTGCATTATGTCTTATACTTCGTGAGTGGCATGGCACTTCTTTCTTAGAAGAAAAGAATGGATATGAAGCTGCTTCTATGGTTATGACAGATGAATAATGTCTTACATTCTGAAAGCTTCATTTTTCATAGTTTCAGAACTTATTTGATATTTGCTGTTTAAAAACTATGCCTCATGCATTTTAAGTCGTTTCATAGCAACAACACAACCCCTCAACACTGGGTCCCAGCTGAACACCTGTGTTTACTGACACAGTATTCAGATACTTCATGTCTTTCTGGTTTCTAAAATATAAGCCAAAGTAAGCACTGCTAGAAGGCGATGGGTCTATATGGAGAGATGCTGTGCAATTCCCAAGCAGTGCAGGCCAGATGCTATTACTGTGTTCACTTCCATAGGCACCCTTTGTGCTGCCAGTCAAGTAAGTTTAGTCAGATGCTAAATAAGGCTGAAGTTGGGAATAATGCTCTAAGAGAGAAAGTGAACAAAGTAGTATTTCCTAATATTTTTCTAGTATTTTCTTAAAAGAAAAAAAGCTCAACATGATATAAATGCACAGATTTCCCTTGAATTCAATTGAGGAAGATTTTGCAAGATGGATAAAAATGTTCTTCATGATTGAAAAGTACCAAAATGAAGAAATTCCTTTGAAAAACTATTTACCTTAAATGATTCAGTAGTCGGCTAATTTTGAGGTATATTGCAAATGGGAGGCAAACTGTGTATTTTTAGAGAAGGAGGTAGGAGGTAAGCCTTGTTATTATATCTGGTATGTTCCTCATCTCTCAGTTCTAAAATTAAATCCCTGGATGAGATTTAAACTGGCTGCCTGAGGCTAACTATAAAGACCAGAATTTCTTAGTCCTTCTGGATTTGAATTAATTTGATCCAATACTGGTATAATAGAGATATCTGCATATTGAAACTGATCATCTCTTTCTTCTTTTATAATGAGTGCTGAGAAATAGGTAGGTTTAGGTCTGCCTTCTTTCAGGTATGTGAATCAATTGTGCCTTTAAGGTGGCTGTTTTTCTCTCTTCGCTGTGAGACAGCTATCTTATGTGTAATTTAATGCAGTCATCTGCATTTGATTATATGAATTCCCCTCTATAGTGTTTATTGCATTATAAAAAAGGGCCCCCTCACAAAATAAATTTAAAATTCAGTACATTAGCTCAGAAAAGCTGCTCAGTCCAAGGTCATTGCTGCATGATTTAACTTCTCATTCTATACACTGCCCGTTTCACCTAATGAATTATGTTTAGCTGTCCAGTAGTCTTGAAGAATACATTTCTTCTCTCCTTTTTCCCTTTTACATTAAACGTCACACTCACAGATAATAAAAATGTCCACAAAAATATATAGTCATAGAAAAATGTTGTATTCATAATGGGGCCAGATATTTTGCCCCTAAATTATCACAGCAGGGTTTAAAAATGAGTGTGATTTCTCTTCATCAAAAATGAGATAAATGCAGTTTTAGCACAGTTCTGTGCAATAGGTGGGCCCTATTAGAAGGTCAATACTTTCAGACAGTTACTCTTTTCTTGCACAAAGGTAAGCTTGATATTTCATATTATGACTTTAGGAATACACTGGGATATTTCAGAGACCAGTGAAATAGCTTAGCAAGTATAACTGTTTCTACAGTGGCTGATGCAAGTGCTCAGACTATATGTATGATCTTGGACAGTGTACTCCTGTGATATTTTCCCTCCTTTTTTCCTGTAATGTGCTGTGGTAAAAAGAAGTACGCAAATCTCACAGGAGTTTTTTCATTTTCATCAGAGGTTAATATACATAAACAAGGCACTTTCTGTTCCTGAAATTCCCGACTGAATTTCCAGCAAACAGAGCTGCAGAATTAGATTTCCTCCTGTGTTTTAGATGTGTACCCCTGTGACTATTTTCATTCCTTACTCTCTAGCCTTTGCTCTAACCTGATGGCTGGATTACGTTTGTGGGAAAGGAGGTGTGATAGCAAAATATCTTCTGCTGAAGAAGACTTTGGAAGAGACCTGTTTACCTGCCTCTTGGATAAAGGCAGCTCTAGGCTGGTATAGAAGTGGTAAAAATAGTTCCCTTACTTCTTTCCAATCAAGTGTGTGCTCTCTGAGGCAGTAACCAATGATGCTGAGATCACATTGTTGAGTTAAATGATTTTACTGTCTTAGGTAGATTCTGATCATGCCTTGCTGGGCAGGTGTAGCTTCTGAGCCTTTGAAGGGAACATGGGTTATGAGACACTGTTTCAGAAACTCAAAATGGCAGTTTTAAGCATGTGCACAAAAAAGGTCTTAATAGAAACAGCTGAATCTTTCTGTAATAGTTTACAGCACTGCTAATATAATGGCTATCAATGTAAAAGGTAGGTTTTTCAATTTTTGTCTATCAGTGTTATTTCTTTCTTATTTCCATTTTTCTAACAGAAAATTTGGTAAAGATCACCCTTATTTTCTCATGTAGAGCAAGAAAATTCTTTACACATACAAATCTTGGCTCAAAACAAAATAAACTTATTTTTAACTATAGGGTGTTTATTGCTAAAAGCCAAACCAATCTTATTCCCAAGTAGTTAATGCACCTTTCTTTTATTTCTGGTAGAAAAATACATGTATACCTCCGTGATGTCAGTCACATTTAGATGATGAATATAAATATTCAGTGCTGGCCCTGTGGTTGGACTACATGACTCCAGAGCCATCTAAATGGTGATAGTCTAGAACTACTACAGAATACTTTGTCAAAACTAAATCCTTTTCCTTTTCTGCATTTTTGTCAAAACTAAATCCTTTTCCTTTTCTGCATTTTTGTGTCTTTCTGTTTTTATTGAACACATGCTTCCCATCCCTTTCCCATAAAGTAGCTCTTTAAACTTGGTAGATGGTTGCTTTTATTTCCAAGGCAAATTGCTGACAGCTGTTGCAGAATGATTCATGGTGTCTACATTTAAACAGTGATGCCTAATCATTATAAAATGATCCATCTGGGTTTTGATTCTACAGAGGGGACTTTCTGTGCTATGAAAAGACACAAGGCATGTGACATGGATATTTTAGTATGAGAACATAGCAAGAGCTCTGTCTCATAACTTCCTAGATTCTTGATCTTCCCCTAAGCCTTAAACATCAGCATATAAAGCTTACTTTTGGAAACTGTAAGTTGCTGATACAACTGTCCTGTTCTTTATTTAGGGTAAGATTGTGCCTATTGGCATAGCCTTCAGCAAGAGGTGGTTTGTGAACTGCATCATTGTAATACCAGCCTGGGGAAGTATGGTGACTCAGATTTTCCTCTGAATCACATTTTCTCTTCTGCTTCTTCCTTGCTCTGGGGGAATAGCAATTTACTTCTGGAAATTAGTATCTCTCTGCAGTGGCGCAGCTGTTCTACCCAGTAAGTCTGGAAAAAGGCTTCAATCTTGCCCCCATTCCTGCTTAGGTTCCTTCTGCTCACCTGTTTCAAAGAAGATACAGCTAGGTAAATAGTCTGGTTTAATCCTACACTCTAAGGCCTAAAATTTGGTTTGCGTAGGGCTCTAATTGCAGGGTTCCTCCATTCTCTTCTGCGTGGGTGCATACTTATAGACTAAACCTTACAGAGAAGACTCCAGATGTGATGTGCAGCCTAGAGAAAATAAATAGCATTTTATTTTGGCTCAGTCATTCAAGTAAAAGAGGACTGATAATTAGGAAACTTTATACCACTGTATGAATTTTACTTTTCTTTATCAAATGGTTTACAGTTTTGTATAGCAAACAAATTTAGTCCTAATGCAATCTGAAAGAGAATCTGTCATCCTGAAGATCTGTATCCTCTTGAATCTTGCTGCTTTGAGTGGAAGTTTCCTGACATTTGGTGACAACAACCCATGGAGGCTTGTTCTGCCATTGCTGCACGTGACCATATTAGTATATTGTATGGGAAACTGAACGGGCATTTTGCAGTTTCTAAAATTGTAGAGAAGGATGGCAGGATAATTGAATACCTTTTGTCAGCACTAATTATGCTATAGAGGAATTTTAAAAAATCTTTTTGTATTTTAACATATCCATGCTAATGTACTCACATCTAAATATGTTCTATTGTTGCATCGGTGTTTATTCTGATTTGGCACTGCAGTATCAATCATGCTACTGTGTAGGAGAGTGTTGCTGAATAAAACACACATACACATGCCACTCTTTAAAACTAAGAGTTACAGATAACACTTCATATATGATATCTAAATTGCAGAAGCAAAATGTGGTGAACATCAAACCAAATAGCACATTTCTTTCACTGAAGAAGTGTGGGATATTGATCAGGTGCAGCATCCTTAATCAGGGGAGACAGTGCTCTCCCTGCTTTTCCTTCATGCTCAGTCTCATAGGGGCTGTGATCTTACATTCTTTCTTGTTTTCTCCTTAGAATTTTCATTATATATATCCAGATTTATGTGTTTGGTGTGCATTTTTTATTTTCTTTATTGTGCTCTAAAAGCAATTCTGCTGAGCTCTCCAAGTTGCACTCCTTTAGTGGCCAGGAACAGACCATTTGCAGCATGTGCTTCATTCCCTGGGGCCTCACTGTTATACTGAGTCTGTTCTTTCAATATACCTATTATTGTTTTGTGCTTTTCTTCCCAAGGACCCCTTCTAGAGTGTAGACTTTATTCTAACCATTCTGAGCAGTTACTCTAACAAAACTCTGCACAGCTGCTGTTTACCACAGCTGGTGTCATCATTACCAAGACGCAACGTGTACTCCTGTTATATCGGGAGAGTCCATCACCTTTGCAAACACCTTGATCTAGACCTTTTATTGAGTGGTCAGTAGCGATCACTAATATTTTTACTTTTTTTTCTGATGAGGAAACATGATGCTTGTTTTACTATAGAAAGGAGATTAGGCATACAAACATTTAGAATAAACTTTTTTTTTAAGAACCCCAGGAGGCGTGGAGGGATGAAAAGCCTCTACAATACACATGCCCTGCTTAGTGTCTCCAGTAACTATAAATATTGATAACCATTCAAAGAATAAACAGAATGCTACAATAAATTGTAATGTACTTTCTAGTTGGTTTGCCAAGTAAACTTGATTCAAACCTTGTTTTGGCTGTGCTATGTTTTTCTGCTATGGCATCTTTTTTTCAGTTTGAGATACCTATTGGGGTATCAGAAAGAACAGAGAATGTATTGCATTAAGGGAGTTACTATGAAAATCTGTATGATAATCTCAGATATTTTTTACAGAATATATCATGGTGTAATTATCTATAAAAGGTTTACATGAAACACCATGCCACATAATATGAGTGCACTGGTAGTAAGACATTGCTTTTAATCTTACATCCTGGTTAAACCACTTAAAATCTGCTGGATTTGGTTGTTGGTCTTTTTTTTTTTTTTTTTTTCCTTCTTTCTTTCTTTCTTTCTTTTTTTTCCCCTTGAATTTATAACATTCTGAAAGGTGTAATAATCTCTGGAGGGCTCTACCACCTCAGGAAGTTAAATGATTGACACCTTGTCACAAAGCATCTCCTACTAACATAACCCAGAAAGAAATATGCCCTTTTTCTGAAATGCCATTGGCCTTGCTGATTGCTGTGTGATCACTGTTAACACTCAGCTTCCTATCAGCCAGTTCTTTCCTGACTGTATAGTCACTTTTCGTATTGGTGCACATGATCTCTCCTCTCTAGTATCAGTACTTTGCCTGGTCTCTGTTTCATTTTGTCCTCTCAATTTTAAACACACTGAACTTTGTCAAAATAATTTTGAATTCCAATGCTGTCTGGCAAAATGCTTTTTACCCCTACAGCAATAGGAACACAGTTCCACTGCAGTTGTGTAAATTATTGTTGAAAATACATTGTAGTCCCAGATTTGGACCAGAACTGAAGATGTTCTCCAAATTTGGTGACTCCAAACTTGATGATTGACAATTGATAATGGCAGGAATGGTTGTGATTTTTTTTTCTCCAAAGTTGTGGTTCTCTATAGTAGTAATTACATTCAGATTATCATTAACAAGATTGTTTATTAAATTTTCAGCAGTATGGCTAACTTTATTAAAGTTATTCTTATATTTGCTGCTGGCAGCCAGTTACATTAGCCTTACTATGCTTGGGAAACTCTTATTGTCTGCTTATAGATTGTCTTATATTCTTTTTATAGCTTTCTTTTTTGCTAGTTTGCTATTTTTTTTTATTTTAAAAGCTAGATTAATATGTTTCTATTTCCTCAGCCTTTCCTTACCCCAGTAGATAGAGGAGATGTGTTTGTTATTCTGCTGCTTCCTTTTTATGTACTTGCAGGTGATCTCTCTGTTGAGATTGCCTTGGCTAGTTAGAAAAGGGCTTCTTTTCTTTACCTGGAAACCTGCTTAAAATACATTTTGTTTGGTTGATCTGGTTGATTGGAATTGATTCTTCCATGTGTGAAACCTGAAATACTGTGGAACACTTTAGCCATCTCTATGTATCATCCATATTTATGTCTCCTGTCCAATTAAACAGTGATCTCTTCCTTTTTTTTGTCTTCCTATGACTGCTTAATATATTTGTAGACTTTCTCCTCAGACTTTACCTTTTGTGTCTCTAGCTAATTGAAAGATGTTTTGCATCCCAGTCTGATTTTTATCCATATGGGGCGTGAGTTCTCCATTTTGCTTATCATTAATTATCTGCTTTTGTTTCCACTTTTATAATTATTCTTTTTCTGTTTTCAGATCATTACCAAAAATTACTGATGCAGTTAGAATGGTCTCTTCATATTTTTCCCACCTACACTTCAAAAGGAGTTGCTTTTGTATATTCATTGTAGTTTCTCTCAGTAGGTAGTAGCTCTCATGTGCTTATTTATCCTTTAGATAATCTTATTGAGAGATCTTACTGTGGGTGTTTTTTTCCTCTTTTAGTCTGCTTTTTAGTCAGAACAAGAACTTCAAAAAAAATTTTTTTTATGTAGTTAACCTCTTCATTTCACAATGACCTCATATTACTTTGCTCTGCCACAATTTCATTTGAAGTTAAAAACAAACCCACAGTAGCTCCACCCCAGTAGCTTTTTTTACCTCTTGAAACTTACTGAACTTTTGCATGAAAGGTTTGAATAATGATGTGTCTTAAAAAAAAAAAATCCCCAACCCCCTTCCTACTCCTTGGCAATGTCTCTGTTTTTTTCTTGCCAGATCCACCTGAGATACCCAGTAAGTTCATAGGTCTTTGTGAATTTCAGAGTAAGTGTTCTAGGTAATATATGCAATTCCACACCTTCTTGTATATGCTTGTTAAAAAGCACTTTCACTGTGTCTCTGTGATATCTATGATATATATAGATGCTTTTGTGTTTTCCTTACTAGATTCAGATAAATGTCTGTTTTTCTCAGTATTTCTCACATAGCCTTGTTGCAATGTCTAATTTCTAGATTTTTATTTAACAAGTAAATCTGTGTTTTGTAAGTAACAATAAGCTTTTTGCAACCTCTAATTTTACTGTAGTAGAAAAACCTCATTCATCTACATATCCCGAATAAAATCTCTTTCTGCTTCCCATCAGGTACTATCACTTATCTCTAATCTTTTGGGGATTCTTGAAATTCCATTTTCCTTGGAACTGAGATGGATTTTGTGTGGCTGTTGGATTTTACCAGGGCAATGTACCATTGTTCCTAGGTTTTGAGCTTAATATACATGTACAGTCAGTTTGTCTGTCTGTAAATCTTCCCCTTAAAAGGTTAAGGAATGTGTGTGTAGATCCTGGGCTATGGCACATCAGACAAGATAATGACATGAGGAGCTGCAGAGTGCTCGTAGCCAGATGGGAGCAGTGCATGTGACCTGTCCTGTCCTTTGGTGACATTCACAAGATGGTGACATAAGAGACATAAGAGACAGCAGGACACTATGGATAAAGGAAGGGAACCAAGAGTTGCACAAAATGGAGGACCAAAGTAGGAAGTAGGACAGCTGTATCAGAGTCACCAAGTAAGGGTATATAAGGTCAGCAAAACCGGAGCCAGTGAGGTAAGGGTGAATTAGAGTGGGAACTTTAGCATCCTTAACCCCTCCTAAATAAAGAGGAATAGCTTGGGAGGAGGGAGAGATTTAAATACAAGATGAAGCAAGTCATCTGCTGTGGGAATACCTGATGAGCAGCTTGCCCATGATCAGTGCAGTCTGGCAGGACAGTGTATCTGGTGCAGCTGTGTCGTTAGAGTGTCTGACTGCCTTTAGTGCTTGGGGGAACTAGGATGGTCTCCATAGCACCAGTTAGGACACACAGCCAGGCAGAAGCTACTAAGAATCCTGTGAGGAAGACTGGGATGAGTTTAGGAAAATGTAGGTAAGAGAGGAATGGAAGAAAACTGGAATTCTACTTGAGGGACTGCATGAACCCAGAGAACCTAGATTACAGTAAAAGGTGTGTCAGGAGTCAGAACATAATTGAAAATGAACAACAAAAAAACCCCAACCAACCCACCAAGCAGACAAAAACACAAAAGAAAAATGCATTTGTAGCCCCTGCTTGTGAAACACTGTATTTCAAATCCCCATGGATTTCATCTGACACGTTTTTGGGTGAAGACAAATTATTTATTTAGCTTCCTTTTTCCACAGTGAATCATCCTAATCTTTCAGGAAAGTAGTCATCACAAACTTTAGACTTTATCTTTGATAAAAATGCCATTTTTCCCCTTGCTTTTCTTTCAAACTTTTTCTGCAAATTATTTCTATTGTTCTGACTCTGCACTGATAAAATAACACGCTTATTCTCAAAGAACTAACATCATCTGCAAATTATCTCCTTTGTTCTGATGTCTTTTCCATATAACATTCACTGACTTCACTTATGACAGGCAATCTTTGTGTCATTCATTTGGGCAAAGAATGTAGTATGTGTATATAACAGCTCTAAAGCTGTTATTGTGCAGATCCCAGAGGAAACTTTCTACTGTCCTCTGGTGTGTTGTGTTCACAAAAATAAAAACAATTAGCTAAATAAGATTTTCTTGTCTAATCAAACATGTACAACTTAACATTCAAATCATCTTATAAATGTAGGTAATTTGGTTACAATTGAAAGCTTTCTTGTCATGGAAATCTCAGTTTTTGTCTTTGTAATTATTTGCCATCATAAGATGAAGTACTGGTGACCACATCTACACCAGACAAATAAGGAGTTAGGAGCCAGAGGCATTAATTTGCAAGGTTTTGACACTGTTGTGAATATGAATGATACATTGGCCCAACCTTCTGGCCTTGGTAGCCTTTTCACCTGCTTCTCTTTTCTTTTGTGACTTCAGGTACTACAAAACCTGTTCGTTTTTAGTTTGTGTCTCTCAGTTCAGAAAGACTAGGATTAGAAGACAGAAAATATTCGGAGTCCTAATGTACCATCCAAGCGACTTGACACAGTAGAGGACATTGAGTTGACTTCAAGTCATTCTCTTTTAGCTCTAAAAAATACACTCAACATCCCTTCTCATATACCACTGTAGTTTATTTTCTCTTTACCCCTCAAAGCTTGCTTTATCTGTTTGTCTCTAAACAATGATCGGCATGGATAAATCACTGATAATATCCCAAGTATCTGTAGATATATTATGTAGGTAAATATAGGTAGGTAGGAAAACAAGTGATTCTCCTTGTTTTCTTTGCAATTTGATAAAGCAAATTCCACTATTACATGTGTAAATTGCTGAAATTTATTAGTGAAGTAGAAAAATAAAAGAGAGGATGTCATAAAAGATAGGACATAGTTTATCTTAAACAATGCTGCCTTTTTAGTACACAGTAACCATTTTTCACTTTTTATTTGCTGTCTCAGAGTGCAGTACAGTTAAGCACAACAGCTCCATATACCACTGCCTTTTCAGTGAACAAAAATGGATTTGATATCTTGACATGTGTGGTTTCTCCTATCTCTATTAACATCTCATTTTTGCCTGTTAACTTCCTATGACATATGGTAAAATCTATGACAAAAATTAGATGATATATTGCAAATAAAATATTTGAATATTTGTGTCATCCTTTATGTGGGAAGGTTAGTACAGATTTGCTTGGAAAACTTATCCCATAAACATTATATTTCTTTGAAGATGATATGTGAAAAAATCCCCTGCTTTAAAATTATTTGTAACATATTGATTAAGCTTATTAGGATTTTTTTAATACTCCTTTGACCTTATAATTGAAATTACTGAGATCTGAGTTAAAATTATGTAAACTGAAATTCTGTGTAGCAGCAGAAAAAAAATCTCAGTTCAAGTACGGTTTGTGAGACATATGCTGGGATCCTCTGAGGAATGCTCACTTCCCAGTAACATGAAGTACCATTTGCTATCTCAGTGGGAATTGCCAGATATTGAATGTCAGGCCTGCCACTGGTTCATTTGTACATTTTGGACCTTAGGATTTTGTCATATGGGGGAGGAATGAAAGTGAGAGAATGGCAGAAAAAGGCACTTTCAGGAAGGAAAAATATACTTCTCTGGAGACACTGGTGTATTTTTAATTGCAGCTGTTAAAAGCGCTTGTCTGGTGTGATAGATTTGGCATGATGCCTTGTTCAAAAAAGGCTGGTTGTACTATATCCTCTGTGACCTGAGAGAGACAGTGGTGGCTGCTGTCATAGTCTTTTCAATCTTCATGCCCTGCAAGCTGTGGTGACTCAATTGCTTTGTGTAGCTCCTTGCCACCTCTATAAATGCATCAGTAACAAAAGGAAGGCTGAAGGGAATTTCCATCCTGTACTTCACGCAGGGGGAAACAGTGACAAAGGATGAGGAAAAGGCTGAGGCACTAAATGCTTTCTTTACCTCAGTCTTGAACAGTAAGACTAGTTGGTCTCTGCGTACCAGCCCCCTGAGCTGGAAGACAGGGAAAGGGAGCAGAATGAAGACACCATGTTCCAAGGGGAAATGGCTGGTAAGTTGCTATATCACCTCAACACACATGAGTCTATGGAGCTGGATGGGATCAACCCCAGAGTACTGAGGGAGCTGGCAGAACAACTCACAAAGCAACTTTCAATTTACCAGCAGCTCTGGCAAACCAGGGAGGCCTCAGTTGACTGGATGTTTGCAAATTTAACACCCATCTATAAGAAAGATTGGAAGCAGAATCTGGGGACCTCCAGGCCTGTCAGTCTTACCTTGGTTCTGGGTAAGGTCATGGAGCAGATCAGCATGAGACTGGACTTCAGTAAAACCTTTGATCCCATTTCCCACAGTATTCTGGAGAAACTGGCTACTCACACCTTGAACAGGTGCACTGTTAGACAGGTGAAAGAAAATGAGTAGATGACTGAGCCCAGAGAGTGGTGGTGGAGTTGCATCAGCTGGCAATGGTCATGAATGGTGTTCTCCAGGACTCAGTGTTGGGGGCAGTCCTGTTTAATGTCTTTATGAGTCATCTAGAGGAAGGGATCAAGTGTGCCCTCAGTCAGTTTGGAGATGGCACCAAGCTGGGTGGGAGTTGATCTCCTGAAGAGTAGGGAGGCTCTCCTGGGGGATCTAGACAGGCTGGGTCAGTGGGATAAGGCCAGTTGTATAAGGTCCAACACAGCAAAATACTGAGTCCTGCCCTTGGGTCACAACAACCCCAGATGGGGCTACAGGCTGGTGACAGAATGGCTGGAAAGCTGCTCAGTGGAAAAAGATCCAGAGGTGCTGGTGACAGCAGCTGAACATGAGCCAGCCTGTGCCCAGGTGGCTAAGAAGGCCAATGACATCCTTGCCTATATCACAACAGTGTGGCCAGCAGGAGCAGGGCAGTGATTTTCACAGAATTCACAGAATTTCACAGAACCACTAGGTTGGAAGAGACCTTCAAGATCATTGAGTCCAACTCATGCCCTAACACCTCAACTAAACCTTAGCATCAAGTGCCATATCCAATTTTTTTTTAAACACATCCAGGGATGGTGACTCCACCACCTCCCTGGGCAGACCATTCAGTACTTTATCTCTCTTTCCATAAAAACTTTTTCCCAATAGCCAACCTCTGTTTCCCTTTGCTCAGCTTAAGACTGTGTCCTCTCATTCTGTCAGTTGCTGCTTGGAAGCTCCCCCTGTACTCAGCACTGATGAAGCTGCACATGGAATCCTGTGTTCAGTTTTGGGCCCCTCACTAGAAGAAAGACATTGCGGGGCTGGAGCAAGTCCAGAGAAGGGCAATGGAGCTATTGATGGGTCTGGAGCACAAGTCCAATGGGATCTAGGACTGCTTAGCCTGGAATAAATGAGGCTTAGGGAGAATAGTACTGCTAATGAAAGGAGACTGGAGTGAGGTGAGGGTCAGTTTCTTCTTCCAAGTGACAAGCAATAAGACAAGAGGAAATGACCTCAAGTTACACCAGGGAAGGTTTAGATTGGATATTAGGAATTTGGTTTTTTTATCTAAATGGTCTTCAAGCACTGGAAGAGGCTTCCCAGGAAGATGGTGGAATCACCATCCCTGGATGTTTTTAAGATATATGTGTATGTGCCACTTAGGGAAATGGCTAGGGACTCGGCAGTGTTAGTTTAACTGCTCAAATCCATGACATTAAAGGTAATTTCCCACCTAAATGATTCTAGGATGCTGTGACAGGAGGCGAGTGTATCTCAGAATAATTTCTATATGGAAGCACTGAACTCAATTACCAGCATGTGTGTACTGGCAAACAGTCTTGAACCTTAGAAAGGGAGATTGTGTAGTGCTGGCTTAATGGTTGGATTTGATAATCTGAGCAATGTTTTCCAACACAAGTGGTTCTATGATTGTGTGATTTTGTGTGCACTGTGAAAGCACTGGAAAGCAGAAATTTGCCTTGCCTATGCTGTTGTCTCTAAGCGTTTCAATGAGTACCTTCTTATTCTAGATAGCATGAATAATGAATTAAAGATCATTACATGAATACTTTACTTCAGATGAGGGGAAAGTGAGTAAGTTATATTACAGTTGAAATATTTTGCGTGGCTAGATGTTTTGTCCTGTACTGCTCTTGTAACTAGTGGGAATCAAAGGTAAGGGTTATGAAACTTACACAACAGCACCTATTAATTTTCCTAGAAAGTGTAATATAATTTAATGACCATTCCCTATGTCATTTTATCAAAACTTGAATATCATGATTCCTGTTCTATAAAAGCCTTCTTTATTCCTCAGCTACTGAAATCTAATATATTAAAATGGTCTCAGATGATTTGTACCAGTATTGTTTTAACTTTTATAATCATATATTAAACAAATAAATTTGGTAAGTTTACTCTTGTAGGAGAATGTGATTTTTCAGCAAATAGGATTGTGAAGCTAATTTTTTGGAACTCGTTGTCCCAACCACAGAACATCAGCTTTCTTCATGCCCCTTCAGAAAAACAAACATGGCAGTAAGGACAGAGGCAAGGTAGGTAGAGTGAGACCTACCCTGTATTCAAGCAGTAGGAAGCCTTTATGCAGCTTTAAAAAATGATCATTAACTTAATTATTAATCATTATTACTTTGCTTTCCTGAGCAAAGTTATGGGTTAGAAGAACATTTGTTTCTCATGCCTTGACTGTGGATTTGACCTCATTCAGTCTATAAACTTATAGATGAGTAGACACTACTGCAAACAGGAAGCTAAGGGAGGAATTTTGCTTTCCAATATTTCCCTTAAGATGTTGTCACACCCTACCTAGCTTATGTACTGTCTTTCAGTGAAGTGTATCACTTACTGAAAGATTCTATTTTTTTTAGTCCTCTACGAAAATGTATGTTATGGCATTCTGACCCTTAAGTACACAAACAAAACATTTGCATCCCCCAATGGCTACTTGTTCACATCCAGAAAAATCATAGTCCTTTCTCTAACTACTTGTTGAACAATAAACTGTCAACATAAAAAAATAAAACCTCTTGATGGTGTCCACTGGAGAGAACACAATGGAAGCCCTTACATGAACCTTTGAGCACAAGTCATTGTTTTATGATTAGATTTAAAATGTACCGGAGTTTTGTAAACCATATGTAATTCTTCACACACACTGCCCTTTTCTCCAGCTTCTAAGAGAAAGGAAAATGCAGCCACTTTTTAATGTGAACCTTTTATATAAAGCCAGCCTGGCTGGATGCTGTTTTGTGAGGGAAAGAGCTGAGAATGACTAGCAGAAGAATAGCCAGTGCTGATCATCCAGACTAAAGGCCAAAGGGGGAGATACAACAGGTTGCAGCAACATTTTGCAGTTTATTTTTTTATTAAAGTGACACAAGTCCATTTTCTGCTTCTCCTTTTCTACCTGAGGAAATTCTTTGCAAAGGTAACAGGACAAGCTTTTAACAGAAACAGTAATAGAGTTATCACTAATGTTTAGGAGCCTTCCTGTTGGATGGTAAAAACATGCATTTGCTTTAATAATATTTAACACATTACAGGTTTCATTATGCCTATGACAGACACTTTTACTAAAAGTTGATTTCTGTGAATGTTTATTACTTATTCCAGGACTGGGGAAAAATTTCCTGCAACATAAAAAACTAACTGATTTTGAATTTTTTTACTATTACAGGATAAAGGAATATGATTTCTGTCTTGGTAGATCAGCCATGTTTCAGAGTTGTGCTGTGCTGAAATGCTTTTTTCTGTGATAGATACTGGACTGCACCTTTATGAGAGTATGAATAACATTATGAGAGGTATGGTTTGAATAACTTTAGAGAGTCCTTCCTTGTGTCCATGCTCCTTTTATGGAACAGGTTTCCTGAATGGGGCTTTTTCTCATGGTATACACATTCTTATCACAGAACCACAGAATGGTTTGTGTTGGAAGGGGTCTTAAAGATCATCCAGTCCCAATTCCCCTGCTGTGAGCAGGGACACCTTCCATGAGACCAGGTTGCCCAGAACCCCATCCAGCCTGGCCTTGAACACTTCCAGCAATGGGACATCCACAGCTTCTCTGTTCCAGTGCCTTACCAATCTCGTACTGAAAAGTTTATTCCTAATATCTAATCCAAAGCTACTCTCTTTCAAGGGTAGATTTTTCAAGCTGTCTCTTTTCCAGGCTGAACAATCCCAACTCGCTCAGCCTGTCTTTATAGGAGAGGTGCTCCAGACCTCTGATCATCTTTGTGGCCCCCTCTTTCTCCACAGATCCCTGTCTTTCCTATGTTGGGGGCCCCAGAGCTGGACAGAATACTTCAGGTACGGTCTCATGAGAGGGGAGTAGAGGAAGAGAATCACCTTCTCTGATCTACTGGCCACAATTGTTTTGATGCAGCCCAGGATAGACTTGGCTTTTGGGGCTGCAAGTGGACATTGCTAGATCATGTTAAGCTTCTTGTCCTCCAATTAGCTTTCCTCAAGGCTTGTCTCAATGCATTCTCTACCCCACCTGCATTTCTTCTTGGGATTGCCCTGACCCAGCTGCGGGACCTTGCACTTTGATGAGGTTCACATAGGCCCAACTCTCAAGTCTATGAAGGTCCCTCTGGATGACATTCCTTCCCCCCCAGTGTGTCAATTACACCACACTCCATGTGTTTAGTGTCAGCCACAAACTTTGCAGATTTCACAGAATATTCCAAGTTGGAAGGGACCCACAAGGATCACTAAGTTCAACTCTTAAGTGAATGGTTCACACAGGGATCAAACCTGCGACCTTGGTATTAGCCCCATGCTCTAACAAACTGAGCTAATCTCAGGGTCCAGACTTTCTAGGGTGCACTCAGTTTCACTGTCCACCTCCCAAGAAAGATATTAAACATCACTGGTCCCAATGCCAACTCCAGAGGAGCATCACTGGTTTACACTTGAACATCAAGCCATTGACCATAGCTCCTTGAGTATAACCATCCAGCCAAATCCTTATGGACCCTAAATGAAGCCAAATGACTGGCCAAAATGTCTGGATCATGTTTTCTCAGGAACTGTGAACTACCACTGGTTAGACATAATTTGTGTTACATAATCTACCTTGCAAGTAATACTAAGTATATAGCATATTAGTGAATTAGAATGTACTTTAAAAGTAGTCTTAATTTGTACAGTAAACAGTTTATTTTTTTCTCAATGATAAATGGCAATATGATTCTATGTGAGTATATGAATTTCATCCTGGGGATGAAATCTGTGTCAGAGGCAGTTTCTTTCCCATTGCTCCAGTGAAGTACTAATCAGATGACTGACAATAACAGAGGCAAAGTACCACTTTACTCAGTACAGTTAAATTTATGGTTGTATTGTTATAGGAAGATAAAACTGCATGTTTCCCGCCTACCGTGTAGAAAAGAGGAAGCAGGTAAAAGAACAAGAAATAAATTGTTTGCATATAAAAATGTACAGTAAAAGTCTTATTCTTTCTTGTAGATATGGGTTGAAAGTACTCTAAAGGACAGGTAAACTTTAGGGAGATGTTCTAAGAACAATACTTTAGAGATTCTCTGTTCAGTTAAAAAATTAAATGTGCTTTTTCAGTACTGGTAAAAAGGTACTTCAAGATCATTAATTCTCTGCAAACTTAAGGGACACAATCAAAGAAAACATTTATGTATTCTATTCTTTGATCAAACTGCAATTAATACCTCATATAAATCAGCCATTATATTAAAATTCTTTTAAAATATTGGCTTTAATGATTTATAATTGACTAGTTCAAAATTAGGTTTATACTGAACATTTCAATGACACTTTGTAGTTGGAAACAACCAAGTTGTTTGATTAATGATGGAACCAATGAAACTATATTACAGATTCATGACTTATGTTTCTATATTGCAGTAGACTGGTCGTCTCCTCTTGTTCCTTATAAATAAGCTTCCTCCCACCCCAAGTAATATCTTTATTTCCTCGATAACATCTGCTAGGCTTTCCTATTCACAGTATGCTTGGCTCTGTCCCATGTTCCCTAAAATCCCAGCTGCTGGGGAAGGAGCAGCTTGTATAAGAGCTGATTTCAACATAATACGTGTGCTGATTGAGAGATGAACAAATCTGATTGTTGCTGAGCTTGTATGGCTGCCTTTCCAGTGTGGGTCTTATGTTGGGTTTCTGTTTCCTCTTTTCAGATGCCAATATTGTCAAATCTCTTAGCAACTTGTCTTCTAGGTGCCAAGCTCCCTGTTGAAATGCAGAAGAGTGGACAAAGTGGTAGGAATAGTGCATAGAAGAGTAAGAGAACTGCCAAAGGGATGGACAGTCAGATACATTTAATGAAAGCAAAATTTAAAAGGAGAATCAAGTGGCAGGAAGGGAGCAGCTTACATGTGTGTGTCCTGGTCCACAAATGGAGTCCAAATTAATGACACCAACATTGCCCTAAGAGCCTTCCCTGTATTTCTTAATTTTCTCTAGAAAATTTTGTTCCAGACCATTGGAGCTACCCACAATCCACCTCTCACTGATGGCTCCAGTGTGTTCCCCTACCCATGACCCAGA
The DNA here is from genome assembly GCF_009819655.1 of Sylvia atricapilla. Classification (NCBI taxonomy): domain Eukaryota; kingdom Metazoa; phylum Chordata; class Aves; order Passeriformes; family Sylviidae; genus Sylvia; species Sylvia atricapilla. Next base: position 20,251,058 of record NC_089142.1, read on the forward strand.
GTCACAAATCTTCTCTTCTAAAGTGATCATATTCCCTCCAAGCCTTGCCCACAGCCTTGGTCCTAGTTTCTACTCAAGAATCCCTCTTCCCAATCCTGTGGTCCCAACCCTTTCCACCTCCACTTCTCTTGTGGGTCACACTTAAGCTCAGTGCCCCATGTGCATCTACCTATTTTCTCAGCCAGGTCTAGGTACTTTAAGTTACATGGATAGGTCTGAGCTGATGGATTGCTCTTACATTCTGGATTTGTTCCCAATAGTCAGTTGGACCAACTTGTTGGTTACTGTGACAGCTAAGCACGTCCCTTCCCTTGGGGTCCTTGCTTGCTCTGTTGGTTTTGAATGACCTGATATTTGGTAGCAGGAGGGCCATGGAGGTGGCTTCTGTGAGAAGCTGCTGGAAGCTTCCACCATGTCTGGCAGAGCCAAACCCTGGTGGCTCTGAGGATGGACAAGCTGCTGGCCAAGCCTAGGTCAATGAGAGAGGTTGGTAATGCCTCTGTGATGGCATAGTAAAGAAGAAAATCAAAACAATGGAGGCACAGTTGTCTCCTTGCCAGGGGAGAGGAGGAAGTGAGAACATGTGAGGGAAAACAACATGGAGACACCAAGGTCAGTGGAGAAGGAGGGGCAGGAGGTGCTCCAGGCACTGGAGCTGAGATTCCTCTGCAGGCCGTGGTGAGACGAGGGAGCTGTGCCCCTGCAGCCCATGGGGATCCAGGGGGGAGGCAGAGATCCACCCACAGCTGGTGGGGGAGATGCCCATGCTGGAGTGGGTGGATGCCTGGGAGGAGGCTGTGACCCCATGGGAGACCCATGGAGAGAGGCCCCCTACTTCCAGGCTGGAGCGACCTGTCCTTGGACAACTGACCTCATGGAAGAGTAACCCACACTGCAGTTTTGGGAGAGCTGTCTGCCTGTGGGAGTGGACCTATGTTGGAGAAGTTAATGAAGAACTGTTTCCCATGGGAGGACCCCATGGTGCGTCAGGAGAAGAATTCCTGTCCCTGAGCAGCAGAAGAAATCCTCGGTGATGAACTGACCGAACCCCCACTCCCTGTCTCCCAGTGCTGTTGGTGGGAAGGAGGGAGAGGTTGGGGGAAAAAGATGGTTTTGGAGGGTTTATTTTACTTCTCATTATCCTTCTCGGGCTCTGTTAGTAATAAATTCACTTGGCACCTCTAAGCTGAGCCTGTTTTGCCCTTGGAGTGTTTTCTCCTGGTCCTTATCTCAAATCATGAACCCTTCATTAATTTTTCTCTCCTCTGCCCAGCTGTGGGTAGGGAAGGGTGAGTGAGTGAGTGAGTGGCTGGCAGTGGGCCAGTGTCAAACCATGACACTTGCTAACAGATATCGATGTCAGAAGTGATTTTTGCAAGCATGGAGACCAGTTCACAGAGCAGAAATTTGGACTGGAATAGAAGTGAGCAATTGAGCTGATAGGGCTTCTGTGGTGATCAAGAAAGAGGAGCGCTTACTTTACAAGAGAAAATATTATGGGTTGACAAGTTTTACACACAAGGGCAAGGCCAAGAAGGGATATGATTGCTCTCTATAAATATTTTAAGAAGGTAAACATCAGAAATAAAGATAAGTATGGTAGTCTAAATTATATTGCCAGCAGAAGAATAAACTGGCCATGAATTAATATCAGTTCCAATTTAGTAGGATAGTTTTAGTCCTCCAAGACTGAGGCTCCTGAAAGAGTGTTGTAAGAGCAGGAAAATATCCTACCTAGGTTTGGGTGAAATTTGTCACATCATGAATGAGACTGGGAGAGGCTCACTCTCAATAGCACTGAGAGTCTGGTGCTTGCAGGGTACCACTAGCACAGTGATTTTTGTCAATATTGCACTGCCTTGCTGCATGCTCCCATGCCTGCCAGAGCTGGATGGAATATTCTAGATGGTTATTAATAAATGCCTGGAGCACTAATAATAACACTTTACTTTCTTGTATATCTATTTATTAATGTAACCTGCTATCATCTTTGCCTTCTTTTCCAGCAGCTGTGAAATGATTTGCCGGTTTTAATTATTTTTCATAATAACTCCCAAATTCCTCTCTTGATTAGCTTCCTAGATGAGATTTCCATTTGGTATATATTCTCTAACTTGGTGTTTGGTTTCCCTGCTAATTATCTCACTTTTTTTTCTGTGTTAAGCTGCATTTGCCATCTGCTCATCCAGTCAAAAAATAATGGAAAACCTTTTGAATCCGATTGCATTCTCCTAATTACTGGTTCTGTCTCCAGTTGTGTTATTACCCACAAATTGAAAGATCTTGGGCCGAATAATTAATAAAAAACCTCAGGTTCCTTTGATTTTAGCTGAGCCATGCTGATACACATAACAAGATCCTGATCTTTCACTTCCTAATGTTCTAAGTTCCCCATCTTTCAAAATATAAACATCTGAGTCCCACTTCTCTCAATTCTCATGTACAGTATTGATTATGCATGTCCCAGTCTTTGACCAAGATCCCACCATGAATGAGTACTTCATTTAGCTATACTCGGCAAGTACTCTTTCCAGGAAATTCACATGAAGTTAGTAGAATTTCCAATGAGCTTCAATGTTTCAATAAACATGAACTTAAGATTTATTTATATGTGAACATTTGCAGATGTTTGGCAATATCAATGCTTACAGCTTTAAAAACAAACAAACAAACAAAAAACCCCCAACACTTTAAGTTCTTATATCTTTTCTTATTTCTATGTATCTGTTGATATTTTTTCAGCTTCTCAGTGTTTCTTTATGCCATTTTGGTGCAGGTTTTTTTAGGCCTTGCACTTTGATTCTGTGATGCTATTACCTCCTGATATTTGTTACATTACTGTGCTGGGTTGACACTGGTCAGGCACCCACCAAAGCCTGTCTATCGCTTCCCTCTGCAGCTGGACAGGGGAGAGAAAATATGACAAAGGGTTCATGGATTGAGATAAGGACACAGGGAGATCACTCACCAAATACTGTCATGGGCTAAACAGGCTAGAATTATACATATTAATTATATTTATTACTAACAAAATCAGAGCGGGATAATGAAGTAAAATAAAAGCTTAAAAATACCTCCCTCCCCTCCCTTCCCAGCTTTACCTCCTCCCCCAGCAGTGCAGGGAGATGGGAATAGGGCTTATGGTCAGTTTGTCACACTTTCTTTCTGTTGCTGCTCACGGAATAGAGTCCTCACCCTGCTCCAGTGTGGGATACCTCCTACAAGAGAGTTTTCTATGAACTTCTCCAATGTAAGTCCCTCCCATGGGCAGCAGTCCCTCTCAAACTGCTGCAGTGTGGATCACTCTGCCACGGGGTATAATCTTTCAAGGACAGGCTGCTCCAGTGTGACTCCTCTCTCCACAGACCCCCCAGGGTCACAGCCTCCTCTCAGGCATCCACCTGCTCTGGTGTGGTCTCCTCCATGGGCTGCAGGTGGATCTCTGCATCCCTGTGGTTCTCCATGGGCTGCAGGGGCACAGCTGCCTCACCATGGGCTGCACTATGGGCTGCAGGGGAATCCCAGCTCTGGTGCCTGGAGCTCCTGCCCCTCCTTCTGCACTGACCCTGGTGTCTGCAGGGCTGTTCCTCTCATGTTCTCACCCAGCTCGTCTGGCTACAATTATACCTGCACAATCACTTTTTTTTTTTTTTTTTTTTTTTTTTTTTTTTTTTTTTTTTTCCTCTTCTTCTTCCTAACTGTGTTATCCCATAGGTGTTACCACCATCTCTAATTGCCCCAGCCTTGGCCAGGGGCACGTCCATCCTGGAGCTGTCTGGCATTGGCTCTGCTGGACATGGAGGAAGCTTCTGGCAGCTGCTCACAGAAGCCACCCCTGTAGCAGCTCCACTACCAAAACTTGGCCATGCAAACCCAATACACTTATTTGGTGAAAAGTTTGGTATTTTGTGAGGTGCTCTCTTTAGTTCTAGATTCTTGTTACCAAGTTCTTTCTCACAAAGACCATTCCTGTCTTTTTTTTTTTTTGTCTGTATATTTATGTATATTTTCCTAGATGATATATAGGAAAATATTTTTTTCATGGTAGAGTCTCGTTTCCAAATCAGCTGAATTTGATTTTGTAGCTATTAAGCTGTTACAGTAAGGGGATATACCATGCCAACTATACAGAACTGTTTATGTCCACTGTGGAAAAATGATTCGTATAAAGAGAACCCCTGTAAGTTGCTTGTTTGAGCAGTGTCACTAAAATATTGTGGCAAAAGCATGAAGTCATAGGGTACAGCTTTATTGCATCATTTGATCTTGTGCATTAGCAATACTAATATTCTTCTCAAAATTCTTTTTAAAAGCAGAGTTTGGGCTTTTAGTTAGCTGGACAAGCAAGCTGAAGGACAGTTTCAAAACCACCCGAATTTACTCAGGGCTATCTGTTATTTTATATTCTTAATTATTTTTTCAATTGTAAGGTGCTATTGATCTCCATTTTTCTGCCTACCTAAAAGAAGTATCAGTTGAATGGGAACTGTAAGCATTGCATTCAGTGCCTGCCACTTGAGGCAATGCTAGTTGGGCATTAGGCTTTGTTTCAAGGAGACTATTTCTTCTTCCATCTTAAAATATAAGTTAACTTTTTCTCATAAAAATTAGTCTTTTACAATTTTATTATTTTATTCATGTTTTAAATTGTTATTACATTACTATAATTAAAAAAAAATCATAGGGGAGAGAGAGAGGGAGAAAATCCTCTTAAATGACAAAATTTTGGGTAAAGAGGAGGAGAGAATAGACATTCTTAAATTTCCTTTCCTTTGCTGTAAGAGTATTTAAGGATCTCTTAATCTGGGCCAATTTTAAATCAAGCACATTTTAAAAAAAATGTAGAAGTTCCTCCCATGGGCAACAGTCCTCCTTTGTTCTGCTGAAATCAGTGTAAATGTTTAGGTATTTGCTTTTGTAGTTTTGCATTGCATGTAATTAATTATGTGAAAGCATGTCATTTCCCATCCAGAATTTAATTTTATTATTGTGAAAAATAATTTGATTAATTTTTTTCTTCTATGGAATGAGATGCAGCTAAACTTACAGCCCTAGAGAAAATAATGCCTTCTGAACATGAAAAAATTAAAAATGTGTGTTGAAAACTCTTATGAATATTCTCAAAGCATTTAAATTCCTTTGTATAGTTTAGATATTAGACAAAAAATTGCTGGATTTTTATGGAAATAATAAAGCTAGGCTAGACAATTTATATTGTAAAACTTCATGTAAGACAAAGCATTTGTAAGTCTAATGGAATTAGATCATGACTAGTACATCCTACAATTGCTTAATAAAGTTTCTATAGTTGTTCAAAGGGCCTAAACTATTAATGACAAATTATGTATGTTGGGAAACTTATGTTTAAACTCCATCTTAGCCAATGTTATGTTTACTGCTTTTCAACCACACCTGAGGTACAATAGTTTTTGAAGTCAAACAGCAATTGCCTAATTATATCATCTGATAACTAAAATACTTTAAATAAGAAAACTTAGATAAATAGTCCTGAAAAATTGCTATGATACATAATGTTGGGGTTTTTTTAAAGAATGAAGTATTAAATCTTAACGACAACTAATTTCACGTGTGTATATCTGTTTCCTGTGGATTCGGGAGTGTTTCTGTGATTAGGATAATTTATAATGCTAAATCCTTTATCATTATAAAGTATTAATTTTTGACATTTATTTATGAGTAACTTGTGTATTATTTATAGTTTGACTATGAAAGATGGATCATAACTTTTTCATTACTTGTCTCCTGCCAGTAATTCAATATTATCTTCATGTTAAAAATAATCTCCTTAGTTTTAAATTTTCAGGAATTTCCCCCTTAGTTACATCTTGCAAATAGTTTGATGGAGACCAGTAAAATTGCTGTAATCACATATGTTTGTTTTCAATTTCTAAATTCATGGCCAGTCCTGCAGATCACCTCCCTCATTTGACTGTTTAGGGGTCAGTGAGCAGGGTTTTGAATGGCTATCTGAAAGAAAAGGCTGCATTAGAACAAATTTTTCATGGTTGAAACATTTTTTTCCCTTTAAATATTCTCAAACAGACCAAGGGTGGCAGTTTCATGGTATGATTTTGAGCACTGCATCATAAAGAGAAAGTACTCCATCAATCTGATTTTTCATTTTTGTATGTAAACTTGCCTCCAGTATCTTGTTTGAAAGTAGAAACCAGCAGCTTTTATTATCCTAAAACTGACAAAGGCATTTCAGTAGATATTTTATTTAATGCATCTGGAAAGGAAAAAAGGTAGTTCTAAAGAATGAGGAGAAACTGGTACAGCTTTGAACTCAGTTGACTTATCTGAGAAATTTTGGGCATTTAATACAGACTAGTTTATTTTCTGAACTTCTGTTTTTGTCTCTCTCTCAAAAGTGAAGAGCAATTATGCAGCTCCATATTATGTTTGACCCTACAAAATGGTTATTTTCCAAAAGGCAATAACATTCAGATGGGACTATTAGTAGTATCCTGTCCTTAGGCTAGTTTGGTCAGTGAAAGTTTGCTCCAGTGATGATAATACCTGTGATTTGTACTCAATTAGATGAGTATATTATACATTAATTTAATCTTGAGAATTTTATGAGGGTTTCAATATATCAATAACAATGTCTAAAATACTTGCAAGGCTTGTGCTGAGAATCTAATTTTGGTGCTGTTTTAAAATCAGACAAATGCATTCCATATAAGTTTTGTGTGTTTACACTTCAGGTTCCCTGAAGTTTCTACATGACATATAGAGATCTGTGATACTTAGCATTTACAGCTGTGCCACAGTGCATGTTAACAACCTGTATTTTGACTTTTCAGTGGCTGTGCTCTGTACATAGACTCTTAATACTGCAGTTTTGGACTTCCTTGTAGCTAGCTATTAAAGCAATCACCAGACCATTGCAAAGGCATAAAGGAAGTGAAGGTCAAATCACTGGCAGTGAATTCTAGCTTGCTGCAGTAATCTAAAAGGTAATGCTGGCTGAAAGAGGTACCACTTGCTGTGTACATGATGCGCTGAAGAAAGCAAGGGGCTCATGCAGTTGAAAAGATGAAAGCAAGGGGCTCATGCAGTTGAAAAGATGTAGTGATTTTTAAATCTGTTGCAACTTTGCTTTTGGCTATGTAAAGTTGAATTAATTAGTGTTCCTACAAAAAGAGACTATTTCAGTCATTGAATTCCTTATCTCAATATGGATATCTCAATATCTTAAAATATCTTTTGCACCCTCCAATCCTATATTTTTATTACAATTTTTCATCTGTCAAAGGATTTATCTAGTTATTATTAATGTTAGTTTAGTTATAACCGGAATTTTGGGTTGCTTTTGTTTATGAATGTTCATGAAGTGTGTTCACTATAGAAAACCATGCATAAAAAGTTTCCAGATGTGCTCAGTTTTACACTTTGTTCCAGCACAGGGGCTTTGTACATTTGTGCGTGAATACTTCACCAGAGAAAAGTTGTGAGCTTGAAGTTGATGCTTTTTTATAGAAAACAGCAAACTTTTCTTTCCTATTTAGCTCAGGAAAGTTTCTATAACCCCAAATTAATCTTTAATTTCTATTGTAAAAGCTAAAATAGGGTGCTTCTTTCTTTTTTTTTTTTTTTTTTTTTTTTTAGCTCAGGACTGAATCTTGCAGTGATTGCAGTGAACTCTTTGTGCCTTTGTGATGGTAAAAATAAAGGTCACATTTATGTATCCAGTGAGATGGAAGTGTTTTAAATTATCATCGCAATAGACTTGTTCTTTTTTTTCCTGAGAAGGTTTAGGATGGAAAAGTAAGGACATTTTCTGTAAGTCTACTTTCAATTTTTTCCAGATTAGCTTTATTAATGTTTATTTCTTTGGCAGCAAGTGTTATATAACATAAACGTATTCTCGTTTAATCTCTTAAAATCAGTTTTAGTACTTCAGACTAAAATTTTGCTTCTTCTGTATTTGCTATTTGCTCTCCAGAAGACAATGTTTCTGATAGAGAGTAGAGACTGTATGGAGACTCTCCTCCTGAGATATGCAGATATATTTAGAAATATCATCAGATCTCAAAGACTGCTCAGCTGCTCAATGCAGGCATCCTAATAGTTTCAGCTCAGTGCTCTTGTAAACTTAGTTCCCCTCAGCCTGTATTTAAGAAGGAACCCATAGTGGATTCTTTCTCAGGACAGTGAAAAGTCTTATATGGCTGATCAGACCTTGACCTGTTGTCTCTAGCTGTTTGTTGGTACTCACTACCTGGCACATCAAAATTCACTGCTGTAAACGTCCTCAAGTAGTCATTTAGCATATGAGGTTACTGCATATTTGGGACTGGATAAGGTCAGAGCTTTAAAGGTGTGTATCACAGTCCTTTTGAGTTTAAGTTAGGACCTAAAATTGTAGGACTTTTACAAGGACCTCAGAAGTGTATCTGCAGCAGTGAAGGCTGACTGCACACTGGACAGCATCAGTACAGCTAGCAGGTTAAATTGAGTGATTGTTCCCCTCTTTTTGGCACTTCAGATGCTGCAGTTGGAGCAGGGCCCAGTTCTAGCCCTTACCCACCCCCACTCCAGTGTAAGAAACACAGACAAATTGGACCATGTCCTGCCACCAAGATGGGCAGGGTACTAAGTATATGATGCACAAGGAGACACTGAAGAGACCTGAATTTGTTCGGCCTGAGGCTGAGGAAGCCAAGAGGAGAACAGAGCTAATTGCTGTCCTCAGCTGCTTAATGGGTCATTACAGCCAGATGGAGCCAGACTGTTAATGGACATGCACAGTGTAAGGACAGGAGGGAACAGATAGATGTTGCAGCAAGGGAAATTTCAATTAGATTTGAGGTATAAACTCTTCATTGTGAGAGTAGTCAAACACTGGAACAGTTGCCCAGGGTGGCTGTTAATTCTCCTTCTTGGTGGATTTTCAAAACTTGAGCAGGCAATGCCTTGAGAAATGTAAGGTTACTTTGGCAGTATTCTGCTTTGAGGGATAAACTCTAGCAGCATAAAAATGTCTCTTCCAATCTGTACTGTTCTGAGTTGGTTTATGTCACTGACTTAATATCAAGGACATCATTCAAGTCTTGCCCAGCTATAGATAGGCCCCTTTAAAATTGTTACAAATTTTTGTAGACCCTTTGTATTTCAAAGCACCTCCTTAAATTTGTTTTTAAAGTCAAATCTCCACCCCATTTAGATGCTTTCAAAGTCTGATTCCTATATGAGAACAAAAAGAGAGAAAGGAGTGAAAAAATAAATTTAACCTTCAGTGCACCAGAGTATCAGAGTATGTGATACACTATGTGTATATCACTGTACTATATAGTATGTGATGACCTATAGTAAGTGCAGTCCTATCCTATATTTTTTGCCATTTATCTATTTGGTTCTTTGTTATGTCATACTCGGTTTGTATTTGTACCATTTTTATTTGTTTTTATGAGGCTCTGAGAGTATTGGTGAAATCTCTTAAAGTGAGGAAAAGAAAAAAAGATTGAGGCAAAAAAAAGAGACAGAAAATAGAGGAATGATGATATGTAGCCTGTATAGTTTTGTAGTAGTGTACCATTGACCCTGAGTTGAACTCCAATGACACTTACATTGGCTCCAGGGTGGTTTTGGAGCAAGAAAGGTGCAGACTGTCTTTAGTTTTGTATTTCACAGCCTTCTCATAGGTCATCGCTCCTACATTTTTTGATCATCACCCTTACCCTCCTTGGTATTTTTCCAAAACATGCTACAATATGATTAGGGGGTGGAAAGTTTCTTAACCTTGTCAGTAAGGAGTATGATCCACTTTAACCTTCAACATCACTAGAAGTGAGGAAAAATGAGAAGGAATACAAATGGATTTGCTCTTTTTAAATCTATCTATCTAATCTGTCACCTGGTCTTTTTTGGACTTATTTGGGCTATTTAGACTCTGCACTTGGATACTGGGCATTTGAAATATATATCAGAAGTGTGCTAAAGCACATCCTTTTTATTACTGTGTTCATGGATGCTCGTCTGAAAAGAAAGCACTTGTGTCCAGATCACCAAGAGAAACATTAGCTCCCTTTTTATTTCTTGAGTGGCTAATATTTTGCTTTTTATTGCTTCAGTTATTTTTTTTTTCCTGTGAAAATATCTGATTTTCTGATCCCATTTTTTTTCTGAAATCTCTTTGGCTTGGTTAATGCATGTGTAATGTGTAAACTCCATATGGATAAGGATCTGATGTGCAAATACTGTGAATAGGTTCTGGCATTGCTTTGAGCATGAACATTATATTTTTATCTGGGGAAAATAACGATCTCTTAGTGGTTGCTTTCTGCATTTGGTTGGATGTCAGTTTATTTGCTCAAAAATATACACATTGTGCTGCCAGGCTGGTTGACTTTCTTCAGCTTTAGACTCACTCTATTTTAATAATGGCTATTCTTTATTCTGTTTATATTTAAAGATGAAGATACTGCTGTGTCTTCAGTTTCTTTCAGTATCTTCACGTCTCAGGACTACTCATTTCCCTTGCTCTGTCTTTCCCAGTATAGCCCAGCTGCTAGTCTCTCACAGGCATCTGGGTTATTTCCTATTGTATTTTTCCTATTCTCCAAAACTTTAGTAGCTATTTGATTTTTCTAATCTAAGGCCCAGTGCTAGGCAGTAAAAGGGCTTTAGCTATAAATACCAGTTGAGAGGAAGTATTCAAGAAAGCTGAAATTGCAGATGCAGGGGAATCTCATCTTGACAATGGTCATACAATGATCAGCAGTGAGAGGCAGGCAGGAAAGTAGGCTCTTACACTCAGCAAGAAATGCTTGTAGAAATAGTTTGAAAGGAATTAAATACATTTATTCACTATATCCCCAACAACTAAACAATTATTGTGGTTATAATTTTCAGCATGTTCTGCATGATGAAATGATTTATTTTTCTGAGTAAAAAAAGAACCACAGGAAAAAAACAACCAAGTCTCAAGATGGACAGATATGTTTACCTGCAGATACACAAATATGGTTTTCTTTTGATTGAAGTTATTTTTATTTCCTCTAAGACAGTTCCTGGAAATGGGCCCAAACAATATCTAAGTGCAAAAATACTTGCTTTCTCTTCCTATTGTGCCATTTGTCAGCACTCATAATACTAAAAGAAATACAATGTTTTGGTGTAGTGTCATTTTTATTATTTTTACTACTTCATAGTTTCAAACAAGAAGTTGTAAAAAACACCTCGAATGCTTTGTGGATTTGCTTTACATGGATTCCCTTAATAGGGCTTGTTCTGCAAAAGTGCATCAACGAAGTATCTTTGACTTAATTTCATTCTTACTATGGCAACTGATCCAGACACCTCTGGTCAAATTTTTGTCCAGAAAAATGAGTGACATATCATTTGAGTCAGGAATATAATGCTGCCTTAAATTAGGCCAATAGCATTTTAGGAATATAAGACATTGTCCAAGGTTAAATATTTTGCTGTACCAGGCAGTTGAAGGGTTTTGGCCATGAAGTTTATTCTGTATGGGGCACTTATAACTTTAGGATGTGGCAAAGCTGGAGAACAGCAAAGACAAGTATACACACTATGACTGAGAGAAAAACTGAGAAATTAGAATGTCCTTAAGGACATGAGTATCAATTAGATATTTTTATTTTTTTTCCTTGAATGCATTAAACATTTTATTCTCCAGCTGCATATGGAGGGTTTTATTCCCTGTCATTGGAGGCTTTAGAGCACATTTTAGAAAAAAATCTGCCAGTAAAATGGGCTTTGTAGAAGAAAAGGCTAGTTGGTTTTTGTAGATGTCGCTCAATACCTTACCTAAATGGGTGACTGAACACAGAGCAGGACATCTCCAAAGGATTTGCTCTAGCATCAGTGTGGAACAAAGAGGATATTGTGAATGAATAATCTTGGTGGGCATGATAAAATCTTGCAGTTTATCCTACAGGTCTGTCATATTGGTGTTTCAGGAGACTATACTGTGCAATGATGAACTGAGAGGAGGAAAAAGCTAAAATAGATAAAGCAAAAGGTATAAAAGAAAAAATATACATGGGTAGAGAGAATGGAAAACATAGTTCATAATACTTTCAGCTTTTATTGGTGCCATTATAGCCATGATTAGATAAAAATATTGGATTAAACTCTTTAAAATTGTTGATTTCACAGTTGAGCCTTAAATTATGCTTTACTTTTCAGCTGCACTAAATCTCAATATAATTAATAATTCATGGCTAATCTATGTCTCTTTGGGTGCCACAGAGTTCTGTTTCATCAACATCAGTAAAATGATGTAAAGAGACTGATGACTTAGGGTGTTGATGAAAATGACGAAATAGTTGTGTTTCTTGCCTTTGTAACAAAAACCTACAGAATTATCCGCTAAATTTCTTCTTGGAAATGGATCTATTTTTTCTTTATTTTTCTAAATTATTATTTATTATTATTATTATTATTATTATTATTATTATTATTATTATTTTGCCTAAGTGAATCAGGGGGAAGGCAAACTGATTATTGTTTTCTGTGAGGCCAACCATAATTCCATATTTCTCTGTGAAACAAAAATAATTTCTAGTTTCCCTCTGATGCATGGAACTCTGGATTCAAATAGGCAGTGATATTCAGTAATTGTACAATGCTATCTGCCAGTGAGTAAATAGATCTAGAGGAGGAAAAAAGGAAAAGCAAATAGAAGAATATAAGCACTAGAAAACATACGTGTTTCTGATTGAAATTTAAAATAATATAGGCAGCAGGAAAGAGCTGTGCAGGGTATCTGGAAGTATCAGATGAAAAGAGACACAGAAAGGCCTATTACATAAATGAAGGGGAGATACAGAACTGGATACGTGGTGCATTATTCAAAGAGTAGTCAGAAATGCTGACCTCATGCATTTTCTGAATGCAGTGCTGAGGTGACAAGTTATCCCCAGCACTGCTCCTCACCTTTGCGTATTATTTCTCACCCAATTGTCACTTCCATAAAACCTGGTTAAAATCATCCAAGTTGGACTCCATAATCTGGATAATTCCCTGTTGAATGCAATAGTGTACAGTAAAGTGTAGTGTTAAATACCATCCAGTATTTTCTCTACTTAAAAATATTACTGATATGTGGTGTCTTAATCCTATTCCAAGCCTGCATGGATATTTCAAATTGCAATTTTTTTTAATGGCTATTTTGTATATTTCACCTGGCCCTTATATTGCTTTCCTTACTGTACCTCTTTATAGTAGGTTTGATTGTACTTGCACCAGCCATACAAGAAAAGTATATACGAAGAAGGAAATGTTGATGTGTTTAGCAGAATAATTTATTTTCATCCTAATTTAAAATTGACTGTTGAACTTCACTCTTTTTTTGAGAAATAATACATTTACACATCTGGGTTTGTTATTTTTAATTGTTCTTATCATTTAGATCAGACAAGAAAAACTATAAAAATGAAATATATGTCATAATATTTGGAGGGGAAAAAGATATTGTGTCTTCATGATAAATTTATTTCTTCATAGGGTTTTTCTTCTGACCTATTTTGTCAGCAAGTTCTTGTATCTGGGAACATTATTTCTGTTGGCTGGACAATTTCAAATGACAAAGTGAGATTAATAGTATAAATACAGGTTTTCCTTGTTCTATTGATTTATTGGGTCCTAAATCTCTGAACACTCACCTATATCAGTCGTTTAACTATTGAGAGCTATGACAAAAAGTTACTCAGATGGATGAGTGTTTGCAAGGAGTGTCTTTGTTAAGTGCAATTGATCAGCAACATACAACAAAGAAAGAATACCTCCTGTGAAGGTATCACTATAATACTTTGGATCAATCAGATATGTACAGTTATAATCCATTATTAGGAACTGTGCAAGGGAGAGGCTTAAGAAATATCTTTGTCTGAAATGTGGTCATGTCCTTGCTTCTATTTCATCCACTTCAACATTTTATCCAGCATGGGTTTAGAAAAGTTACTTGTCTGAGGCCATAATTTCACTTATATTAGCACTGCTATAGTAGGTGGGAGACTTAGATGGGGAGGTAACCTTATTAAGACTTGATATACTAGCTGATTTTTTTCTGAATGAGCATGAATACCAAGCTGCACATGAGTGAGTAGATGGTATTCTCATTGCAAACAGGAAAAGTGTGTGCTGGGCTACGTCAGCATGAGTTTGATTAGCATATTGTTGAGGTTATTACTTCCCTCTGATGCTGATGAGGCTGGTGGCACATGGAATAATACTGTGTTCACTGGTTGGGGTTCCCTGCTTCCACAAGCATAGCGAGAAAATGGAGAGAGCCTAGCAGAAGGTCCTCTGCTCAGAGTAGTTGAAGGAGATGGGGTTATTTGGTCTGTTGGGGTGAAGATCCATAGTGGGCTACATGAAGTAGAGTTACGGACACAATGAAGCAAAAGTCACTTTGGCAATGCTGAGTGGTATAACAAGGAAGAATGGCCACAAACTGCAGACCAAGAGATTCAAAAACAGCTTAATGAGGCTGATGCAGCACTGGTGCAGGCTGGGGTGAGATCTCCATCTTTGGTGACTTTCAGGACTTGACTCATAAGCCCTTGCAGAATTTGTATTATTGGCAAAAGTCCTCTGCTCTTAGGAGGGGGCTGAACCAGTTCATCTCCAGAGGTCACCTAAAAGAAATACTCTTTTTTTGCAGTGAATGTTATTATGAAGTCTGAATTTGCAACATTACAAAAAAACAAAAAGCAAAAAACAAAAAACAAACAAACAAACAAACAAAAAGGTAATTAAAAAAGGTGACTTTTTGACTTTATGCTATGTAAGTTTCCAAGGCAGATTAGGTGGCTGTTTCTTTCCTCTCATTGGTAAATTTGTAAATTTTTGAGACTAGTTTAGATTTTGCTGGTACGCTCAACTAATGCTGGTACACTCAACTTTGGGTGAGATGGATCTATGCCTAAATAATGTAATTTCACCTGATGGAACAGTATACTGTTGTCATGCCCTTCATTGTTTTCATCTGCCCCCAGAACTGAAATTAAAATGAGAAAAATTTATATTAATGCAGATGTTTAGTATTGAGCCATCTTACAGAAAGATCTTTTCTATCAACAAACAGCAACTTCACTACAGGGAAAAGAAGTTAAAATAAGTGTCAAATCTTAGCTTCTTAACAGAATTTTCAGATTTCTGTATTTCCATATGATGTAAATCTACAAATAATTGAATGCCATGTGTATGTTTTATGTGTTGTGGTTTTGGAAACTGAGGGCATGCAGTCTTTCAACAATAGCCATGGAATGCACAGATCTAAGCAGACTATATGGAGAAATAATTATTTCTGTCTCTCTCCTGCAGGCTCTGTGGAAAGCAGGGCTCTGTACAACCTCCTTGTCATTTTTTTTTCTTGCCTACTAGAAGTGACTGTGTTTTATTTGTCACTCAACCTCTGTGTGTCAAGCAAAATGACAAGGGTATCTAGTCTCCCCACCCCGGTGGCAAACTACAGCAGAGAAATTCATAAACAGAAACTTACTGCTGAATTAATCACTTCCAAAAAGTCTGCACAGATGTGCTGCTGTCAGTTTGAAATGATTCCCAGCCACTGGAAGGCATAAAAACAAAATCCCCCCATGAAGTCTCCTCAGGCATGCTGAGATAGGGGGACACCTGCGTTGCCCATAGATATGGAACCCTAAATAAACATCTGAAAAAAGTCGAAAAAAGCAGTAGCCTGGCAGGGATAGTGCTGACACCTCTCTAGCTTTTGACAACTTTCTGGCACTAGTCATAGCTGCAAGCCTTATTTTGCAGGTAGACTATCTAGCCTGCTGCAGACTTGTAATATTGGCACTAATTTATGTTTATGAGGAAGAAAAAGGGAAGCTAGTAATTTGTACTTGAGTGGGGACTTTTGGAAGATGGTGTTTGAAGGTGCAAAATATGTCAGACAGACTCTTTGGCTTGTAAAAAAAAGGGTGAAGCTGTTATTAGCAGAACACAGAGGATCAAAAAAAGCCAGAAGTTCAGAAACAAAGTCTCAGCTTATTCTTCCTTATCAATCAGGATAACAAACTACACACAGGAAGACAGCCCATCTCAGTAAAACCTCAGAAAGTCTTTGAATTAAATGTGAAAAAAAAAAAAAAAAAGATCTTCTGAGCTGCTTCCTCTGCATCACTTCATGTTATGGCAAGTCCATTTTTCATCATGCTGTAAAAGAAACTGGCCTGACTTACCTCTGACCGGGCTTTTCATGCTCTTCAATGGAGATTTCTCAAGCCTGCTGTTGGGGTGTTGTTTTTAGTTTGTCAGCTCTGCTGGGAACACTAATGAGTCTGTCGATATAAACTTTGGGTACATGTTTCATGGTGTTGAACTGCTTTAAATTTCATCCCTTTCTATTATGCAACTTTACCATGTTCTAAAAGTTATGATCTACTTATCATCAGCAGAGCTGCCTGGAAAAACTTGGCTTTCCTCATTCGTTTACCACATGCATGCCACAGTAATAAAACCCCAATGATTAAAACGTTTAAAATATATGAAACATGTAGGGTCAAGTGCTATTACAAAGGTGGGTTACTGTGAGACAGCTTCTTATCTGTATGAAGAAAGTACTTCTAAATAACTGATAGTGTCACCACGGTGCTGTAAAGGTCAATCTGCTCAGTGCATGTGTTTCATATTGTATTTTTATGACATTTTTTGCCTTTGAGTGAAGATCACAGCTAAAGTCAAATTATCTTTTTGTTATTCAAGGTGGGGATAATCTCAGCAAGCTTTTGTAGTGGATTTTTATTTGCCAGGCATGTTAAACTACTTTTTGTACTGATTTTATATTAAAATGTATACACACACGTGTGTGTGTCTGTGCCTGCATATATATGTGTGTGTGTATATATATATATATATATATATATATATATATATATATATATATATTTACTTCAGCATACTTGTTGCTGTTGGAGATGTCATTTTTTTCACCTGAAGATTAAAATGAAGATTTCAGAGATTTGTGATATAAAATATGCTGTGCTTTCTTGTTCTGGTAGGACATTTACCAGTATATCAGAATTATCTGCCAGCATGATTAGATTCCCTGGGATTTCAATGAATGTTGGTATTTGGATTCTAAACAGTAGCGTTGTTCTACAGCTTGATACTGACTCCTGAAGCAGCTTGGTCTCAAGAGATACTTCAAACTATTTCCTCCATGTGTCCACATAATTGTATATTATACAAAATAGTTTTTAAGACAACCAATTTCCAAATAATGATGCATGGATAAAATATTACAGCATGTTCTGGTTTGGGGAATATTTCAATTTTTGACAACTCAGCATCACAAAGTCACCCCAGGACACTGCACATTTAGATATTGTATGTTTGTTATGATGGAGTTTTGTTTCCGTCACTTCTATATTTGAATATTTTGCGGAGTATAAGTGAGCATTTGAATGACTGTTTGACTTCTATTGCCTGGAAGGACTTGGGAGTATTTTATGAGAAAGGAATATTCCTCTCACTAATGCTGTTTGCTACCTCCAGTAGTAAAATATTAGCAGACTTAAACTTTTTATTTGAGTGACTGTTGTCACTGCAGTATTGTACATATCACAACACAAAAAAGTCATGTAGAAGCAAAAAGTCCAGCTACATGAATGCAATCATCTGGAGTCTCTGAAGGTGATAGCTTTATAAGTGTAACTAAACATTTATACACTTCTATTTAAAAGTCTTCCTGCAAATATTTTTTTTTAAATATTTTGCACCTTTTTAGAAATCTGTGCTGAAAATAGAATTGCAATATTTGTGCTAACTTCGAGTTCTCTAAGTTTTGCTATATTTGGGTATAATTACGGCATCTTACAATAAAGAAATTATAATTTTTCTCTTTTTCTTTGCAGAGTCACAGTGTACACTCTGTGGGGAGCCTGAAGGTGAGTGTATTTTCCTACTAACATTTTTCAAAGCAGCTAGAGGTGAACACTTCACTTTGATAATACTCACGTACAATAGATTGGAAATAGTACATAAGTGATGGAAACCAATGCAAGATATTCTACCCTATGTTAGATACAGAAAAATTATTTGAATTAATCTGAGCACATGTTCCAGGCAGGAAATACCATAAAGGACAAATATTCCATTAGAATAAAAACTGAAATATTTACTTCTTATTCTTTTGTGTGTTTGTCAAACTAATTTGTCAGTAAGTTAGAGTGTAAAGAGACATTTAAGGACATCAGTTTGAGAATGAAAAACATAGAAATTGGACATAAAAGAGAAATTAAAGATTTTTTTTAGATTAGATATTACATTTACAGAGAGGCTATCACATTTTAGCAGATGATGTGAATAAATACTGCTTCTGAAATAAAGATAATTAAGCTGAAACCTATGTAGTTCAAATATGTGCCCGCATGACTGTATGTATGGTTTTTTTTTTATTAGGGTTTTTTCCAAGTGAGTGATTTAATACCAAAATGAGACCCACATTTTACCTAAATGAATACTCAAGCAATGAGAATATGATTTTTAAAATATGTTATTATTGAAGAAAATATCTCTGATTTATTTATTTATTAATATTGGTGCTGTTATAAAGAAAATATTAAAAGGTTGACTTAGTTTGAAATCAACCACCTGGAATCTTTCTAAGGAGCAGAGTTCAAAATAGTCAGTGTAAATGCTGGAGGGAAGTATATGAACTAAAAAAAGAGAAATTATATATTTTTGATTGTTCACCAAGACATTCAGCTGTATGTCTTGAATAGTTGCTGAAAAAAAGTTTCAGCTTCTAGTGTTTTATAAATTTAGGAAGGACAAGTTATTAAGAAGCCTGGGAGTGGAAGGCTTGGAGACCTTGCATCTAGAAATAACTCGGTAAATTAAACAATAATTATCTCCTTCTCCTTTGTTGTCTACTGGCAAATAATTCTTTTAGAAATTTGTTTTGACTTTATTCCTTTAATAAACAGTCAATTGTTGATTTTTTCATTTTTTTGTCCTTTATTTGATAAATTTATAATAATACAGGTACATGTATGAAAATGAAAAATGAGATTGGTGTTTGTTTGCCTTTCATGAGATATTTGTCTTCTGATAAGGTTGACCAACTTTAAAGTTATGCATTGGATTAGTTCTGTTTTATTATACATTGTGCCTGCTTCATAACAATAGTTTTCCTTTCTTTTCATTACTGCTCCTTCATATCTCTTCAGCTTTGCAAATATTAATAAATATATATGGAGTTTATAAAACGGGAATTTTTAAAAAAGGGTGATTATAAAAAAATATTTATATGATTAAAAACCCATATTCCAAAAATAACTATATGCATTACTGTAGGAACAGGCCTCAAGAACATAACATTCAGTTTTTAGCTATAGAGAAATGCACTTTCCCAGGAGTGAATGTCTCCTGGATCACGAGTCTCTCCTCTAGAACGCAGTATTAGTGGAATGTTAATTATTAATTCTCTGCTTCAGTTGTAAAAATATTGATGTAACTGTCATCTTTGATTAGTGACAAAACTTAGAATCTGAAGTTTTAAAATCTAAGTTTCTCCCTTGCCAGATTAGGACAAATTCTTATCTAACACTGATCATTCACATTGATATGTGGTTTTGTGATGAAGAAGCATTTCCTCTGGGGATATGACTTTAGTTTTTGAAAGGCCATTCTAAGAGAAACTTTGTATCTCTGTTCTATAAACCAAAACAAACAAACAAACCTAACAAAAAACCCTCAAAAATATCCTTTTCCTATTCAATGCTCTATAAATTTTGTTATGGTTCCATAGCACACTAAGAGAAGGGAAGAACTAAAAAAATCAAGTTTTTACAGCCTTCTAAGTGTAATTTCTGACTTTTCTCTGTACGCTTTTTCAGAAATTTGAGATACTTTGTGGCTTGTATTTTGGTTTCTTGGAATTTGAGGAAATTTCAGACAGTATCAGTAAAAGTTAGGTACTGTTTGCCTCCAATTTCCTTTTTTCTTCCTCCTTTTCAAATTAAAAAAAAAAAATCTAAGTTCACTAAGTGCCTTAAAGTATTTCAGTGTATCAAAGTGGAGTTGCAGAAATATAGGGCAGACATGCCACAGTGTAGTCCTCCTATGCTAGTTTCCAAAGTGTTAAGCAGAAATTCATCTGAGAAATAGTAGATGTGGCGAAATTTCCTCGGCTTGGATGAGAGGAAGATAATGTTTCACATCTTATGTCTTCCTGGTTCCTCTAAAGCTGTTTATGCCACTTCTTGAAAGACCTGCAGGCAGCGAGGTGTGTTCTGATCATGTTTGGCCTTCTGTAACAGAGGTGACAGAGTGGAAGCATTTTGCAAGCCTCAGATTCTGATTGTCAAATTGGTCTGTAGTCTCACTGTCTCACTGTTCTCATTACAGTTCATCCTTGCTCTAAGCATCACCCCCCTTTCAAAACCAGCAGTTTTGTCCTGAATTATCTGAGTGTCATAAAAACGACTGTGTAAAACAGAGATTTTTGCTGGAGGCACTTTGCCAAGTTTTTAGTAGTTAGTGCTGCACTGCAGGAAGCAAGTGCATTTATCTGCATACACGTTGTTGCACAAGTGTGGAACAATGTGCATGCATCATGCACATTTTGTAGAGTGAAAACCCATCAGATACGGAAGGGAGTTCTAAATTATGAGAATACAGATTTCTTATTCCAAATATCTCATTTCTTATTTTGCCTGAGAACTTGTGGTTCTGCAGTTAAATGTGTCACGTGTCCTCCTTTGCATCCTATCTAAAGAGAACGAGTTAGACGATAAATCTTTTGTATGAGCTGCAAAGACTTGTGTGTTCAAAACTCATGTTTAAAACCAGTTTGCTCTGTTATTGATAGTGTGCCAGCCACCATTCCTGTCAGTGTGAGGTATTTGAAGACCATCAGGGTTTTTTTTATACTGGGAGTAAACTAAAGGTGCAGAATCCCATCAGCGTGGCTACTTCAAGCAGATCCATCTTCTGGAAACACAAGAGCAATAATGGTGTGTTTTCAGAGAGGTGACAGCAGCTACAATTGGGGTAGCAATCTGCAGTTGACAGATTATATTGTCATTGTAAATGTTGCTGAGTTGTTCTTTGCTGTATTCCTGCTCAGATTTTAAGTGATGATGGCATGTTATAGACACGTGTCTAGCTCAGTCTTTGTGACAGCTGAAGTACTCCGTTAGACACACTGGTGTAGTCATGAAGTTTCAGGAAGAGTTATCCCCATAAATCCTCTAGCAGATATTTCTGTTCTTTCTAAAACTTTGTATTTATTCACAGAAGGTTTTGAAAGGATGATATGATCAAATGTAATTTTCTATATTATCAAAGCAGGAAACAAGTACTTTTGGTGGCAGCTCAGGTTTCAGTAGACCGCTCTGTCTTCTCAAAGCCTATACAAATGAAAGCTTTTCTTCCAGGTGTTTTAAATATCATTATTAACCTCATTAGTGTCTTACTCTTTCTATAATTTGCCCAGGTAATTCAGATTCTTCCTTAGTGTCTCAGATATCTTTTGGGCTGTAGTATACACCTATAGTTTGAATTAACTTTGCCCATTTTTTTGCCAGTAACTGGCACAAAAACTGGTTGGTGTTGTTAAACTTGGTGGGTGTGTGGTAGCAAACTGTAAATATTGAGTATTTTAATTAGTAAAATAAATATTCTAATAAAAGGAGAGCTAAGAATAGACATATTTCTTATTGTATCTCACATTGCACATTGGGGTTTTTCCCTAAACTTGTTCTTCTGTTAAGTGAAACAGTTAACAGTTCATACAGCCAATGAATACATACTGAACGACTAAGTGTCAAAAAATTCAGAAATTTTTCACAATTATATTTTATCTGATAATAAACCCAATTGTCAGAAGATTTTTTTACTGTTGATTTAAAATTTGAGCTCAGATGCCCACATCATTTTGTCTTTGAGAAAAAATCAGTTTGAAAAATTTTTAGCAGTTACAAAAGTGCTAATATATGCCACAGATTTATCCTTACAAAAGTTTATGTCAGTTACTTATAGGAGGATTTTTAATATGAATAATAGTGAAAGATGAATTTAATTTATTTTTATTCTATTTTTATTTAGTAAAATAAGTTTCAAATGTTCTGAAATAAATACCAGTTGTACTGTTTAATTTTATTTGCTCACAAGATACATAAAATATTCAGTATGACTTGGGAAATATAAGAAACATAAATAAATATTTGACAGTAACAACAAAAACCACTATATTCCTGCATAAAAAAGAAGTCTTTTTCAACACGTCAGTGTTAGAGAGATCTATTTACTTCAGGTGCTATCAGCTTTGGTGCCTTCTGTGCTCTGGTTAATACTAGTGTGTTGGAGTTTGGGGGAAAATAAGTGTGGCTTTTTGCTTTGTTTTGTTGGTCTGTTTTATTTTGTTTAATTGGGCCTTTTTGTTCAGTTTTAGGGGTTTTGTTTTGTTTTGTTTGTTTGTTGGTTGGTTTTTTTTGTCTTTAAATAAAGAATCTGGAGAGTACATAGTTTAAAAAATACTCTAAACTCGGCAATATGTCTTAATATTGATGATGTTCCATCTGTCTCTGAATATAAACATTTCCCTTGGTATCTCATGGAAAACTATTGCAGGCATATTAATAACCCCAGAGAATTTCCTTAATCTTCATTTTGCTAATCGTAACATTTACTAATCTACACTGAGAGCTGACAGTTTTGCCACTATTAGTAATGACTTTCAAGAGTCTATAATCTTAACTTTTTATACTTCTACTGTATTTACTAGACCAACAATTGCCAGTAATAAAATAAAAGATGTCTGAAGAAGCAAAGTACATTTCACAACACATAATCCTGACATTTTAGAGAAACAATAATAGATGATAAAATGAACTTTGCCTAATTTTAATATTTCTTCTCTTCCCACTACTTATTTAAAAAAACAATCACAGTTGTTTCTTCACGTGAGAAGTTTCCTTGTTCTGTATATGTACCATGAAATACTTAAATAGATTATGGTTCCTGCTATGAACATAGTAATAATAATTCATAATCATCACTTGAAGTGATTGAGATAATGATGAATTTATTCAGTCATGTATAAAAAAATTATGTAAATTTAGGGTAAAGATCTTCAATCTTTCTGCTTGAACTATTTGTACACCAACACCTTGGTTTCCATGAACAGACACATTTGTGTGCCTGGGTGAACTTCCTTCCTAGCATTTAAATAACAATAAATAAACTTACTGGTAGTCTGAAACTTCCTCCTGATGCAAGTATTGTTAATAAACATTTTTTAACTCTTTAGTTACTACTCTCAAAATGACTTGATTTGTCGTTTTTATAGACAGCTTTTGAAGTTTCACAGAATTGTACTGCTGTCATACTCCATTGGGTAGTCTGTAAATATTGAACTATGTTTTTACAAAAAAGCAAGTGAGTTACACTACACTTTTTTAAAAATAACCTGCAAAATTTGGAGATTGTATGAACCTGAATATTTTTAAATCTCTTTCTCACTGGGCTAATATGTGAGATTGTACCAATTCATTTCTTCAGGATACCAAGTTAGAGTATATTAATAATGGGAATTATTCTTGAACTGTGCTGGGTTTTTTATATAAAGTGAAGAGGTGTGATGTGTATTATGATTTCTAGGAAAGAGTTGTAGTATGTTTTTTTTTCAAACAGTGTTGAACCATAGGTTGTTGCTGCATTTTCATGTTGCCTGCATTTAGGCAGACAGCAGAAGTCGTCTACAGTATGTCTGCTAAAGATTTAGTTGCTGAAAAAGTTATCAGTGTCTGTCTATACTTGAAATATTTGAAGACTCAGTTTTGTACCTTCAAATTTATATAGTTTAAAAAGTTATATATGAAATTAAATTAATTATCAAAATGAATAATTTTGTCTGTAACTATAAAGCTTCCCTTTTTATCTAATTGAATTGAAATAGAGAATTGCATATTCAAAAGCCTAGGTACTAATTTTGGTTCTTTTGTAGTCTATCTTGTGATTACTTAAGATAGAAATATTTAAAGAAACAAATCTCATTGTATTTTAAGAAAATAAATTATTTTCTTTAATAAATGTGTGCCAGATCTTCACTTAGTTTATATTTAGAATAAATTGAATTAATTCTTCAGCTCTTTTTACTTCTCATATGTACAGGAAACAGCTGTACTGTTTGTAACTACATTGTTATTCTTGTTTTTTTCATCTACTGATCCACTCCCCTGAGTTTTGCAAACCAAAAAAAAAAAAACCAAACCTGATTTAATTTAGATAAATAGGATGTAATCCCAAATGTAAAATTCATTTCACATTCTTGTGATTAAACAAACAAACAAACCCAAAGACAAGGGCCATCTTATCTCCTTCACTCCAATATGACTGAATAAGTGAAAAGCTGATTAGATTTCAGGGGATGAGGGGAGAAAAGTTGGCCTCAAAGGCTATAGTTACCACACACTTAAGGCTTCATGCAGCATTAGAAATGTGAATATTTCCTCTGCCAACAGTGGATGAAGTTGCAAATGTAATTTAGTCCTGTAGGGGAATAAATTGTCTCAGGACTGCATAGTTTGCTGGAGTGGAGGACAGTGTAAGTAAGGTCGGCATCTTAAATTATTTTATTTTAAATTATTTAAATTTTTAAATTAACGTTTGCATAGAAGTAGATATTTATATATGTACACTTCTTGCTTCCGTTTTTCTTTTTTTTGCTGTTTAGCACATTTTCATACTACATGAAATGTCTCATTTTGAGTAGTTGTTCTTATATGTCAGATTTGTCTGCTGAATGTTAATTTCTGCAGAAGGACCTTCCGCTTGAAGATGCTGTTTTATAAGTATGTCTCATAAATGAAAGCTTTTATAGTGTGAGCTCTCTGTGCAATCCCTTAGCTTCTAATTTCTGTGCTCTGCAATTCAACTATAATACTTTGTATGTATACATAGCAGAACTCTTTCCACTGAACAGTAATATCTACAGAATATTGCCTACAGCTTCTAGCATACTTTATGGTTTAGAAACTTACTTCTGCATCTTTGTAGGATAAGAAACATGGTGGACTTCTACCTAAACAGAGATTTTTTTAAGGTGGCACATTTCAACATTCATTCCTTATGTAATTTACTATGGATTTAACCCATAAAAAACCCAGTAAAGCTGAAACAGATGATATTATGAGTCAGTTTTTTTCTTGTTCTGCAATGTGTTGATTGGGGTATACTGTTTGCAAATTTGATTTGATTTTCACCATATCACTTCCTGGACCTTTCCTTTAGTCCCAGGCTAAGGAAAGGCTCAGATCTTCATCCTGGCCTCTGCAGACACCTGCTTAAAAGAAAACCTAGGCCTGCCTTAGCTTGCAGTTTTATATTCTAACAGGAGCCTTGTGCCACTGGGGAATTGTAGGTATCTTTGTCCTTTTCTAGGAAAAGATGAGGCTAATTCAAAATGTGAAATTGAACATGAGTGTGATGCAAAATGCTCTAAGTGCTACTGGATCTGTATGCATGATTATGTTGTTGTTTCTCAATCAGTGTTTAATTCTTCTGGGTAGAGGGAGAGTCTTAAAGAAATCTGCAATTGTAAAGTTTGAGAATCACAGATGTAACAGAAAGCAGAGAAGAACTTCCATTCCTATCACCACATACTGCAACCTTCAATACTGAGTATTTCCAATCCATCTTCTGAAATCTATGCACAAGTAAATTACATGATTATTATTGCACACATGTACACATTTCATTTTGACTGAGCAGATCATGAATGATTTTTACTTTGAATCTAGATCATCAATCTGAAAAGGTTAAGAAATAGTGTGCTAGCAAAAGGAACATGGTTTTGAAATAAAACCTGCATTAATTTAGAAGATATTTTCATGCAGAAAGAATACTGGTTTCTCCTAGACTGTACATTTGCATAAATCTTAGATAACTTCTGGCAGCATTCATCTCAACAAAAAATGTTTGAAAATCCTGAGCTCTTAGCGTAGAACTGCTACTGATATTAGTGGATATATTATGTAAAAAAAAGAACTAGGACTTTCACAGCAAAAAACTTCAAGCAGATTGATTTAGTCTTCTATACCTGCTGATTATTTTCCTTAAGCTTTCATCACAATTTCAGCCACTGGAATCTTCTCACACCTTATAAAATACTAAAGGCAACGTTTTGATGAAGTAATATGTGACAAAGAAACAGCTTTGAGAATTTACTTGGAAATATTTTTTTGTATCTGCTGACTGACTGTTCATGAAAATGAAAAATATGATGGCAGCAACTGTGTGTTAACAATTAGCTTGTGCAGATGAACGTTAAACAAGGTTTTCAGTGCTGATCTCTGAAAAATATTTCAGAAAAGTCTTGACGTGGTATTGCTCCAGTTAAAATGCATTTCCAGGTGCATCAAGAGGCAGCATGTCCTTCAAAATGCAGTTCCTACCCAGAGATGGTTTTACAAATTTTAACTCCACACGATATAGCAGAAACTTAGATGAGTTTTTTGTTTCCCTAGAGCTTATTTTTCTCAGTGGTACAAATGGACTACCACTGAATGTCTCAGCATGCTTAGCAAAAGGAATTACATTAAAACCCTTACATTAATGCTTGACAAAGGTAATGGTTCAACCTTTATTTGTTTTACCTAACGTAGCCCATGAAAAGATAATGGAATACATGTATTCTGTCAGATATAGGGCTTTGTTCATGATCCAACAAGTTATGTAGAGGAAAATTATAATAATTTTGTTCACTGTTTAGAATTCAACTTTGAATGTTGAGCTTGGTTACACTAATGTCCATTATCAGCATTCCTTATGAGACAGACTAATTATTAAAACACAGATATAATTTATCTTGCAGTGTATGTTGAGACAGTAATCTCTTGGGGGTTTTTAGCTTGTGCTGAAATTTCATTATACCATTAAATTTTTTGTTTGTCAAGTATATAATAACAGTGTCCTTTTTAAGAACTGAATGTCTGTGTTTGCAAATCAGACTTCATTCTGAAAAGAAACTTTTAAGATAATTCCATTTTAAAATCTCTGTTAAAAGAACATCCAGAACTAGTAATGGAACAACAGTCCTCTTGTAGATTACTGTGAATTATGGATTTTGTGAACTGAAATGAGACTTTAGGTTAATGCCATGAATGGTAGCATGGATATTTTACTTTTGCCTTTTCCTCAATAATCTTCAGTTGATCATATTGATATGGAATAAATTAATTCCCTTACTGATGAAGAATATGTGGATGTTTTCTGTCTTTGTTTTCCTTTGTATTTACTGTGTATAAATTATGTTAAAAATAGTTTTGTGCTAGACATAGTGATTTTCACTTTTCTGGTGGTGAAGCACCTGATTAAGTGGTTGTTCAACCACTGCAGTGTTTGCCTTGTACCATAGAAAAAACAGGGGGAATCTGGAGGACAGTCTTGAAGAAAAGCCAAAACCAATCTTCTCTATTTGGTCTATGCTAGTGGACTAGACACTTCATCATCAAGAAAAGTCCATGCAGTTAAAATTCTGATCTTTTTTTTTGTAAGCTAAATCTGATTCTTGATACCGTAAAGTTTATGTATGTGTTATATTTTCTAGCTAGCCAGTTGCTGAGAGTTTAAACCAAGCTTGGGAGAAGGTTTTGAGATGATTTACTTCATGTTGTGAGAGTGCTTTCATAAAAGAACATATTATTACTGTCTCTGCGATGAGAAACTTTTTGCAGCAATCAGTACGTGATTTAGGAATCCTGCTTGATACCAAAGGTTCTCTGCCTGCAAAGGTTGGGTCTGAGTGTACTCTGTTTTAAATATGAGGCTTTTTTATGATCTATATATGAATAACTTCATATTAATCTAAACCTAAAAAAAGGTAAAAGGAAAAATTCTTGCTTTAGGCAAAAGATGAGCAGTGTAGGGTTTTTAAACTTCAACAACCATAGATATAAAAGCAGCTCCCACAAGACATATGACAAGGACAGTCTCAGCTTTCAAGGTTAATTCCAGATATTTGGTAAATAAACAACAGGTTCACTGACTGATGGAGGACTTCAGGTAGAAAAGTGATCAAATTCCTCTTAACAAAGGAGAAGCCAGAATTGTGGAAGAGAGGTAAAGTTTTAGATGGTGGGACGGACGTACACAAGAGCAGAATTGGGAAAACAAAGATCTTCTGAAGAATCACCAAGAGTGATATTCAAGAGCAGCAAGGAACAAAGGAAGGGAGATCTCTGTCTCTGTTTTATTTTTATGACACAGTATAAGGTGTTTTTCTTGTGCCGGATCACAGCTTAAGTCACAACAAGATAAATGTGATTTATTTACAGAATCTTTATAAATATAATTTGTTTGTTAGTGTTCAATGTCTCTAACCTTGAAAAGACGACCTCAGATTACCCATAACCTGAGGGGAGACAGACACATTTATGGTCTCCCAAACCAATATAGCTGAGCTTCAAGTTCTCATTTTGTGACATGAGAGTAGAGAGGCCATGGAAGGAGATTAAACACATCCATTTCTCTTACTGAAAAAACGAAATACAGAAATATCATCTAGCACAAAAGATTGGCTGTGGATATGATAGAAGATGTAACAGAAGAGGGACAAAGACCAACTTTGTAACTGGAATTCTTGCTGTAGTCCATTGATGCAGGATTTTTTTCCAGTGTCATAGCCTCTAAAGGATGATTGTTTTAAGATCTGCAGTGAATCTGGCCCCATTTTAGCATTTTAGTATGTCTGTGGAAAGCATTTGTACTCTGCTAAACCACACACGGTTTCCTTTCTGCCACAATTATTTCAACAGAGCAAGCTCAGGACTTGATGTCTCTGACTGAGTAGGAATCACACACTGAAATGATTAACATGTTTGAAATAGGACAGTTAAGAAATTTTTGCACAAAGTTTTTTCTACAAGACAGATGACGTTGAATGACTTTGTGCCTGCATTTGTGCTCTATTCCTAACATTATCTTTTAAAAAGATCAGCCTGTGAATATGAAGATATATAAGGACTTGTACAATATATTTTAACTAGACATTGACAAATCAATCATTCCAACTCACAGCAGAAAGAAATAGGCAATTTGTTACTGTCTCCAAGAATGATGGAGATAACAGGAAGAGTTGGTGGAGAATCCAAAGTGAAACACTGACAGAAGCAGAAACAAAATACAGCCCTAGCTGACTATGTACTTGCCTACCATCCCTGCTGGCTGGTTGCAAGATCTTGCAGTAAAACTACAATTACTACTTGGTTCTAAGCAACAAGCATTCTGTAGCAAACCCACATTACCCTTACAACTGAAAAATGAGATTGCCCATTTAAATCTGATGAATTACATTTACAATGAACACTCCAGAAACAACCAACTCTGGAGATATAAATTCAGTACTTGGAATTAAAAAGAATAATGTCCCATATTGTATTCTGTGATACTGCTACAAATACATTTTTTAAATACTAGGTCATATTAAGTAATATGTTAAATAAAATGTTATAATTGGTAAATTTAAAAATATACGATCACTTTATATGGTTTTCAGTATATCTTTTTTTTTGTCAGAGGCTATTTTCTCCAGAAAAATCTGCTGCAAGGGAATTAAGTGCTTCCAACAGAGAATTAGAAAAAAACCCAAGGAGTCAACATCTGGATTACTTTTAAGGTTTAAAAGCTGTCATAGTAAACAGAAGAATTATGTAGTAAGAGAGCAGTGTCCCATTTTAATCTGTCATGAATCAGCTGTGATCACATCCCAAAATGCTGTGCCATTCAATAGGGATATAAGTGACCACAGCAATAGAAGGCTCTGAGGCAGAACCTAACACACTTAGTTTTAAATAGAATCACAGAATGGTTTGGGTTGGGAGGGAACCTAAAGATCATCCAGTTCCAACTCCCCTGCCATGGGCAGGGACGCCTTACACTAGACCATGTTGCTCAAAGCCCCGTCCAACCTGATCCTGAACACTTTCAGGGAAGGATCATCCACAAATGCTCTGGGCAACCTATTGCAGTGCCTCACCATCCTAATAATGAAGGATTTTTTTCCTGATAGCTAATCTAAATCTCTCTGTTTTCAGTATAGTAAATACATAAGGCATAAATTGTGGTCAGAATGTTTATGCTTGTTTTATAGTGATTGGTTGTTTATTAAACTTTAAATTCCAAATAACATCTAATATGTCTTGGTTGAGTCCACAGAGGCCTTCTTAATAAGCTGTATGATCTAAAAAGTGATCAAATGGACAGTGAAGACAAAGGGAATTTATGAAGCAAAAGGGACACTATTCAACAGAAGCAAAATTTTAATAAATTTTGTAGAAATGAATGATAATTGTATTCAAACTAAAATATGGGAACATAGCAGGGCAGTTCCAAAAATGTCAGGCTCTTTCTCTCTGACTGGCTTAGAAAGAGATAAATGCATTGTAAATATTCACATCTTTGATGTTCTCTTCAACTCACCAATTCCTTATGGAACATTATTCACTCTCTGGTAAACATCTCTCCTGAATCACCCTGAATTTAATGTGATAACTGCCTCCATTCCTCTTTCTGTTTCCTTGCAACATCATGTATCATACTTCATCTACTAAAATATGCACAGTAGCGAATTTTGTTTCTTGTTTGAACAGGTAATGCATTGATTAATAAATGATGCATAATTTATTGAAGAAGTAATTGGTCATACAGTGGTAAATTAAGCTCTCTAGCTATACTGAACTTCTGGAAGGCTTTTTTCTGGCTTTAATTTCTGGTGGAATAACATTGATACAGTGTCTCTCCTCAGGAGAAGTGACTATAATGAATATTAATTTTAAAGGAGTGATCTGAAAGTTTAGGTAGAGGTTAATTTTTGAAGAAAAGGTCAGACCTGTTGTAAAAAAAAAAATCTTGGAAATGTAGGGGCTAAGATGATAATGTGCTTATTACTGTTTTATAAAATAAATATACTCCATAGCTGATTGACAAGTTCCCCAGATGTGAGAGATCCTTCAGTCCCTGTTCCACTTAGTTCAGAACAGGAACACTGAAGCTGAGTCTGTTTTCCAGATGAATACTCTGGTCTGGATTAGAGTCTAATGTAGAACAGATCTCCAGTGCCTATGTAATCATTCTTTGAAAGAGCAGATGGTTTTTTTTATCCATAATGGGACAAAAAACATAGATTAACACATTAACCAAAAGCAAAATTCAGTCACCTATTCTTCTGTTTTTAAGGAATAAAAATGAAACAAAGGAAGTGCATGTAGAGAATAGCTCTGTTCTGTGAATAATTCCATTTACATAACTTCAGTTTGTTTGGTATTTCCTATGGTTTATATTTTTACAGTTTGAGGAATGATACTTCGAATAATGAGATCTAAAGCATGGCCTCTCAGTATATATTCTAACATGTTTAAGAGATATTTGTAGTAACAGCACATTTTTGAGAAACCATGCAGTGGATTACTAGGCTTAAAATCTCAGTTCTAGCAACATTAATTTTACTGAAAATTATTTGGAATGTCAAAAGGAGAAGCTTGCTATGCTTGCTGCCAGTAGGTTTCTTGGTGATGTTTAGGATGCTGACATCAGCCTGTCTGTTTTGGATTCATTGAAGTGCTTGACCTTACAGCCCTGGCTAAAGCAAAGGGATTGCTGGTTCCTGGACAGCAACTTCACTGACCTTGCTTGATCCTACCTTCATCAGCTCCCAGGGATTGATTTCAAACTGAGTGTAAAACAAGTACCTTCTTCAGTGACTCAATAACCCAAGTCTGGCCACTTAATGTGTGTTTTTTTGTGTTTTTATTGTATTTCAGAAACAAAAAGATGAAGTAATCTGTTTATCAACATGTTTTGTTTACCCTCAAGTCAATTTGTGTCTCTTGCCATTTTACTGCACTGAGCAGGGAAACAGCCTTGATCCTCAAAAGGCATCTGAGTGTTTACATCAAGTAACAAAGGCAAGCTCAAGGGTTGCTCTCTGAGTATGTATCAAAGCTTCAATGAGTGGATTGTTTTCCAGTTTAGTTTTTAATAACAAAAACAAAAGGTGTTAATGTAAAGAAATAATGTTTGTAATTAGACATATAGTAGGAATTATATATAGTCCTAAAACAGAACATATCAGTTTCTTAGGTAAGATTGACATCCAAATCCATTCTGTCCTTTATCTCATTTCTCAAACTGATGCACAAGACAGGATTGTTTAAACTGATCTACAAATTATTTCCTCTCTTCCCACTGTGATTTCCTTGTCTTGCAATCAAGTAGGCTTTGTGAAAGTATAAATCAAACAGTTCAATGTTTGATAAGTTTGCCACTTATGACTATTGTGCTTGGGATTATTAACTTTTTCTTCCAGAGTTGCATATTTAATGTATAAGATAGCAGAATAGGTAGTCAGAGAGACAACTTGCAACCTGAGTGCTAATAAATTAAGACCAATACATAGTTCCTATTTCTTGTCTAAAAAAGTATTAAATATTTTGAAAAGTCCTTCAAATAATTTTCTGCTTCCACTGCCACTTGTCCCTAAATGTCCATGGACTGCACTTACAAGGCAGCACAAATGTATGGTGGTAAGGATGATGGATAGAATTGTCTTGGAGATTGTGTGATGAGGAATGAAAACTGCTGCAGGTCTCAGAAGATCTGGAACAAGATGGGATTTACTTGATCAGCTGTGGCATCCCTTCTAAAGCTCCCGTGAGACTGGAGCCTTTCAATCTTACAGAATTCAGGCATGTCAGAGCTTTTGCTGTTTCCAAAGCACAGCAATGCTATGAAGATGGCAAGAAAGCCACTCACAGAATTGTAGCTGCCGTGCTCTGTGTCTGGAATGTGTAAAAGTCTCAGGCTCTCAAATACATATTTCAGGAGCTGAGGGTGAGCAAGTTACCTGCTGGCATTTTTACTAGAAGAAGGCGAAATAATCTACTCTTGGAGGAAATTCAGAATTGGAAAGGTTATTTTAAAAAAACAAACAAACAAACAAACAAAAAAAACCCCAACTCGAAACAAACCCAGAAAGGGAACAGGGTAGAAGGAGGTGCCATGGGAGCAGCAAAAATATTGCTGATGCAGCACTATCTAGAAGTTAGGCTTGTGAGTGAAAGAAAGGGTCATTATCACAAGACACTTGTACATTTTACTGTTGACCTACTGGGCCATGAGGACAATGACAGAAATCTTCCATCAGATCTCAGGAGACATTCCGAAGTACACAGCTGCCAGGCCTTGGACCAAGATCAATGTATGCACTTTTAAATATAAAATTCAACTGTGAAATTGCTGGTCAGTCAACAACCTAAGAAAGGCTAACACATTATTTGTTTAGTTGTCTGCTTAGCTGCTCGATTGAGCACATGCTTTGTCTTAAGCAGTCAAGTTGAAATATTTCATTATCTGTTAGTAATAACCAGCTTAGGCCTGTGCTGACATTTTTTGTTGAATTAGGTATATTTTTTGACAGCTGTGGAAAAAGAGAAATTATTTGTTTCGTAGATCAATAGGGCTACCCCACCTACCATTGAATTCCCATTGAAAACTAAGCATCATCTGACTCTTAATTATCAAGTCAGCCTTAATTGTAAAGAATGTAAAGCTGAATACTACAGTGAAGCCATATTGAATAGCATGGGGAAAAAAAGTAGGATTAAAGGGCTATATAACAGGAAATTCAAGGGGGATTTAAGGGCTATATGTTAAGAATTTCAAGGATGAATGTAAGCATTTCGACTGTACTGTACTTGCATAATCATGTTACCAAAACTACGAAGCTGAAATTAAGAATGACTTAAAATAATACAACCCTGAATATCTAAAATGAGACCTGTTTATGAATTCTTCCTGTATGCAAACCCATACTTTAAAAGCCTATTTTCCATGAGAACATTGCTGCTGTTATTAACTGACAGTCAAGATTCTTACATCTATTTTATCAAACTATTGCATTTTTTATATACAGATATCCCATAATACCTCTAGCAGTTAACTCATCCCTTGTGAACACAGAATGAAGTTTAATTTTCTGTTGAACAAAGTCTCTTGTCAGATCTCTGCTAACACAAAAACAGCACAAGGCTGTTTTTCTTGCAAAAAGACATTCAGGCAAAAAGACATTCAGGCAAAAGTGTGTCTGTATTCAGAGTGAGGTATTTTATAATTTTAATCAATTTTGAGCTTAATATGTTTAATATAATTTATTTAATATTTAATGTAGCACCCCTTTAGTGAGAAACATAAGCAGTTAATGAGCTGCAAAATGCTTCTGTGTAACTAAATTCTAAAAGTGTTTGACAATTAATTGAATTAATTGTATCTTAAAACCTGCCATTCTGGGAATATTCTAGCAATTGATAAAAAGCCTGCTTTCTATACATAAAGCAAATTTTTCTCTGCCTACAGCTGTGTCCATAATTTTCACAGTGAATCAGGGTACATATATGTAAGGAGCTATAAGATAAATGGCCTTAGACCTATAGGTTTAGTATAAAAACTTATATTCTCAGATAAAAAACATGTCACAATTGTACTACTAGATCACTTGAATATTTGAGCTGTGTATTTTCTTTTTTCCTGTAAAAAGAGGGTGAAATATCTGGGGGAAAGTCCATTGACAAGCTCTTGCTCACAAATACTGTTTTAACCTGGATTATTTAGCAAGGTTTTTATTTATTGGTCAATCTAAGCAAAAAATGTGGAAAACAAGTGCACTGGAAGTGGCACTGTCTAGGATGTTAACTTCTGTAATGTTAGTTATGGATGAAGATTTTAAATTTGTTTTCCATGTTGCATATGTTTTGTAAACCCTTCCATCCTGTTGTCCTCTGCACTGCAAGTCCCAGCCTGCAGAATTCCTGGGGAACAAGGCTGAAGAACTTTTTATGTTACAAATCTCTACAGATGCAAATTTATCCTAAACTTGTTTCTAAAAATAAGAGCATCTGTTGATTACTCAGCTGCTCCACAATTAACCATCTACAATATTAAAAAATAGATGGACCAACTTTCTTTAGGTGCAAAATGTGGCCAGTGACCCATAAATGAATCTTCAAAATTCAAAGTGTATTTTGTTATGCATGTCTGGGGTGAGTTATGGATGTCAGCCACACACTGACAAGTCTCTGCTCCAGCCCGTAGATCTCTCTGCTGTAGGCCATTCATCATCTTGCAGATACAGTGACTGCCCTTCTTTCTCCCCAAAGCAAACTACCCCACACTTCTCTCTTTGTTATCTTTTCTCCTTCTTCAGCAACTTCGGACTTCCTCAGACTCACCTTCAAATTTCATATGTCAAGCTTGCCTGCAGCTCGACTCACATTTGGCCCTGCTGTGGCTTGTTTACTTTGATTTAATTAAAATGCACCCATCCAGAACTCTGGACACTACTGACTGTCCGCCTTGCAGAACCTTGAATTTCTGTAGTATTTCACATTGCTTTCTCTATAAGCCTGGAAAAACCTCTTTCTTCAATTACAACAAGTAATGTAAAATTTTTCCCTCAAACCACCCTTACTTTAAATCCTAGCTTAACTACTAAACCTCTATTTTTACCTTCTTTAGCCAATCAGGAATTTAATTTATTTCAGCTACTGAAGAAATAAGCTACTGTGGTTAGGAAGGTCAACCTTAAAATCTTTGTTTATTTCTGTATTCTTTTTTTCCTGGTGCTTTTAAGATTTTTATGTTAGTGTCAGGAGAGTAGCTTCATCATATGAATGCTAATTCCTTTACTATGGTTGAAAAAACCCCAGTGTATTTTCCTGTTACTCAAGTAGTTTTGGCTGGGAAGAATTAGCAAATAGAAAAATAGAAAAAGATGTCTTCCTAAGTTAGCCAGTAATTAAAAAAAAAAAAAAAAAAAAAAAAAAAAAAAAAAAAAAAAAAAAAAGGGAAGAAAAATAAAAAGTTATGAGTTTATCATTTATGGATCCTCAATTTTATTCCTAAGTCCTGTTGGATTATCTGGTATTTGGATGTTTTTCCAAACAAGAGGAAGATTGTTCATCTTTTCTCTTTCTTTCTTTATTCCTCTCTCTATTTCCAGTTCTGTTCTTCGAAGTTCATTCTCTTCCTTTCTTCCTGCTGCATTCCTGTACTACTCCTTTGCTCTGTATATTGCTCATGAGTTCACTTTTTGGTGTGGCAATTGCTCTTTTCACTCCCTTTAGCCATAGTCTATCATCCTGCACCTGGCCCCCACTACAAGCAACAAAGAGAAATAACAGTGTGAGTGTGTCAGGATAGACAGGACACATGAACAAGCACAAAACCGTGGATGAAATGCAAAGTGTGAATAGATTTTCAGTGACCTCGCCAGCTGGGGGATCCCCCAAGCAGCACCTGGGCAATGGCACACAGGCTGGGACATAGGCACCATGGAACTTGCTCCATGCTGGAGGTTGCCTGGAGCTGCTGTTTCCACATGGCTTCCAGGGATTCACAAAAGCACTGTGTGAATTCACTTAATCACTGGGCTTTGAGCTTTCCCACAGCAGGACAGGAGTCTCAGGCAGCTTGGACAGGGCACCTCCAAATATCACAGGTTGTGTTACCTAAACACAGAGGTTCTGCTTGTCAAGCACACAAGACTGAAGTATTATTAGAGTGACATATATGTTTTTCTGCACTCCATCTGTAAATAAGTTGAGTGTGTTTGCAATAATCCTTGCCATTTTTGCACTTTCCCACACCGTGCCTCAAGTCTGCTCATTGGTATAGAGGTCTTTTCTTTGATGACCTCTATAATGTCAGATGAATCTTTGCTGACTGTAAAATCAGTGACAGAAGCAGATGTCAAAGATATTATCTCTTGGCCAGATGAATCCCACCCTCACTGACTACTCCAGTTTTCTTGGAAATGCATTCTTGGAAGGCTTGAATTATTTGATTGGAAATCAGTCATGATATTATATTGTCTGGGTGCCTGGTTCTGCCTCCAGAGCAGCAACAGGGACTCCTAAAACTCCAATCTTTTTGCTTAGAGAGAAGGAAATGTTTCTTGCTTATACATTGCTGGTGAAGAGAGACATCACTTGGTATTGGAAGCAGAATTAGTTGGGTTAGTACTTACAGGCATACTTTGACTTTAAATCAGCAATTTGGGTATGATATAGTGTGTGTGGGAGGAGTGCAGAAGAACAGCAGAGAAACTGCATTTGGTTCACTGCTGCTCCTGGAGCATGATTGTTTGCTAGGTGCAGTACAGAGCTGCTCAATTTTGTTCCTGAAATACATTCTGGTTGGTGCACTTCTCAAAGTGTACATTTCTAAAACTTTTATGTTCCTGCAGAACCACTTTTGAGATATAACTTTTTTGCTTTGCCATTGTGATAGAAAAACATAGGTGTTACAGTGTTTAAAACAAGATGTTTTTCAAAATGCATTACACAGGTAACAAAGACCTTGAGAGATCTGAAGTCCTTATTTGCATTTTCAAATCAAAAGGGGGTTTTGGCTAAATATTTTTTATTTCTTTCATTAATCTAACTTTGGTTTTGATTTCCATTTTTTAACCTTCTTTTCCTGATGTTAGCTGCCAAAGATATTTTAATATATCATTGCAACAGTAAAATATTCAATTTTTTCTTTAATTTGCATTTCATTTGAATATTTTATTAGTTGTTAGTGTGTAAGGTATTGTTTTCTCAGCTTCAGATTACAAATCTGTGTTCTTTTCTCTGTTTTTATAGTAACTTCATCCCCAGAAAATCAAAATTACTGAAATTTCTTCTGACTCCAAAGGTGATTAAAACTGGTATAATACTCTGCTGAGAAAGAAAAGGCTATGCTATACAAATACACACTTTTATTAATATTTCTTTTGCCATGGAAGTCTTTGGATTATGGGTCCTTCTAGGGTCTCGAATAAGAAATGCTAGAAGATGTTTAATGGTGTTAGTTTTAATTAATTTAGGAAGACTTTAATTCATGATCGAAATATTTGGTTATCTTCAACAAGCTTGATTAAATTCTTTTTTTCCCAGTGGCTGTTATATTTCTTCAATTTATTAATGTATGACCTAATTTTTTACGAAACTGTTTTGTTGTGGTCTTTTATTTAGCAGTGTTTTTATTATATTCATGGAACTTTGAAATGGTTTCGGTTGGAAGGGACCCAAAAGATCATAAGTTCCAATGTCCCTGCCACAGGCAGGGACACTTACCACTGCACCAAGTTGCTCAAAGTCCCATACAGCCTGGGCTTCAACACTTTCAAGGAAGGAGCATCCACAACTGCTCTGGGCAGCTGTTTTGTTGCCTCACCACCCTCATAACGAAGAATTTTTTCCTAATATCTGATCTAAACCTATCCTATTTCAGTTTTAACTCATTCCCCCTTGTCCTATATCTCCATGCCCCTGTAAAAGTTCCCTCTCCTGCTCCCTTGTTTGCCCCCCTCAGGTGGTATACCTGTGATAGATCACACAGAAGCCTTTTCTCTGGGCTGAACAGCCCCAAATCTCCTCATAGGAGTCCTGCTCCAGCCCTCTGGTCATCTTCATGGCCTGCTTTGGACTCACCCAAACAGGTCCTTGACCTTCTTCTTTTGGGGGCTCCAGAGCTGACAACAGTCCTCTAGCTGGGCCGTCAGAATAGAGGGTAGAAGCACCTTTGAAACGAGGGACTGAATTATGCTTTCCTATAAGCTGGAGTATACCATATATTCCTAGTGATATATAGCCTGTGAAAATCCAGCTACTGTGATTAGATCAAACAAGGGAGGCTTGCTTATAGTAGAAGACATTGTGGTCTCATAAAAGGTCAAATTTTCATCAATTCTGCACCATTTGTGCTCTGTTCTCCTGTGTTGTAAATAAGCACAATTTCATTAAGGTATTTCTGACCTTTTTATTGCACATATTTTCCTTTTGAGATTTTAAAACTTTGTCTCGATTTGTTCTTGATGTGAAAAAAAATATCAACTTTTTATTCAATTTTTTTTTCTAATTATTTTGGTATTTATGCACAAGGACTAATGAAAGTAATCCTAGAGAAATTGAAAGAATTTATTTTCAAAGCCAGATCTTCACTGCCCATTTCAGACTTAAACAATCTCTTCCCCAATATAAATGCTAGCTGCTTCCAGTTCCACTACAGAAGTGGATTCTGACATTCAAAACTTCAGGAGCAAATTCAGAGAAAAAAAAGCATTTAAGTTATTGAAATCACAGAGCATTTCATATGCTTATGTGTGTTTGCTCTATCAGCTTAGATTATATTTGCCTTCACAAAGGCTTTATCACATGAGCCCAGTAATTCATTTCAGTAGGTTGCTCATGCCCATTCTCTTTTCATCTGCAAGTTCAGTTGAAAGTTTGTTCAAAGAAATAAAGAAAAAAATTCTACTGGCTTTACAAGAGGAATAAGTAGCAGCCATTTACGTTTTTAAGATCTTAAAAAAATAGATTGATCTAAGTAAATAGAGTATCTTCTATAATTTCTCTGTATGCAATTTAGAATTTACACCAATGTGTTAATATATAAATATTATATAATGATATTCATAAATACACAACATTATAATATTTCTATCATAAATATAGTTGGTTTTAACTCCGTGAGATCAGTTAAGGTTATTTAATTTTAATGTCTTCTTTCTAGATGTGAATTTGGAGGTAAGACTCAAAATCTAGGCAGGATCTGCAGTGTGCTTTGGATTAACTGTGTTAGTTGGTATAGATGAATTTCTCTGTTAGGCAATAACTCTTGCAGCACTAGCAGTGCTAGTGACAGTGAAAACCCTCTGACTCTCCACCCCGCACATATGATTGAACTGCTTTGCTCTATACCATCAGGAAGACCTTTTATGTTCCTTAGTCTATCTGAATAGTCTAGAAAATATATTTGTACCAAAAGTACATTCAGGATCATAATCCTTTTTTTGTCTCATAAATCTCAACATAATATCCAGCCTAGTGTGAGACTTTGGTAATTAAACTCTACACTGAAAGCTATGTGCTTCATGGATCATTGGATATGTTAATTACCTTTTACTAGGACTGTCACCTGTATTTATGTTGTGGTAAGCAATAGAATAATTTCATGTACTTGGCAAAAGTGGTAGTTATGAAGGTATTTTAACTGTGGTGGATTTTTTAAGGTAAAACATAGAAATATGGTACTTTTTTTCCTCTGTCCTCTGGCCAAATGATACTGAACATCTTAATTTGAGTAGGTCTGTTGAGGTTTTTTTCAATTCATGAAGTGTGTTTGCAATTTATTTTGTGTTTTCTATTGCACTTGGGTTTACATGTCCTTTTACCTTTCTCTAAATTAGAACAAGTTGTTCAAAGCTTGAATTGGATAAACAGATCCATTCAGTGTAATTCAGTAACTGCTTCATATTGTATAAATGGTTCATATTGAACAATATGGGAGGTTATCAATATCTTTTTGTCCTGTTTAATATGATAGTGTCAGAAAAACATAATTTTCTCATTACAACAGTGGTGTTCTGTTTATTGTTTAATTTTATGTCAATTTTTATTATTTACTTTTATTTAGGTATTAGATTTGATCAGGGAAGAGAAGCAATTGAGTAAATATATATTAATATCCACTTCAAATGTAGCCAAATTCATGCTTATATTTTATCTGAAAATGGTATAATAACAAACGTGACTTCCTTACTTAGAAAATAGAGGTAGAATTAAGCTTTTTGCAATATTAGAACAGGAAAACCACAGAAAAAAGTGTAATGTCTTGAAAGGCAGGAGACTATATCTGTCTGATCTCTTTATAAAAATAAGCTGAAGCTTATAAACAATGAAAATATTAGATCAAACAGAAACTGGTACTATTGTATTTTCCCCCTGAAAGACGTTGACATTTCAAGATAAAGAATCAAGTTTCCAAATTAAAAAATTTGTTTATTTTAGGTGACATTTTGACATTTTTTAATGCATTCATGTGACAAATACTTGTTTCTATAGAGGTTCTTGCTGATGTACAAGCTATGCCCGAATGTCTGAGGTTTTTCGTTCTCTGTTGGGTTACCAAAGAGTCAACTCCAAAAACTGTTGAACAAAATCTGCTCTCAAATTTTGAGTGAGCTCACTGAGGATGCAAATAACAGAAAGTAAAAAGAGCAAACTAATGCTTTTCAGCAGAAAACAATAAGGTGATAAGGGTACATATTCTGATTACCTGTGTCTATTTCAAATGTCAGTTTAGAAATCACAAAGCTCCTTTTTCAGTGTAGCACAGTAATAGCTTAACTGCTCTGCCTCTGAAAGCTACAGGTGTTCTCAAGTTCTTGAGCACTTACAGGTGTGTGGTTTGTCTATCTGCACAAACACAGCTACCAATGCAAAGTTTGAACCAGAGTAAAATTTGTTATGCATTCACTCCCCTAAGAGTCAAAATATGTCTTCAGAAGGACATAATCTAAAAATTAAAAATTAAAATTCAAAAATTAAATCCCACTTTATTTGTGTTAAAAGAAATGCCTCTGG
The DNA here is from genome assembly GCF_009819655.1 of Sylvia atricapilla. Classification (NCBI taxonomy): domain Eukaryota; kingdom Metazoa; phylum Chordata; class Aves; order Passeriformes; family Sylviidae; genus Sylvia; species Sylvia atricapilla. The sequence continues at coordinate 20,292,484 of NC_089142.1, forward strand.
TGATTTTCCTGATGAAAATGAACTTTTGGTTATAGCTCCACTAAATCCACTGCTATATAAATTTGAACATTTTGATTATGTCTGAGATTTTTTTATCTTTTTATGTTATTTTAGAGGATTTTTTTTCTTAAATTTCTTAATCTATCATATATTTACCAGTATGCTCCATTTTGTTAAATATTAATTTTTTTATCATAAATGAAACCCTATTAGTTTACACAGAAATGTTGCATCTGTAGTGAAACTCACAGGGGTTCTATTTTTTTAGCTTGAGATGATTGCTTTAAAAATGGTTCCAGATCAACAGTAGTTTTCCCCCTTTTAAGTGTTATTGTGTGCTATGAGAAAAAAAATTAAAGTGTGGTTGTTGGACTGGATACCCTCAGAGTATTTAAGAGTAATCAGTATCATGGTGAATGTCTCAGGTTGTCCACACAGTTTGAACTCACATTATTCAAAACTGATGTGGAAGTATAGGGGTAACCTGGTTCAACCTTGCATGTACCTCCCTTGTGATCAAACTTATCCCAATTATCTGAGAAATTTGGGTAATATAAAAGATTACATCTGCATCTCCTTCACAGTGTAATAGGATGGGTTTCACAGTCCACTTAATATTGTAATGGTTCCTTTAATATCAGCCTTGTCAACAGACTGTTTCAAAGACAAATCTACTATTGTATTCCTCACAGTCATTAACTGTCCATCTGTTTATATATATATTTTACTTATACATTTAAAGATTTATTTTTATTTATACATTTATATAGTAGTCTACAGCTACTAAATTTGCATCTCCTGCTCTAATGAATTTATCCCAATGATTCAAATAAATTAAAAGCCTGAGGTGGCTTCATCAGCAGTTATTAATTTAGAAATCTCTGATATTAGAAGTGGCATATATTACTTGCTGATGCTTGATTCATCTAGAGTAGTCAATATCAAATGACAGATTCAAATAGATGACATCGAAGAAGAAAAGTAAAGTAATTTAGCTCCTTCTCTGAGCTCTGTCAGTACCAACTACACCTAAACAAACTGGACCATTTATAGCTGTACTTAAAAACTTTCAAACAAATAGTTTAGTAATATTCCTAATATCTCCTTCCTTCCTTCCTTCCTCCCTTCCTTCCTTCCTTCCTTCCTTCCTTCCTCCCTCCCTCCCTCTTTCTTTCTTTCTTTCTTTCTTTCTTTCTTTCTTTCTTTCTTTCTTTCTTTCTTTCTTTCTTTCTTTCTTTCTTTCTTTCTTTTCTTTCGCTTTCTCTTTTTTCTCTCTTTCTTTTTCTTTCTCTCTTCCTCTCTTTCTTCCTCTTTCTCTCTCTTTTCCTCTTCCTTGCTTTCTCTTTCACTTTGTGGTGGCTTTTTTTGCAAATTACACTGGTTCTTTCTCTACCCAATAGTGGCCACTGATCACTGTTTTGTTTATAACACATTTGTGCATGTTGGAAGAATATTACTGTGTCATAGTCAGGCTTCCCACCTTCAAACTAATTATTACTTGAAGTACAGATTACTTGAATCTTTGCTTGCAAGTTACATATTCTATTTTTTCTAATCTCTTTTACTGTTCTCTGAAGTTTTCCTTGTGTCATCTCCACCTTCCTTAAAGTGCTGCTGTGTAAAGAGGATACTGCATGACTTGGAGCACACTGGTGCTGAATCGTGCACAATTATTGCATCTTTATCTGCTCAGCTGCTGCTTACCTTTTTACTTCCTCTATTATGACTTTGATAGCTGCTTTCCAAGTACAACACTGTGCTTGCCTCCAGGAATTTCAACCTGTGGCTGAAATTTTAAAACCCAAGTCAAAAATAATTTTTATTCCAGTTTCCAATGTGGGTAGAACTCCTCTGCCCTTAGTCTAACAATCAAATTTGGTCTTTTTTTGCCATTACAAGTGGAAGTGGTGAAAATACTTGATAAGTCTCAGCCCTTCCAGTCCCTGATCCAGTCCTACTTGAAGTTCTCTTGCACTCTGACAGCAAATTAGTGATTGTTTGCTGAGAGAAATTTCTCGACTGATTGTCCTCCCATCTGATGGTGGTCACATCTCCTGCATTAGCTTTTTAATGAGAATGTAACATGGAATAGTGTCAGAAGCTTTAATTAAAAGTCAGGATATATTGTGTCTGCAACTCCCCTTTTATCCAGCAGACCTGTAGAAGGAAAGTACACTGGCTTGACATGAGTTCTTTCTGATAGATGTACATATATTCTTTTACTATCTTGTCTTCTAGGAGCTTGCAGATATCATGGTTAGTACTTGTCTTTAAAGTTGTTAAGTTAATTAGGTGGTTTTTGGGTATGAAAATCTTTCATTGGTTGTTTTGTGATTTTTTTCTACAGGTCCTTGATAAATCCTTAGATAAATACTTAGTAATATCCAGAATTTCAATGGCTAATTTCTTAAAAAACTTCAAAGTGATTGTTTTCAATCTCTGCCCCATTGCTCATGTTTGAGTATCTCCATCTTCTTTTACCATACTTTTATTTATCTGTGCATTTAATTATGAATTGTTATATAATTCTCTTGAATGAATCTTCATTATTTGTCATTAATGTAAAGATTAAAGGAAAAAGGCAATGGAATAGGTTATCCTTCCTATTTATAGTTTGGTCTCTGTTCTCTTTTGCATTCTTTTGTTTTCATTGTTCCAGTATAGTTATGCACCCTTTCTGTTGTGTTCTCTTCCTTGTTCCAATAAGAACATTTTGGGTTTTTTCACACTAGTCTTTTTGATGTATTTTTGAATGAACATAAAGTACTCCTATGTGTTTCTATGATTGCTTTTCTGCTTTCAGGTCATTAAAGAGCTCCTAGCTCAGCGAGAAATATCTCTAGCTTTCCTTCCTCTATTTTCTTCATATATGTATGTTTGTCTTTGTACATTTGGTGACAAAAAATACAGTCTTGCTAATGGGAATATTTTCAAACTACATGCTCAGAGTAGTTAAAACGTGTCCTACTCCGTTTCTGTACTTACTAGGATGTATTTTTTGAATAAGCTACTAAACATACTTCTTTGTTTTTTCAGACTGAGAAAAGGCAAGACAGAATTTGAAGTGTACACACAAAGATGAAAAGCATCTCATGGCACTGATGATATCAGAAACAGCAAAAGATTCAGCTTTCAGCAAACCAATGCACTTAGATTAGCAAATTCTTAGCTGTTTGAGATTTTCTGTAGCTGTTTACAAAAACAATCAGCTCTTCTGCCTTTGTTGTTTTGGTCAGGACAGTAAAAGAGTACATAGCCAATTAGATTGCAATTTTTTCCTCTAAAGGCTAAGTCTCAGCAGGAACTAGAAGATATTGTCTCATAAGGAGACAGATGCTGTCAATCCCATTATGATATTGTATTTTTTTAATGCAAGATAGCAGCTCTTAGCAATTGCAGAGCCTGGAATTCAGTAGGAACCAGCTGCTGGGAGATGTTTTTATCGATGCCTCTGATGGTGCTGTTACTCCTTGGTTTTGGTCCTGTATTAGTTCTGCTTCCTAGAACTGTCTCTTTACAAATACTGCATCCAGCATCTCCCCCTTGCTTACTCCAACTTAGATTTACTTTCCAAGAGACACTTGAGGTTTTTCGAAATCTATTACCGCTCTTTATTTTATTCAACTTTCAATTAATTAAAATATTAACTGTAATAGCTGTTTTTGCAATTAATTTTCTCCCTCTAGATTCTCACTGAATGCCTCACGACCAATTAAATTAAATCTGATATAGCTGCTCACTGGATGAATAAAAGGAAATTCTTTTATTCTTCCCCTCTTTCTTATCAGATTTCCTATTATGACATTGAAAAAACTGGACTCTTCCTTCTTTCTGAATTCAGAGGAAAATGATTTCTTAGGGAACTATGCCTGTCCTTAAAGTGCTAATTGTACCATTCTGTCAATATTTCAGTTCTGTGATTTGTCTTACAAATAAATGGTAGAAACAATCTTCTGTAACTTCAGTTGTTTAGTAGAACAGATGAAATGTCCTGTCTCAATAGAAAATGATTTTATGAAGAATTCCAGAGTAGAATTATTTATATATTAGAGTCTAACAGAGCTTTAAAATACAAGAAGGAACTTGCTTGACACAGAAAATAATTTGAAAGCTACAGTGAGTACCCGTTATCTTTTAGCCAGCTGAAACAATTTCTTGTCTCCAGGAAAAATGTTATTATTTAGAAGCAGACACCAATACACTTCACTTGAGAAATTTTGCCAGCTGGTGTCACATGGATTTCCAAAGATTTTATATTATATCCCTATTTATCATTATGCTCCTTGAAAACGCAGTAAAGTCATAAGGCAACCTGTACAGTATTTTGTGTGAATTTATTCTTATTCTTTCATACTCTTTTTTGAGATCTAATCAAGAAGGGTGACTAACCCTACTCTTGACAGCATAGATGATCTATACTCTTGTTCTCACAATTGGAAATGTTTACACTGGACATGACAGATAACATGCAGATGTTTCTTTCTAAGAAATTATCAAAAGGGTTTGATTCTGCTAGTCTTAATGCTATATTTTTGCATGTACTAGGAACCTTCTTGGCTCTATTCATTTAAGTGAGGTATGTGTGTAGCTATACACACACACACACACACACACAGAGTAGTTGACTTGTAACCTTACCAAAGTGAAGGAGATGTTTAATCTATTTAAGTTTCAAAAGCATGAGACAGTAATTTTAGTGATTTCAGTGTTTGAAGAGGAAAATTGTTTTAACCACTAGGAGTTTGCTGAATCACTGGGAGGAAAAACACTGGAGAAAACAGAAACTCTTGCATTTCGCAGATGATGTCATTTTACCATCCTTCCTGCAAAGGGTCACAAATGCATTCTTTCTTCTTTAGATATCTAAATTGATGCAATGAGGTCTGCTATGGAGAAATTCTGAGCTTCCTCAGCTGAGACAGAGGCTGCTTTGAATATTGAAGGGGATATGTAAACCAAAATTGTCTGAAAGACTGAATCCTGGGCAGTTCAGAAGGGACATTGAATGTTAGTTGTCTGACATCTTTTCTGAATATTCATCAGTTACTCATATACCCTATGCGGCATAAAGAAATCTGTGAAATGCTGTTAATCTCTGGAGCTGAATAATCTGTGAGGCTAATATCTACAGGTACTCTTTGACTGCTTACTGAGGCAACAAAATATTGTAAAGATGCATGTTAAGGGAGCATCCACCATCATGAGTTCTGAGTGAAGCCAGAACCCTGTGCAAAATAGAACAGACCATGTAATTAGGGCCATTCAAGATAGGGTGCCAAACTGAAGTACCCCAGTAAACTATTTCTTGCACTTACTCACTATTGAAAGGCTCATTTTTGAAAATGTTCTTTAATGAATTTTTTTGTTTGTGTGTATAATACATATTTGTAGCTGTTGGTTGTTTGTCATTGAAAGTCTAATTAATTGTAATGTTGCCTACTCTTTTTCAATGGAAATAGTGGAGTTTTATTTTTTCTTCTTATGAGGAAGTGTATCTTTTAGCACCTTTCCAGAATATCAAGCAGCTTGCCTAATGTTCACTGCAAGCAATAGATACTATTCAAAGGGGAAAAAAAAGGGAAACAACATAACTGATATTTCAGTAGGAGTTGCAATCACCAGCTGCAGTCTGTTGAAACATACTTCAGCCTGAACACTACAATTTATTAGCCTGAGAATACATATAAACTTTTTTCCAAGGAAATTCTGGATATAGAAAGGCATGTCTTCCTTTATTGCCCCCTCCAAAAAGAGCTGTTGTGGTGCGTGTGCCAGCTTAGGAACTTTGGCTGACAGTGTACATCTGTCTGGATCACAGGATTGAGTAGAGGAAGAAGAGGCTCTCTCTACCACTTCAGTTAGGAGCATGAGCCGTTTCCTTGGCATCTCTTTACCCTATGGGGTAATCTTTTTTATTATGGCACACCATAGGTGAGCTAGGAAAAAACCCCGACCAAAACCCTGCCAAAATAAAATTGTGGAACATACAAACATTCTTATAGCAACCACACAATGACATGTTGTACAAACCTAAATCCAAGTAGTAGTTGCACATAAAATAGCAAAAGAATCCAGAGCAGAGCTTCAGAGAGCAGTTCATTGTGTTTGTTGCCTCTGACAGGCTGAATATCCCTCTCCTCATAGCCATATTGGAAGCAATATGCAAGATTGAGATCAGAAGTTCGATCCCGTGAAACCAGCTGCTCCCTCCCACAAAACAGTGAAGAGCCATCAACAAGTTCTTATGAAACTTAATGCTAGAAATGCATTTCTTACTGGACTGTGTGGGAAGGATGAGTAATAGGCTCTCATTGTGTTTCACTTTTATACCCTTTCCCTCAGAATAGATACACAGTAATTTTCTGGAATCTCAGCAGTCAACTGCTTGCTTTGCAATTCATCAATATTGGCTATTTTTTATTTAAGTGTTAACATTTATTTATGGTACTTCAGATCTCATGTTGGCATATCTATGTTTAAATATTTACAAGAACTTTCCTATATGTTTTAAAATATTTAGGATATGTCAAATGGAAAGAGGCTAGAAACAGTGGCTTCAGAACTGTGGAATTATATGTACTATTTTGGAGAAGCATAGTTTATCAAAAACTTGGGTGCAAAGTTCTTGAAGTGCTAAGATTGAAGTCTATCTTTAAGACTGATAATTTGAAATACAAAGTGAAGAATTGTGGAAAACCCCAAGTGGTAATATACTCTTTGAGAAGAATTAGCTCTGAAGGTCATGTTCTTTGAGGGAATCCCATTTCTCTCTCATGATTAATGGTTTTCCCATTCAGACATTTTTTTCACTTCTTCCTATCTCATCACAGTAGATAATTCCACACTTTCCTCATCATGCCTCATTATTTCCACCTTTTTATTTGCCTTTCTAGATAGGCATGGTATTATCTCTCCCACATATCAAATGTGTTGCATCTAGTCTTCCATTTCTGTTTCCCCAGATGTTTGACAAACCTCTTCACTGGTTAGATTCTCATTCTTTTTTTCTCTCCATCAGTCCTTGCACAGTTCAGCTTTTGCCTGAGTCTTTTTTGCCTTTTTGTCCCCCCTTATTTTCCAACACTGGCTAGTTTGCTCCTTTTACTGCTTTCAGATTTTGTATTTCTTGCCACACATGTGACCTCTCCAGTTACTAAAAGATTCCTTTTTCAAAGACATTTGTTTTTTGATATATCTTTCTCTTTTCCAACTCAGACACTAAACACATGTATGTTAATGTTTGCAAATGCCAGCATTTTAGGTTTACAACCATTGATTAGTTTTGATACTGTCTGAGGTTGCAGAGTCTAGTAGCCCACTGTAGAGAGGCTGTTATGGCTCTGTATCCCCAGGCTCAAAAAGGTTGAGCACCTATTTGTGAGAGGCATATGTACATATGTTCATATATATGTACACACATGAACATATGTATCCCTATTCATGTGCAGGTATATTTACATATCCAGACATATAGATATATGAACTATGAACTTCAGAACACTCTAGAAGCTAGCCTTAGACTCTCAGTCTGCCTAGAAGCTCACCATTGAATCCCAGGTCTCCCTAGTTGCTGGCACATAGACACAGGAGCCTTGGAGGTCTGCAGCCTGGCTCTGCTTGCTGACATTGAGATCTCTCATTTTGTTTGCCATGTAGTCCAGTTGTTGCTCACCAGCATCCACATGTGCTCACTCAGAACAGAAGTACATCCACACAGAAGGAATACATAATAGGATTAAATATGTATATAGAATACATATGTGGTGATCAAGCACAGGGCATAGTCAGACAGGTATTTTGTACTATTGCCTGTTTTCACTTGTTTAACCCCAATTATCTGATTGACCTCTATACTCCCACACCTCTCCCTCTCTGAGCCACCTAGGTAACTCCCTTTCTCCACCTTGAGTCCTTCCACTAAACACTGCATAACAAATTCCACACATTCCCAAAATGTCTTTAAAATATTCCTTGTGAAACTTATAGTCTCCAAAAATGTTCTTTCTCTTCATCCCACAGGGAGTCTCAAAACTTTAACTACCTCCAGGGTGGAATGTGGCCATGCAGGAGTGTTTGTTTCACTGCATCACCTTGGGATGATTCACCCAAGAACCATGGTGTAACAGGTCCCCTTTCTGGCCTTAGGAGCAGCTGATTTAGTGAGCTGATTTAGTGAGTTAATCAGTGAGCTTAATTCACTGATGAAGTTACCTAGGTTCCTCTGCCTGTCATTGCTCCTGCAGTCCTCAATGGGCTCTTTGTGTTCATGATGATTAGCCTTTGATAAAATAAAATAATCCACACCAGCCACAACAAGTAAATAATCCTGCTTTGTGGAAAACTTCTGATTTTTTCCTCCTTTGAAAGATATTATCAGAATGCTTCTGAATTAGGATCTTGTCTTGGGGTGATTTTATAAGATACTGTATCCCCTGTCATCTGCTTTATGCCCAGAAATGGGTCCTATACCTTCAAGATGGGCCCAGGGGAAGGGAGGGAAGCTGGAGGAATTCTTTCAGCAGTTTTTGTTCAGCTCTCACATACTCCCTCATTTTTCTCAGCTCTGCAATTGAGAGAGTGAGTACATTTTTTGTATTTACCTAGCTTCTTTTTGGTAGCTGAGGCAAGAAGTTTTTTCCTGGGACTGTGGCTTCTTCTTCTGGAACTGTTCAGCTTTGCTCTGGTCCGAGAACCAGATCATTGGTGGGAGCCGGGCACCGTCAGTCCCGGCAGGGAGGCTGCAGGAGAGCTGCATCCCAGCTCCAGACCTTGGGAGAAGCTGAGCAGAACTCTAAAATCCACCTGCTTTCTCCACAGTGAGAAGGTTCAATACTAACCTTTATTCATTCTTCAATATTAGTCATTCTTTATTCACATGTCTGCAGGCACTCTGCTTGTTAAATAAACAGGTTTTTTCACTTTCCTACAAGAAATTCCCTTCGTATCAGTGGGGGAGGGAATACAATACCTGCCTTCTTTAGAGGAGACATTCATTTCAGGATGTTTCCTCCTAAATTTGTCTCAAACTGAGACAAATCTAGTACTGAAGACTAACTTTTTAGCACAGACAGGATTTTGCAGAAGTGTTTTAGCTATTGAGACTTTATTAGAAGTATCAAGAGTAGGAGACTCTTCTCATTTGGTCTGAAGCCTTCTGTTGTGGTCTTAGTATTTAATTCAGGTGCAAATCGATTGTATTCTGCCTAATTTCTGATTCCTTAGCACTCATAAAGGCTGTGGTGCAGTATCACTCAATGATCAGCCTTGAAATCTAAATTGTATTTAAGCTGTGTCACCTTATCATGCAATGACATTTCAAGGCCCTTTGCACAAGGCACTTGTTCATTGAATTCTGTGGTGTCTACTTCCAATCAAAAAGACTGAGAGCACAATGGGGAAATAAGTGAGCTTTCAGCTCTGATTTAGGGCAATGGAATGTTAGCATCCTAGACAGAATTGGATGCAGAGCACTCAAAAGACTGGGATACCTGGAGAAGAAATGGCAGTGAATCTGTCCACATGTACTCTCAAAGAATGCAGAGTACAGTCAGGTCTATTCAAACTTCACTGAAGTGTTTAAAGTGGGCCTTATGAAAAAATCTATATGGAATAATCCTGAAAACCTGGGAAACCAAACAACGTGTGTATCCCATTCAAGATAAAAAGACACCTGAGCAACTATTCTAACCTTAACAACACTAGTCATATATAAAACATGGTGAAAGCTTGAACATTTTGTGAGAAGTTTTGATAATCTGAAATTGTCTTTCTAAATTCTGAAGAAGTTAAAAATTTCTGTAATTTCATTTGAAAGGTATGTACAGAAAATATTTTGATCTTGTTCTGTTTATTAGTTCTTAAAAACATACACCACTCCAGGGATAAAAGTATATGGACACATGCATACAGAAAAACTAACAATACCTCTTATGTGTATTCTGATGTTAATTAAGACATTTTCAATATGCATCCAATGATGAGTTATTATATTTCATTGGAAAACACTCACACAGTAAGTGTTCACAGGAACACTTACTGAGAACAGTGTTAGAGCAAAGAGCTCCAAGTTCAAGAGTATGACATCTGGAGGTTTTTTATACTTTAAATATTCAAATTCTGTGATATTGAAATAGATGTACTTTCCAAAGTATAATCCTAACATGAACATATTGTATCATTAAAAATTGAATTATGAAACTATGAAGTGACACAAAACTTTTTTTAATCTATTTGAGCTATTAAAGGTGGTTCCTGAGGCAATGAGAGAAATATGGTTAGAGTAACAGCAGCATAGAATAGGAGCGGTATGATTATTAGTTACACATTTATGTTAGTACATATTTGTGCTACACTGTCTCAAATCCTTGTAGAATTGCATTCTTTATGTCTGCTGTGATTGAAATCCAAACTTAATACATGTATGAGAAACAAGAGGAAGGTTTTATTTGCTAGTTGCTTGCAGGGTTTTACTTGTGCATATCATGGACAAACTTCTGTCAGAATCTTTAATGTTTTCTCAGAAATATTCCCATGTGTTCAGCATTCGCACCTGATTTGTGAACTAATGCAAAAAGTCAAAATGTATCTCAAACATTTCTTTACTTCATAGGACAGGAATGTCTATTCTGTAAAGCAATACCATTACTTTACAAACCATCTTTCACAGACAACTTTATCATAAGATGCTCAGCACAGAGGTTCATAAACTGGAGCAGATGAAGACAGATTTTACTCTGGTTTATAGAAAAACGTGAACCTATATCAATTTTACAGGATGGGGGAAACATAAATCTGCAGCAAAGAAAGCATAGTGAAAAGAACAAGTGTAGTAAATAGATAGGATTTGTCTTTTTATGTGATTATGAAGTAGACAACAAGTCAGTAAAGTCAGAGGTGAGAACCTCATACCGAAAACCTTTTGGTTTTAGGAATGAACAATTTCTGAGCATTCAGGAAAAGAGGCTGGGAGGGTCAGAGTCTGGAAAACTATGGTAGATTAAAGATATAAAGACTGAATCTTTAAGGATGAACTCTGCAATGCTTTGGAACCATTTACTAGGTTTATGTATGAGAGAGATGAAAAGAGAAAATAATAATAAAAAGCAACTAAAAATTCTGATCTGAGTCAAAGGGTGCTGTCATTTAGTGGGGAAGCAGGTGGAAGGAATTAATCTCATTTAACATGAGGTTTTGCAATTGGGATTTCTGAATGAAAAGAAGTTGTACAAGGTAGTCTTTGCAATTACAGCAGAGAAATAGGAGTGTAACTCATCTTACATCAACTTTGGGCAAAATTTAAGCAAAAATAAAATTGTTACTTGTTTGTCATCACTGATTTGAAAGGGAACCTAGATGATGAAGGCAGATACAAATTCTATTTTAGATATCTATTTGATCAGTGAATCACTCTATTCCTCTCCAGCCTTTTCTTTTATGCAGCTCACCTTTGTAACCTCAGGCAAAAAAGCATAAGAAGCTAGGAGAATGGGTGGTGAAATTTTCTTGTCATTTCAGCTCTTTGATGAGGACCACATCCAAACTGAATCATATGTTATAGTGTCCAGTATTGGTATCTTCAGGGGAAAAAAAAGGCAAGAAGAAAATCAAACCTTTAAAAATCTACTCATAAATACGTGGCTCGAATTCCATATGAAAAGAGAACCTTTGCTGAGACATCTGCAACACATCCATTCCCCATTTTATTTTTCATTTCTTAAGCAGAGAGCACAGAGACAGGTGAATAACTAAGGCTTCTTTCAGTTGTTTTGTTTTGCTCATGTGTGTTAAAGCCAACAGAGGAATCAGGAAACTCAATACAGATTGTCAGTCCCCCTCCACTGTACTAAACAGAAGGTCTATCTGTATCTTTACCAGATATTTATAGATGAATACAAATAAATGTCCCATGACATTTGTGGCTTGCTCGAGTCCTATACATAGAATATTGTTCATATGTAATTGCACAGGAATGTTAAGACAGACTGAGTTTGAATTGGAATTTGAAATGGACTGTTAAAAAGTTTTGTAGTAGTTACAATAGTTTTCATTACCTCTCCTCCTAAAACAGATGTCCGAGCCTTTTGAGCAAAATATTTCCAGTCTCTTTCCATCTCCATATTTTCTGTTTTCACTATGTCACATCTGCCTCCTGTTGTTCTTTCCTATAATTTCTTTCCTCACACATCAGTTTAAGAGTATCTGAAATGTGTGGAGCATTCGGAGTGGGTGTACCTAATAAACCTAAATGCTAAAAATATTACCCACTTATGCACCTACACTGCTACTTTTTCTTATTATTAGCATGTGTGGCTTTACTGTCACTGTGATGCAGTACAGTGTAGACAAAAGCTGGTCCTCCTGCCTCAGTTCAACCAAAGATTTTTACAGATAGTCTCTCTAGGGTGCTGTTAGTGGAGTGGGCATCTTGGGTCTCAGCAGAGATGCTGGGAAACGAGAGAGTGGAAATGGTTTTACTTGCCAGACCTCTCCCTTCTCTCTTGCACTGTGAGCTGCACTGCACCATGTGGGGACAAGGACTGGAAAGGGCTGTGGAGCCCCATGCCCTACTGTCACAGACAGCTATGTCACATAAAGTAATAAATGTTTGGAGTTACAGTGGCTGACTGTGGTAGTGTCTGTCCCCGTTATGTGAGATATTTAGTATTTTTCAGGTGCTGAAGGGGATGATGAATAAGAGGCTAGAAAGGTGATAAATTTATCTCAACAGTAAGTAGGAACAAGAAAGTAAGAAGCTGGGCTGGGTGAACATTGTGAAAAGCAAAGCACAAGAACAATTTAATGGAAGAGTCTCCCTTGACAAAGAGCAGGTAGGGTAAATGTACATGCAAACCTTACATGCTCTGAGCAGATTAATCTTTGATCACTGACAAACTGGAAGTTTGTGAGTATATGCAATTTCTGACAGTTTATATCTCATTATTCACCACTTGCAGTGAACTGTGAAATAGCAGCATATTTATGATTCATGTTTAAATAATCTATGATTTTATGACTTATTAAGGACTTTTTAACATGAAGCCATTATAATAGTTCAGTATTTACTGCGAAGCTTTTGGTAATGTAAAATCTAAGGACAGAAATAAGAATTCATAGAATCACAGAAAAGTCTTATGTCTGATTTGGAGATAAGAAAGGATGTTATGAGAGACTGTGTCAAATGCCTTACATAAGTTCAGGTAGACGTCTGTCTGTCTTCCCTTGTTGACTCTTGGAGTCAGTCCACCATAGAAGGCTGTCAGATTAGTCAGGCAGCTCTGCTCTAATAGAAGCTTCTTATCTTGTGTGTGCCTTAAAATTGCTTCCATGAGGATATTCTGCATGATATTCCCAGGCACAGAGGTGAGTCTCACTGATTTGTAGTTCCCTGGATCTTCCTTTCACCCATTTTTTAAAAACAGGAGTGATGTTTCCATTTTTCTACTGCTGGGGATTGACTGCACTTGACCACCATGATTTTCAAATACAAGGGGGAGCAGCTTGGCATCAGCATCAGCCAGCACTCTCAGGCCCAGGGGTGGGTGTTTTCAGGCCCTCCTCAGTTCCATCAAAAGGTGATGAACTTGCTCTTCACTTGCAGTGGGAGGGACTGCAATACTGAATTACCTCAACCCCAGCCAGAGGTTTAGGAACTTGAGAGAAGTGGGAAGCCTGACAGCGACAACTGAAGCAAAATGGTCACAGAGTAGCTCAGCTTTCTTTCTTTATGTTGTCACTAGTTCTCCCTTTTCATTTCTCAGGGAGGTAGGGTCTCCTTGGCCTTTCTTTTCTAACCTATGTACTTAGAGAATGCTTTCTTGTTAATCTTCATAGAAGAATATTGTTTCAAACGCAAGAGTAGTTTGTTCCTCTCCATTATTTAGCTCAAATACATCAGCCAACCCCTTATCTAAAGACCAACAGTATAGATAAAAAGAAGATTTATGTTTTTCTAGCATTTCACTTGGTTAAATTATCTTTATTTTAATTGTAGTGTTTGTCATCAACATCATCACCTGATTTTAGCAGTATATTGTCAACTGCAGTGTTATTGATTTCTCATCCATCTTTCACAGTTGCTTAGTGAGACGATAAATTTTCTTCTGTGCCTCAAACTCTTACTTGTTCCCAATTTAAGAAGAAAAAAATATTTTGTAACTTCATCAATCAACTGCTTAGTTTTCAGAGGGTTAAGACAAGTAAACCTTCTAAAGTATGAAGGAAATGTCTTAGTAACAGGATTTGTCTTCGTGTTTGACAAATGTTGACTAATGTAAGCCTATGGTTAACCCTAAGCTTTTAGGCTCATTTTGGTTATAGTCTTGCCTTTTTTTCTCTTATTTTTCTACACTTCTGGGTGCCCTAGTTTCTGGGTGAGAAATGCCAGGTTTATGGCATGATAATAAGGCAAAGGATGCTTTTAGCCAAATCTCTGTTCTGTATGGCTTTAGCAATCAGGAGCTCAGAGAATATTATGTAGTGTGTGTGGTCACAATTCACTTTACATGCAATGTCACTTTCCCTTATGTTTATTAATTAATCTTTAAAAATTCTTAAAATTTATTCAGATTTGAAAACTCTTCTGAGTCTGGATTTCAGACTATTATCCTCTCTCCTGATATATAACCTTAAATGCAAGATATTAATAAATTATGCTAACTCTCTCTTGGCTACTTAGACAACAAATTTGTGTTACTTTTATTTATTTATTTTTAAACTACTGTAAAGCAGGCTAATATTTCAGATAATGTAAAATGTATGAGGCTTTAGAAAGGTTAACGTTTTAAGCAGCTTTAAAGCCTTAGATCATTTTAATTCTGCCTCATTTAAAGACAGAAAGAAATCCTGGAAAGTGTTTGAACCAATAACTGAAAGACTAAAGGTTAGACCATAAAAGAAAAAGACTGTGGAGACAAGTACCTGCTCTGGTTAACGTGCACTGCCTGAGCCACGCTTACCTTTTCTTTCAAGCATATGTTTTACCTGCCCCAGAGGGCACTCAGACACTCCCAGTTTTTACTGGAATAAGCCTTCATATTGCAAACTCAGTGAAGGATGACCTCCTCTCTCAAGATCCCCTGTATATAACTCCTAAGCTTCAAAGTTTGAGTAAAGTGCTGGTCTTGCTAAAAGCAGTAGGACTTTTGCCATTGGCTCAACTGTCTATTTTGAAAAATTCTTTACAGTTTGCACAAGTGGTCAAAGTTGTGCAACAGAGAGCTGGTAAGGTCACAGCATAGCTGTGACAGAGACTTAAATTTGTTTCTTTTGGACTTGAAAACAGTAGAAAATATGTTTGCAAATATGTATTATCAACAAATATGTTTTTCACAAAGGAAAATGTCAAGTCTAGAGGGTTAATGATTTTAAAATGAGAATGCAAGACTAGATAAAAATTACTTTACAATCTCATTTATAGCAGATTCTGACACTGAAAACAGTATTATATTTTGCAGATATTTCATTCTATTATTTTCTGCTTTGAAGAGGCTTCAAGAACAGTCTCTCTGGTTTGTCGGGGCTTTTTTTCCCTCTTGTGGTACAGGAGTGCTGCTCTAGACAAGGCTCTTATCACTGAACTGGCCATTCATCAAGATCCTGACTTAACAGTGTGGCATTCCACTAGTGTCTGTTCAGTTTATGGTGCATTATAGATTGCTCTCCCAATTGACTGCTGTTTGCTTGTCATAACAGACTGGAGAAATAATGAAATGGGGTAAAAAGAAGAAAGAAAAATAAGGTAACATTTAAATTATGCAATCAGTGAGCCATTAATAAATCCTCAAAATACTTTGCTTACAGCCTGGGAGAACTTTTTCATGTATCCTACCTAAAACAGACTTTGCAGGCCCAAAATTAAATTAGGTAATCACTCTTGTGATCACGCTTCCCTTATCTCTGTTCATTGTTTTACAATCACAATTGCAATCCAACCAATAGGAGGTGATAAATTCTAAAGGATAAATGGTCCTGTAATTTCTGCTTGTGCAGTGCCCAACATAGAAAGACATCAAATAAAAATCAAACAATGCTAATAAAGACTGATAAAATACCTCAGCATCCCATCAGCAGCATCTTGCACTGGTATATATTTTCAAAGTTCTCTCTTTGTGTTCCTATTTCCAATTATAAAACAGAAGATAAAAGGCATGATAGTGAAACATGGTAGGACGTAGAAAATTGTTGGGAAAAAAAATACTGCTTGTTTCTAAAATGAAATGGGAACTTTTTAATAAACCAAAAATGGTATTGTGGGGTACATTCCAAGTACTGTAGAGTTGAGATAAAAACTGAATATTTCAGAGAGAGACTGAAAAAAAAAGCAGCCAAATATAGTTTTGCAGTATGTTTGTACACTATGCATGTATGGAATAGCTAAGAGCTCTCATTTGTTAAGGACTGCGTCACCAAGGTCACCTTTCTGTGTCGTTCGCACGGCAGTCAGATGGGAGAATATGCTACACTATAGTGCCTGATTCATAAATCTTTCCTTTTTGCCTCATTTATCATTCCACTAGTGATATCAACAAAGTAAAACTCTGGTTGCCCACCTTTGTAAAGTAGTTTAAAAGTAAGGCTGGAGATCTACTCTGATGTCAGAGTGATCAGAAGAGCTGAGCTGTGAAATCCCGGCTGTAGTGCAGTCATTAGGTGTTTTTTCAGGGTCCTAAGTGGGTGAAGGACTTCTACTATTCACTTGAGGGCAGAGTAAAGGGGCTTCACTGATGTATCCTAACTCATGCTAGGCGCTTTCCTGCTAACAAAGATGGCTCTGATTCATATAGGTGGGAGCTATATGTGATATGACAGGTAATTTTAAGCATAATTATATTTAAGCAAAATTTAAAGGTCATTTGAAATTAAAGATTATTTTTAAAAAATCTTATGAGTCAAATAAAATCTAATTTTTTTTCCTTGAGGAATCTTTTCATCCAGGATGCAGGGACTAATTTCCAAGTCTTACTGCTTGCTTTTTAATTAGATGTATGTTTGGGTATAACATCATTAAACAGAATTAAAAGATAATTAACATTACTGGATTAAATTTGTATATATTCATTAAATAACAATTTTCAGCAAAGTATTTCATAAAGCCCTGAAGCCTGATCATAGTTTTCTTACCAGCTCTTTTTAGTTTACTATTGGTGGGTTACTGTCAGGATTTGAGCCCACTTCAGATATGTACAAATTTGTGAATTGTCTTGCAATTTCAAATACTGGTATTATTGTAGGGATCACATCTAGTGGTAATTCCCTGGTTCATTGTTCTGACTTGTCTAGACATAGTATGTCTTTGTACACCTGTACCAAGACCCTAGTGAGTTTATGAATTGCACAGCAGCTCTTGTGGGCTGTTAACAAATCTCTTATAGAGTTCTCTGTTGTGTGAAGAGTTGCTACATTTTGATCAGTTAATTTATCTCACCTCAGTGTTGAGGTCTAATTGGTTATCTTGTTAGCTATATACAGCCCTTATCTCAAATGACAACATTGTTCCCTGGTTTATTTATTTTAATTTTTTTTAATTAATTTTAAGAGTCCATCCTTATTTTTACGCCAAAGAATAACCTTTATTGGGGTATCTCTTCAGAGCTGAGTTTTTCCTCCTCTGGGGTTAGGTTTCTTGCGCAACATGTAAATGGGCGAGCATGCACAGTCTGTTCTTCTGGACCTTTCTGGAAATGGATTGGGTATTTTGAGGGTCTTTGGCGATCTCAATACCCCACTACTGGATTGGCTTTCAGTAGACTGTTCATGACCACTTTTTGATCCCATTCCTTTGCTTGCAGTGTTCTTTATGTTGTGCAGTCACCATGGACCAGAACAGGGAAATTTGCCCTACCTCTCTACAGCCCCTTTTTCCAGCCATATCCTATCCCAACACATTAACTCCTTACTGTCCAAGTTTTTACAGCGACTAGTAACATCATTTTTAGTAAATATGATTCTTCATCATCATTGCTCAATATGTGTTTTGGGGTGATGTCCCAATCACAGCATGTGCCCTCTGTCATGTGTGCATGCCAGCTGCAGTAAAGATTTTTCTCCTTTTATTTAAACAATTTTTATCTTTTCTGGTGATTAGTTTTGCAGCAAATGCACAGCATTGTGTCACTTCAGCATAGCCCAGGGTAAGTCTTGATTCATGATTGGAGCAGAGAGCTCCAGGGAGTTGTGCTGAGTAAGCAGCACAACTCTTCCATGCCATTTCATGACATGAATTTTGTTACTACCCCATATATGTCTGCATCCAAAACTCTTCACTGTTATATTTGAGATTATGCAGAAGGAGACAAGATATCAAGAGAATTGGAAAAAAAGCAATCACACTGCTTGACTGTAAACAGAACAAAGAGAACAATCTGGCAAAGGTTGACAGTTAACATCAATCCTCAGAAAAATTCTAGAGCACAAAGTCAAATAAAGTAGAGGAGAAATGCACTAGCTGTCATATATCTTTTATTTGATGCAGTACACTCTCTAGGATACTTTTATTAACAACCTAGATGATGGAATAGAGTATGTTTATTGTGTCTTGCAATGATCCAAAACTGGGAGAGAGCTCATATGCTGGATGATAGGATAGGAATTCAAAGTGATAATGACAAAGCAGCACTGCATGTGAAAACATAAAGAAGGAATTATTTACTGCAGTGATGCAAAATGAGGACAGCTGCTTTGGTAGCAGTTTTTCAGAAAAAGCTGAGCGTAAGCCCACTGTGTTGTAAAAAAAAAAAACAAAAAAAAAACAAAAAAAAAACCAAGCACAAATCTAAAGTACAGCCAGAAAGATGCATAAAATAATCAGAAATGTGGCCTCTGGTAGAGTAGCCATCTAGAAAACTCATGTCTGGGGTATTGTGCTTCAAGAACTACGTGGTGCAGTGGAGATAGTCTGGAATAAATGAATGAGATTAATTACAGTTCTGTGAAGTTTGACCTGTTTCATTATTGAAAAACACTATAAAATGGCGAAGTCAATGAAGAACTGTCATAGTTCTCTTTGTAAGTGATTGAATCTCCACCACTGGAGGTTTTTAGAAACAGATCTTGGAAACAGTGTCGATATCATTTATCTTACCTGGGAGCTAGATGACCTCCCATGGTTCCTTCAAGCCCCATGTTTTTAAGATCCCATGATTATTAAATTTAGCAGAAATTGAAAGTTTTGGTCACAACTGAATTATACACCAAGCAAGTGCTTAATATTTCTTAATTTTTTAGTAATAGATCCCTCTGAGAGGATTAGACTGAAACAACAGTGAATGATCTATGTTTATATATATATACATATATATGTTGAGAACTTTTGACATGTATATACTGAGAACTTTTGTTTCAGCTGGACAGGTTTGACAAGATTAGTATAGTTATCCAGATGGAGTTGTTAGTGTTGGTGATGTTGAGGTATTTGTGATAGACAGTGGTGGAAAAATTGAAATTCTTCCTTTATCAAGTCACTCTTATAGGTTCCTTTAATCCAAAGCTATTGTTTATGCTTTAAAGAAACATGCTCCCATCTGACTGTATTACTTTAAAGATAGGTTCTACCTTTTGTCTCGTATTAACAAATGCTTGAGGAATAAAGAAAAATCTAATTTAAGAGCAGCAGAATTAGGATCTTCAAATAATTTAACGGACAGAATCTCACATCAACAGGAGTTGAATACATTCTTCAGTATACTAGTTATCTTGAACCCTTAGAAGTAGGATATTATATTATTTTCCCCCTTACTATTGAACCCATGACTTCCATGCAGCTCAGTCATGGTCTTTGAATTTTCTTCCTCTAAACTAGAAATAGATATTTAAGCAGAATGTCAGCATTTTCTGTTGGATGTTTAGTATTCTGTTAGAGCTGCTTGATGTCACCTTAACGATAAAACTGGGATAGTGTAACAGGTGCTTATTGTCTTTTTCTTCCTCATTGTCTTTCAGATGTTATGTTTTGGCATATGTTAGTGGCTGTCAAGGGGATATTATTGATCTGTTGAGACATCTGCTCCACTCACATTAATTTAACTGTTCTTTCATGAAAGATGAATGCTTTACGACTTCCCATTCCTAGCACAGTAAGACTGACCAGGTCTTTGCAGCTGGAAATTAATATTATTTAAGATGTACCTCTAAATTATACAGTTTTTTTTTCCTTCTAATTGAATGCCATTCTTTTTGGTAGAATTATCATGTCATGAACTATCTAAGGAATGAAAGTCCAAGTATTTAAATAGTTACTTTTATTTTTAAAAATACATTTTAATTCATTATTTTTTATATAGAAATAAAAAGGCAAAGCTGTTTCATAGAATCACAGAATATAGCAAGGTTTGTGTTGGGTGAGACCTTAAAGATCATCTAATTCCATGTTCCCTGCCATGGGCAAGGACATCTTCCCATTAGACCAGTTGATTGAGTTCCCATACAGCCTGGCCTTGAACACTTCCAGGGATGAGACATCCACCAAATTTCTAGGTACTCACCACCTTTACAATAAAGAATTCATTCCTAATGTGTATGTAAACCGATTCTCTGACTGTTTTAAGCCATTCATCCTTGTTCTATCACTACATGCCCTTGTGAAAAATTCCTCTCCACCCTTCTTGAAGGCTCCCTTCAGGTACTGGAAGGTGCTCTAAGGTCTCTCTGGAGCCTTCTCTTATCCAGTATGAACAACTCCAACTCTTTCAGTCTGTCTTCATAGGAGAGGTGCTCCATCCATCTGAATAGTTTCTTGGCCCTTCTCTGGACTCACTCCAGCAGGTCCATGTCCTTCATCTGGGGGGTGGCCAGAGCTGGACACAGCAATCTGGGTGGAATGTCATGAGAGTAAAATAGAGGGTGAAAATCACTTCTCTCACCCTGCTAGCCACACTGCTTTGGATGCAGCCCAGGACACAACTGGCTTTCTGGGCTGCCAGCACACCCTGCCAGCTCATGTCACGTTTCTGGTCAACCAACACCCCCGAGTCTTTCTCCTCAGGGCTGCTGTCAATCCAATCTCCACCCAAACCAACACCCAAATTTATGCTTGGAATTGCCCCAACCCGTGTGTGTGGCAATCATAAAAGAGACTTTAGAATATCTTAGGAAATAACTATAATCCAGAATAGAATCAATATATCCTTTTAAAAGAGAAACTTAATTAGCAGGTCCAGGCAATAGTGTACTTTCAGTAATATTTCTGAAAGAAAAATATGATCATTTTATTAAGTTGAGAAGGAAAGAAAATAAATTCATCATACTAAATTATGTATGTTTACCTTGAATAAATTTAACTGAAATACTACAGATTTAAAAAATCTTGACAACACAACAGTCATTTAGTCCAAGTAACTTAACTTTCCTCTAGCTTAAGCTACCAACACTGGCTAGTTTAACTAAGGTATTATTTTGTAAAAGTGTTTTTATTTGTGTCTAAATATATATTTTATTTTTTAAAGTGGATGAAATTCTGCTTTGAATATCAATTTTTCATTTCCCTGTAGAGGTCTTTATTCATACTACTTTTTATCTTTGAAGTTATAAGCAGATTAGTGAATGAACTGGTTTGCTATCTGTGCTCTAATCTACATAGGACTCAAAAAGAGGAAACAAAATTTGGCATCATTTTCTGCTCCCTCCTCTTGTCTCAGAAATCTTATGAGGTGACTTATGACTAGCTTGCTATCCTGACATTTTGCTTGTTGTGGAGAATGGCATTTCTCCTAGAAACAGGCATTACTCTCAAGTGATTACTTAGCAGTAATTGGCTCCTATACTGACCCATATGTAGGACCTAAAACATATCAAGTAACTGTGGTGTCTTACAGATTCACAGGAACAACTGAGTATGAAGCAGGAATGAAGAGGAAGAGAATAAAAGTATAAGTAGAGGAACAAAAGAGAGAGAGAGGTTAATGTTAAATGGTAACATTTGAATGATACTTAAAAAGAGACTGATGATTGTGAAGCGCTTAACTTTTGGAGGCAGAAAAGCATTGGCCAAACAGACATGTATGACTAAGTGACCATTGCAACAGTTGCTGTAAAATGCTGTAATCAACTTCCACATCGTGACTATTAGGAAATTCCTATGCATGTTGCATATGCCATGGTTTTTACAGGATCTGTACCTTGGAATACCAATGAGCCAATTCTTCTCTCTGATTTTAATCTTTATGAGAAACTAAGCGAGACCTCGTAAAGAAATGGCACTGACTTCTGGAATGGAAAAAGTGTTTTCAATCTCAAGGCAGACATGTTCTTTCTCTAGAAATTTTATGTTTCCATAGACTTTTCAGAATACAAAAAGCTAAAGTTTCAGATGGTTATGAGAACAATATAATGTATATTCTAGTGTTATACCCTAGTGTTACACCTCAGGTGATACCATTCTGGAAAGAAAATTTGAATGATCTGGAATAAATATATAAATTATCTTTTTTCATATAATAGCCACAGTTATATAGATAGATACAGATATATTTGGTTAGCAGAAGTTCTAGGAACCCAAGATAAAGAATATCACATTTCTGTTACACTAAACCAATTTGACTGTGCTATTTTCTTTGCTATCATTGAAATTTCAAATTGTATTAGTATAACTATGAGTGTGCTGCATAGGATCTGGTCTTGCTTCCACTGAACTCAATGGCAAAATTCCTATTAATTTAAATGGCACAAGAATGACCTCCAATGATTCTCCTATCAAACCATTCACAAGCTGTGCCTTCTTCATGTTAATTGGCAATGAATTTTGTTTGTCAGTACAGCTGATAATTTTGTATTAAAATAATAATAAATAGATGTGATGACAGCTTGACATTTTTTGTTCCTTCAGTCAAACGCTTGATGTGATGACTAGATTATTTCTTCATTTAATAAACTGCGAGCTGAAGATGCAAGTGCTGTTACTGGCACAAATCAGAAATGTTGACAAAAAATCTTTAATATAATTTAAGAAATGTTTTTAGTGAAAAGAAAATTTGTCCACTTGTTTTCTTTTCCAGACAAATAGCTTTTAGAGTTCTGTGTGTTTAAATTTACCCCTAGACCTTTGAGAAAAGGAAATAGAAGTAGGAGAAACAATGCATCCAGTTGTTGTCATTTTGGCTACCACACATGCTATATAAATAATTAAATAAAAAATTCAAATTATTAAAATGTTGGCAGGTTTCCTGTAATATGGATTAATCAAAAAGATCAAAGTCAGCATTCTACTTTTCTCCCTAATTCTCACCTATACAAAAGATCTTGGTACTTCTGCAGTGTATGAATTCCATTAAGCCCAAATTACTGGCTTCTCACATGCATGACTGCAACCAAGGAGCCCTTTACATATTTGGGCAGGGAAAAGAGCAAATCTTCCTTATTTTCCTTTTTGTTCATGGTGAACACTGCCTAAGGCATTTTCCTCCTCTTTTGACCTCGTTACTAACCTTGCTGCTTTTGAGGAGACTTAGCAAGCTGTATTAATTTCCATTAACCAACTGTTCAGAAGGAATTGGCAAGGAAAATGTAATATTACCATGAAATGACAGAAAAATTGTTAAAATGTCTCTAGTGGCAATTAATACTTGTATTTCAGATGGCCAACAATGACAATTTGTTGTTATTTAATTTCACTTTTTTCGCCATAAATCTCTAGTTGCTTGGTGTGTTACTAATGACACAATGCTCTTCATTCTGACTGTAATGCTGTAATGTCATCACTTAAACTTTACCAGTTACTGTGAAAGTGGGCTGAGAACCTGTGTCACACATTCAAAAAACCCCAAAAACCCACAACAAACCCACACCAAAAACAAACCAAACCAAAACAAAACAAAAACCTGCAACAACAACAAGAAACCAAAAAAACACAACATCCACAAAAAACCCCACAAAACAAGCAAACAAACAAATAAATAAATAAAACCAAAACAACTACAACAACAAAATAATAATAAAAAAACCCCCACTTTGAAAGCAGCCATTTAGTTGAAAATAATCCCTGGAAGCATCCTTTTATGTGCCGTTTACCAATAGAGCCAATGCACAGTTTTAGACACCGTGGACTGGCTGCCAGCTGGATATGACTCCATTCACCATCTCTCTCTGGGCCCAGCCATTCAGCCAGTTTTTACTCATTGAACAGTGCACTCTCCAAGCCATGAGCAGCCAGTTTCTCCCAGAAAGTTCTGTGGGAAATGGTGCCAAAGGCTTTTCTGAAGCCCAGGTAGGGAATGTGCAATGCCTTTCCCTCATCAAATAAGTGTGTCCTTCTGTCAGAAAAGAATATCAAGTTGGTCAAGCAATGCCTGCCTTTCATAAACCTGCCTTTCTTGTAGATGGGTGTCACATTTGCTGACTTCCAGACCTCTCCTTCCCCAGGCACCTAGGACTGCTGGTATGTGATGGAAAATTCCTCACTGAACTCTTCCACAAGTTCTTCCACCAGCTCTCCCAGTACCTTTGGATCAATCTGAAGGTGCATTCATACAGATGCACCTCAACTGGGCTCTGGATCCTGACACCTTTTTCAGGGAGAGAAGCTCTAATTCCTACACGACCATTCTCAGGCACTTCCATGGTTATTAACACATTAGTAAACCTTGTGTCTTTGCTCCTGCATGTAACTCATCTCCTCTGAAGTGGCAGACTAAATAACTTTGCTAGCCCATTATCCCTCAAATACTGACATACTGTACCCA
The DNA here is from genome assembly GCF_009819655.1 of Sylvia atricapilla. Classification (NCBI taxonomy): domain Eukaryota; kingdom Metazoa; phylum Chordata; class Aves; order Passeriformes; family Sylviidae; genus Sylvia; species Sylvia atricapilla. Next base: position 20,317,152 of record NC_089142.1, read on the forward strand.
GACTTCTCTCTAGCAATTCTGGTTTTATTCCTTTCCCCCTTCAAGACTACTTTAAAGCTCTTTTAGTGAGTCCTGGCAATTGCTGTGCAAAAATCCTTCTCCTCCTTTGAGACAGGTATGCCCTGTCTGTTGCCAGCAGGCTCGATGTTGTGTAAACACATGATCAAAAACCTCTAAAATCTGCTGGTGATACCAGGCTTGGAGCCAGGTATTGATCTGCTGACTCCTTCTGTTTCTTCCTTTATCATTCCCTGCAACTGGAAGGATAGATGAGGACATTGCTTGTGCTCCTGATCCCTTAACAAGTCATCCCAAGGCCCTAAGGTCTCTCAAATGCCCTTAGACTTATTGCAACGTCATTGCTGCCACCAGAAAAATCAATAAGGGACAATAATCTGAGACCCATATCAGGATCAGAGCCTTTCTCTTCACATCTTTAACCTAGTGTCACTCTGGAGCAAATCTCCAAATCCTCACAGCTTTGTCTAAGGCCCTCAAATCTTGAAAAAGAGGCCTACATAAAAAACATGGAACAAGAGTCTGTGCTGCACCAGTGACCTGGACAAGGCTGGAGGGAACTCAAATGCTCAGGATCATTTCTTTATTTGCCATAGCAGATGTTTCTTGGAGAGATAAATGGCTGTTAATGCCTGATGCAGCATCTTAGAGGAATTATACTATACTGCTTTAAAAAGAATTTGTTAATGTGTGATCAGGTTAATTACTTGTGGCTTTCTGTTAAGTACTGGTGAAACATGCTTACTGAAAGCAAAAAACTTATGTTCATAATAATTTGAAAGTAAATTTTATCAAGATCACCTGGAAAAGATTTGTCCCTGTCACATCTCATAACTGTAGCTTTTTCTTTTTTATATATATATAGGGTTTTTTTGTGATAGCTTTAATTATTGTAAAAATATAAAAAGACCTCATTTGGAATAAAAAAATTATGCACGTAGAATTTGGAGGAACATTAATAGCTCAAATGTGGCTTATAGTAATGTACTTCTAAAGAGATGCGAAGTACCACTATTGGACATTTTTCAGACACCCATCCTTTTACAAAGGAGATTTCAGTACAAGTTTTTACTAGTAAGTAGAAATTTTTGCTAGTTTCTGAAATGTTCTTTATGTAAATTAGAAAAAAATTTACAAAGGCAGACTTTTAAAACTTAGATCCTTAAAAGCCTTAGTAAGTTGTATTTGTTTGGATTTTGTGGGGTTTTTTTTCTTCCACATATCTCAGCCCTCAACTGTATGGTCCAGAAAACTGCATTTGTGTGTGTAACAAAAAAATTACCCCAAAACACTTTTTATAGAAAGTAAAATACAGCCTCTTGTTTGCTCTTTATTAAAGATAGGTTTATTGTCTTGACCTGTTTCTGTTTTAAAAGATGAGGGAGAAATTTGGTCATTAAATTTACTTTTCTTTTTTTACTCACATTTTCCTTAAGATAGTTTTCAGAAAAACACATTGGATGACTTGTTTAACTGGCTTGGATACTATCAAGAAATAGAGATGGTGTCCTCAAAGCTAGGAATAAGGGTTCAATTTAGATACCCTTTCTTTCTGCTGACCTGTGTGGCGAGTGTGAGTACCTAAAGACAAACATTATGGGTAATCCACAAAAACCCAGTTGCAAACTTAACATTTGACAAAAACAAGTAAATTAGTTATGTTAGTTGCAGAGTAAAATTATCCCCTTTTAGTCATTGATGAAACCTTTGCAAAACTTTAAGAAAACTGTTCTGGCTCGGGTATTGTCCAAATCCTCAACTGTAGTTACTGACATCTCCATACCTTTTCAGTGAGGATGTAGGTGTGACTCACGTATGATTTAATTATTATGATGCAGATATAATGATTAGGACTGGTAGGAAGGTCATGTATAAATAGTCTCCATAAGTAACATCCTAATATTATTCACTCATTGCATCCACTTTGCAGTGTCTCAGAGCCACAGAATCAGTCACTTAGCCATGTGTAAAAACCTAAGCGGAAAACAGTCAGACATACACACTGCTCTTCCAAAATATCATGTGCTCAATCCAGCTACACAGCAAAACATGACACATTAGACACAGTTGTTGAGTTGGAGTAGTGAAATATGATGAAGGGCACCCCTGCTTTCTCTGCCAAGGGAGAGGGAAGACCCTCTGCACTGATTAGGTCCAGCAGCCCCAGAAGGGCAAGCACAGATGGATACATAATTCTTTCCCTCGCTTCCTCTGCCTCCATTTTTGGAAATGCTGTCATGCTCCACCCTTTTTGTTAATTCCATTGCATTTCCCATATTTTTTATTATTTCAGTATTGAAAATATTACTTGTCTGTTATGTCCTATAGTGTGTTCAGCCTTGTTCCCAGGGTTGTACCTCCTTTGGTGACCATTAATTGACCATTTGTGGTTTGTGGTCATTCCCTCAGGCTCTCTAATACAACACTGTGCTTGTCTTTTAAGGCTTTTGTTATCATTTTGTGCTTTAACTCCCAAAGGCACCTGCTATACTCCTGTGATTGCTCAATCAGGAAGTGACCCACAATAGGTATAGTTCTATTGTAAAAATACATGTTTGTCTTTTTCTCCATCTCTGACACAAACAAGGAAATATATAATAGAGCTAACATTAATTATTGATGAAGAGAAAGTACCAAAAACAGCCCCTGAAAATCAATGGATGCTTTTGCCTGACAGTTTCCTAATTCCTTGTGTTACTTATGTGTAACTAGACTGTCATCAGACTTAAGAAGTGTTATTGTACCATGAACAGGGAATTATCTTTGATAATAAAATAAAACAAAACCATTCTGATTTTCTACGGTTAAAATTGGTAATGGAATCAATAATCCTTGGATAGCTAGGATGGATAGTTACAGGCACAGGTATAGCAGTTTCTATTGCTTACTTAAAAATGTGGCCGTTATACTGTAGTCATTATAATAATAACTAGTACTATATTGACTATATTATAATATTTATATTACATTCAGAGAATGGAACTTTTTAGATATGATATATAAGATGCCATATAGACTTTAAAAACCTCCAGGTTCTCACACTTTTTATATTCTTACTCCAAGTGTTGTTCAATTAACAAAGCCTTTTTAGGTGAAACAAGGTTATTTTTGCAGGATATGGCAAAGCAACATTAGACATAGCTCTGCCTTCCTTTCCTCTGATACAGTATGTACTGGATTAGCTATACATAGATTTTTAGATTATAGCTTTGTCTTTAGTATATTTTCAGTGTCCATCTTTAAAAAGTTCTGTTATGTGAGACGTTACTGACTCTGTACTTACTACTTTTTGGCAGATAAAGTACTCATAAATATAGGGTGTTTTAGCTTAATTTTTGTTCAGATTGACAAAAATTGATGGCATATATTGACATCATGGCTTGTGAAATTAGCCAAGCAAAATGTTAATTGTTGATAAAATACCAATATGCTGTGTCATACCTTTCAGTGTTCATTTGTCTAGCCAATTGTGACTGGCTGTTATATTTGTAAAGTTTCCTTCTTTATGGTAGTATTGCATGGTTTTATTTTCCTAATTTCTTAGTCCTCAGAAGAACGCTGCCTTTTGGGTTTTACTTTTGCGTGTATGTGTGTTTTGAAAGTTGTTTGAGGTACTATTTAAGATATTTCGTTTCAGTTGACTGACTATTACATGATCAGGAGACTTATTTTTTTACTTTAGCAGAGAGAAAAGGTTCTCATCAACCAAGAATAAGCTCACTTGATATAAAGAGCTAAGATTTTGTTGTCTACTTGTTTTCATGGACCATTTTCTTGAACAAGGGCTTATAGCTCATCAGCAGCTAGATAAAAAACATATTGGACTTCAGAGGCTTTGATGGAGACAGGAAAATGTTTTACCATGAGGAAAAATGTTATTATGCGATGAAACTCTTAGGAAACCTCTAAGAACAATTCAGCCTATTGGTTAATAAATACACTATATTTAGCCAAAGCTAAAATATCTTTGTTTTGTTTTCTACTGTAGTTTTTTTAACAAGAGCTGAAATTTTTAGAAACATGCAGTTCATTGTATTGGTAAATAAGTACAGTGCCAAAGTGAAAATACATAAGGTTTTGGTTTCCATTTATTTATTTTAGGAGACAGGATTTTGTTTTTTATAATGACATGGCTCTCTGATTAATAAAATATTGCAAAATATTTAGTTAGTAGATATTATTGCTGCTCACTGTTTAGCTTCACAGAAAGATTAAATTCCCACAAATACATATTCATATCAGACTAAAATATTAATACTCTAATACCATGGAAGAGAGTGAGCGAAAACAAGCAAGCTACCTAGAATATGTTTAGATTTCATATTTTATTTATTAAAAATTCCAGAAATGCAAACTGTTACCAGTAGTAGCTTTCCTAGCATAAGTACTCAGCTGTTTTTGTTTGCCTAATTCATCTTTCTGCAAAGTTGAGTTAGGGAACACACTGGAAAGGTTAAAAGGACCACTGTATGCTCAGCTTGATTATAAGATATGGAACTCCCACATCAGTTTGATTTTCTGCTTCTTCAGGCTTTCAAGATGATGGAGGTAGGGAGAGAAATAAAAAGAAAAACCCAGAAAATATTTTGCAGGATATATAAACCAAAAGGTGAAAAACCAAAAAATAGTACCTTACACAAACGTGTTTTGAGGTAGGATAAAAGAGCAGGGTACAGGAAGAAAAAGATTTTATTACTTTATAACTTCTATGATCAAATGCATGTGAATGCAGTAACTCTACATCTTCAGCACAAATGAATGCCATACCTACAGTTTCAGTAACCTTTATTCTATTGAATTACTTCTCAAAGCTTCCACCTCTCTCTTTTTAGAGTCTTCCTGATGCTTTTTTCCAAGAGAAAATAAACAGAATTTGTCGTGACCTTTCTTCATTCTTTGGCTTGCTTTTTCTTCTCTTTTCCCCATTTTCATCATGTTTGGAGAAGTTTCTCCTTCTCTTTGCTTTTCTCACCTTTCCACTTTCTTGAATTCCTACATCATTCATCTCTCCTCCATGAGCTGGTGCCCATTTTACATTGACTTTTTCATTACCTTAGCAAAGGCTGTAAGAGATAATGGAAACTTCAAACTCTGCTAATTCTTCTTGATTTCTCTAATGTTTTCCCTCTGATATCTTACTAAGGAAAATGCTGTTTGTAAGAGTGACTTTTCCTTACAGTGCACCTGCACAAGACTGCTTACAAAAAGCTTTAACTTCTCATAAAGCAGAAAGTTATTTTTTCAGTAAGAATAGCAGTCCTGCTTCAATAAATCAAATATATATCTACCACTTGGAATCTGCTCTTACCTTTATATCCCTCAGGTGGGGAGCTATTTACTTACGGGCAGTTAATAGGAAAAACAAGTGCAGGAGCACAGACTTCAGGCTGCATGTAGCTGGAGCAATGTGTGCAAATAGGATATATTTATTACTGTCCTCTGCTGATATTTTAAGACTAATGCATCTCTTGTTCTACAAAAATACAATCCTTTTTAGAAATTTGATGAGCTTTTTCTACTGCAGTGTCTGATTCACATATAAACTGTGTTTTTCATGTGGGTGTTTAAATCTGGAAGTTTGCACACAAAATCTCTCTGAGCCACAAGATACCTCTAAAAGCATATAAAAGACACTACTGCAGTCTGAACATTTAATTTGTTCTGAAGAGTTACAACTGCAACAGTTTATGAAGAAAATACGCATGCATACATCCATTTAATGTGTAAAGACAACACTGTCATAGTTTTTGAGTGAGGAGTAAAGAGCATTCCAAGTGACCGTGATGTGTGGGTTAACTGACTTAACTAAGGGAAATATGGCTCTGGTAATTGAGTTCACACACTCTTAACTGTCTAAAGTGCTCACAATGTCAGACGGATGTTGTTTAGATTTATTCTGAGCTAAACCAGAAAACAGCTCTTTTTCACTGTTTGAAGATCAAGCTGTGTTGAACAGAATGCCAAATGAATAGTCTTTTCTACTCCACCATGTTTCAACACTGCAAATATCTGAAGATGTAGTGATGAACACAAATTTTAACCAAACCTCTCAACTTAATTTATTGGTGTGACATTTCCCACACAGTTTTGCGAAGAAATTTAAGGATTTTCTTCAATTTTGTTAAACTTGTGTTAAAGAAGACATAAATATATCCTAAAAATTTTTTCATTACCAACAGCAGTTTCATTCAGCAAAATGCTTTTTGTATCTGTGATTTAAGAATAGGAGATTTTCTGATGCGTTTCACAGGTATAAGAATGATTGTTCAGCTTACAGAATACTAGGCAACTATAAGTACTAACAATAATTCAGGCCACATAAAATTGATTATTTTATTCCAGAAATTTAGCAAAAATATTTCTATTTCTTCTACCTTTTCTATGAATTTTTATTAACAGTAAGAAGAATATACACAAAATAAATCATAATAGATGAAATTATCACTGAAATAAAAACAGAATGCATAAAATACCATGGGAAGAAATGAAAGTTGGCTTAAAAATTGGTCTCTGAAAAAAATCAGGGGGAAAAAAAAGACATTGTGGCTTCATTGAGGGTAGAATCTTTCTTTTTTTCTCTCCCTTCATTCTTGACATGAAAAAGTTGTACTGGACTCTGCTATCATCTTGTTTATTTTTATGTTTTAGTTGCCTCCCTTATTTTGTTGCAGCTTGATAATGTGGTTATATTTGATCTAGTATTATCCAGAGCTTCTCAACTTGCTTTTATCTTTGCCACTGACTAAGTTTCTACAGGTAGCAAAATAAGACAGGTGAACTTGTAGTACTGATTCTGTGACCTGGACCTGAGTGTTCATTCCCCCTTTCTTGCGAGTGTATGCTGTAGTGAGTGGGAAAAACTGCCACAGGATCAGTGGCTGGGAAGGGCTCACTGAGGCAGCTGCAGGCAAATGTTTGTAGGTATGACCCTTTCTCCATTTCTCATCTAATACAAGACAGTTAACATAAGGGTTATGCATAACTGAAGAATCTGATCCAAATCAAACCCAAAATTCTTTTTGAGCCCAAAACTGTTGAATTAAATATTTTTTAAAGTACACTTTTTAAAAAATATTTTTAAGCTCATCTTGGGACTAGGGAATATATGTATTGGCAACAAGGCTGATACAGATTTCAAGAATTTTTCAGTTTTTCTATTTTTTATCTCTAGCTACATGAACTAATCTTTTTCTAAGAAATCGATGCTGAAATGTTAAGAACCTCACATGCAGTGGTGTAGGATGCAAGCTAGGGCAGAATGAGTAGAAAACATTTTGTTCTAGGGTTCATGAATCTGTCTTACCCCCTCTGGGTATAGATTATGTTTCAGGACATTTGAATAGCAGCATAAAAAAATCAGTTCCTTTTGTAGCTAAATGAACTATGAATTAAATTTGTTATCAGATGACCAGTAGCTGTTAAGCATTTTCCAGCTGAGTAAGCTAATAAACCTATTTACTCTTTCTGCACGAGCAAGAACAGGCCCATTAGCTGCAGATGCCTTTAGCAATATTCTCTGACATATAGAAGGTCATTCTCCTCTCATTGTCTTCGTATCTTTATAGTTTAATGGTTAGCAAAAAGAACAGCTGCAATAGTTCTAATTAGTAATTTAAAATTGCAGTTGTAGGATTTTTATCCTCTTTAACCTCATTCTGATGGATTAGTGCTTTATATGCATTTACTTGAAGACTCTTGATTTAAACTGAAATCACCTGTAGTAATTTAAATTGGCAGAGGGTCTATTAAAATTTGGTAGGAAAAATTTTGTGCACATCAAAAGACCTCACCCTTGTTATTTACTTTGTTATTCAGCATTTGAATGTTTGCTTGCAAGATCCTTTGCAAGTGATGGATCAGGCAGAAGTTAATGGATGATTTAATTTACCATGTCTTTTGACAGGTCTGCATACTTTCTTGTTTTGGGACAAGGTGGCAGGACAAGTTCAGTTTTCTGACACATTTCTCAGAACCTGTTGCACTTCTGTAAATTTCTGCAGTAGGGTAACAAAAATGAAAATACATTACTGCTTCTATTGCCTGTATGGCCATGTCTTCTTCATCACTGCTGCACCAGTTTTCTGTGCTTTCTTGCAAATATTTTTTGGAACTACAGAGACAGTTCACAGTGCAAGCTCACAACACACAAACATCAGGAGGAGACAAATTCCATTTTTGCTTTGTAAGAGTGATAAGGTTCGTGATTTTTTTGGTGAATCTATGGAGTGTTGCTTTTGAACCTTTGAGATATTCTGCTTGATCAGACCATCAGTGGTTGTGTTTCCTACTGCAGTGAATAAGATATATGATAGAGAAGAATATACTCTTCCCCCCCTCTAGCTAGATAAAGCTCTATTCTGTGCTCTTTTCCCTCCTAGGGAGCTTACATCATGTCTAGTGATATCCAGTTGACCCTATAATTTCCTCAATTTTCTATTTTATTTATTTTTTAACCTTTATTACTAAGCTACACAAGCTCCTCAAGTTTATAAGAGGGATTTAAATGTCTGCTTACATTTCTTTGGTTTTCTGTTTTCATTTCACACCTCAATTCGCTTAGAATAGTTTACAAATTTCTACAGTTCCATCACAAAGGGGTAGAACCCTTTCGTAATAACTGGTACCAAGAAGAGGCTAAATATTATTAAAACAGTATTTTTACTTTCACTAAGAGGCTAAAAATATTAATTCCATTAACAGATATTGACATTTTTACTGTGATTAATCCTAAAGGGTACTAGAAATATAATCATGTTTATTACAATAAATATCTGGTTTAACTCAGTCATTTTTCTGTGCTCTTCAGATATACCCAACTGTTCAGATTCAGTTTTTAGCTAGGGGGAAGGAAGTGTAAAGCTACTTAAGTACTAAATTAAAATTAATATCAGCAGTAAACCCTGAAACTGGTTGTGAGAAACTTCATGTCATAAGATGAACCTTCCTGCCTTAGGGTGATTTATTCTGGAAGAAATACAGCTAGTCCTGTTCTCTCTTATTGCTCATTCAGTGCTGGGCCTTAAATATATTAGAAATCTTTATCTGGCTTAGCCTCCATTTCCATGTATTCTTTGAGCTCTGCTGGCATTGACATTTTTTGATTGGAAAGGCTTTCCTTTCTTTTGATTGCCTCACAGCTTTCATCAGACTTGCTTTGGTTGCAGTAGAAGGAAATCCACATTGAAGGAAAAGAAGGAAATTTGCTTCTGCTTTTCCTTATATCCTCTTCCTGGTGCTAGAGGATTCAAGTGTTTGGTCCTCAGGCTGATCTTTCAATTCTGCAGTTATTGCATGTGTGAGGACATTGAAGTTCTTGTTATGTGAGAAGTTTGTAACTGTGTGACATGGAAAAGTGTTTTTCAATGCATTTGAAATTCTTATCTCAAAACTTCTGCAGTATCATTTCCCTTCCACAAGTGTTTGAGAGTTTGAAGTGCTCTTATATACGAACAGTTTATGTATAAATGCTCAGGACTCAGTTACCGTAAGAGCTCCAATGATTTCCAAAGTCTCTGAACTTGTGACACAAAGACAATTTGTGTTTTCTGCCAACCTGGCCTCTAAACACAGTATTTGAAAACTTATATTGCTAGAGTTTTTACCACACTTTATTTTGTTAACCATCTATGTAGAAATCTTATTTTATAGGGAGCCTTTCTCTCCACCTTGGTCCCAGCCCTGGAAGCTCTCTGTTGACTCCTGCAAGCTGCATTGCATCCCTCCTTTGGCAGTGGGAAACAAGTACCCTGACCTTGCCATTGGCTCTGTTTGCTGCCCTCCCTCCCCTGTCCCTCAGCCTGTGGCTCCAAGCTGGAGACCTTTGTCTCTCATGGAACAGATTCCTGCCCTCCTCTGGGCACAAGCAGCCCTGACCTTCCTGCTTCACCTGGTGGAAGGTGCAGCCACCAGGAGAAGGCAAACATGGGCTTTCTGGACCATTCAACCACAGACCATTGAAAGAATGTAGTACAAACAAAATATATATTTTCTGCCACTGCTGAGCAGATTATTTTTTAGGATATTTCAGAAGGCAGATTGGGAACCAGATGCTGGAATTTGAAATCATACTGTGTTGCTTTTTCTGTAATCCATACACTGACATTTCTAGGACAATCCTAGGCTGTATAATGAGTAATAATATATGAGTAGAATATTGGTAGCTTCTGATTCAAACTTAGCTTTTCAAAGTTTCTGAGCGCAAAGGAGTGACCTGTGTCACTGATGAGAGAAGGATTTTTCCTCCCTGTCGACATGATGGTGCTTACGTTCAGACCAGTGATTCATTAGGTGTAAATTAGAGAGCCATTCAGTGGTTTTCTCTGGGGACCAGTTTGAACAGTACATGAATGCTTATTCGTGTCATAGTGGTGCCATTCACTCCAATGTCCTTCTCCTGCAGTTCTTAGTCTGTGGTCTGAAAGCTGAAGTGAAATTGATTACCACAATGATCTCTACCCAAGTGATTTGGTTTTTAACTTTGAAAATTTTTGTGTCATGATTTGCACTCCTATAAATTTCTGTCCTCCCAATGTTTCATCCATTGCAGCTAAGAATGATAAATCTAACATTTACTTATTGCTCCTGCCAGCCCTATGCAAGGTTTCAAAACAAAGCTAAATCCTCACAACCTCGGTTACTGTGTCCTACTAATGTTGTTCTGGTTTAGCTACAAAAAAATGAATTACTGTACTTTTTATAACTTGAGCACAGGTTTTGTATGAGCTGTTCACACAGTTTCTATTGTTGCAAGAGGCAGTATCAAAGTCCTTTCCAGTCACAAGTGTCATCAAGATTTTCATGTGCTTTCATAGCAGCAGTAAGGAGCTGGTGAAATACGGCTAACTGGAAATACAAACTTTATGAGCAGTGTTTGAATACATAGCTCAGTGGTATTAACTGAGATGATTAGAGATGTAGCATTGCTGCATTTACGGAAAATAGTCCTCAGCAGTATGTCTTTTATTCTCCTGAGTTTTGTACTACTTGTATGAATTTTAAGAAAATAAAAAGTAATTAAGTGTTAAGCTAGTATTTTCTCTGGGTTTACATTCCTGATTTCAGTGCTGGGGGGTAGTCTCAACCTCTGCTGCACCAGAATTCTGGGGGAAGGGGGAAATATATTGTCCTGATTTCTCAAAATCCTCCTCTCCCATATCAGTTCTGCTGCCATCCTTTTCACTTTTGTTTGAGTTTTTCAAAGTGTTTCAGATTAAGGGTTGCAAAGAATAAAACTCAGGCAGAGCTCCCGTGCAGAAAAACCCCCTGATATTTTATCTAAGTTCTTATTACAGCATTTGTCCTCCTGATCTTTGCACTTCTTTTGTTTCTGGGGCACCAAACAAAGGACTAAATGAGTTCTTTTCTGTTGACACTTGTGAAGGCTACTACCTGTAGCATGACCAAGCTTCACTCAGACAAGAGATTTCTAACAAGGCAGTTACATTAATTGAGAAGAGTGAAACTTTCAGAATAAAAATAACAACAATGATGTGTTCAGAAGCGTAAGGTGTTAGTAGATGCCTATCACTTAATACCAATGAAAAAGCAAATCAGGGTTTTATTTCTACAACCTGTCTGTAAGCAAGGGATATATTGAATTTCTATTGTATAGAAAGGTATAAACTTAAGAAAAAAAGCAAAACAGTATCTATGTGTAGCCTTTTATTTGACCATTGCTTTTTTGGTGGTGGTAAGGTTTCTGTCCAGCATTGCTTTCAGTCTCAATTGGTTTGACTTTAATGGGGAGTTTCAAGAAAGAATCACACAGCAGTCTGTAAAAGAAGATTTTATGGTTTGATTTTATTTATTTTTTAACAATGTGAGTACTTAATTTGAGTTTTATTATTTGTCATTGTGCTTGCCACAATTCTTTATTGCTCTTAGTTGTAATATTCAATTTTCCTTTCCCAATAGTTTTTTTTCACGTTGGTCTAACCTGAATTAGCATTGTGTGAACGTGTATTCTATTAAGTATCACTACTTTTATGTGTTCTATTATCACTAAATATTCCTTCATGTGAGCATTAAGGAATCTTTTGAACTTTTCTTTTTAAGCTATTTGTGTTGCATTGAGATTCTTCTGATGTTGACAGTATAGAAAATGTATACATCTACTGTTTATTGACTGACAAGGACTGATCTAATATTAGTTCACATTACCAGTAGATCCTAGTAATAAACAGAACACAAGCTTTCAGAAAAATAGGCAAAGAAAAGAAAGAACTGAAAAGAAAGCCAATCTATTTCCTCTCTTGCAGAATTGGTGATGCTGAGCAGATGTTTGATCCAACTGGTTTTTCACTGCTTCCAATATTTTAAAGACCGCAATATCACCATTAATTCTGCCTCTCTGCTTCACTATCCTTGCTGTTAGAAATATCATCTAATATTTGACACAAATCTTCTCTGTTTCACAATAAGCTCCTTTTTTATATATATGAAAATAGAAATAGATTATTCCTTCCCTTTGGCAGCAACCTTTCCCACATTTGAAGATTGATACTGTACCATGTTGGTTCTATATCTGTTAGACTTTAAAGCAAATACTCTTTCAGTCTTCTCACAGGTCATGTATTCCAGAGTTCTGATCAGTGTCTCCTCTGTATACTCTCTCCTGTCAAATCTGCAGACAGCTGAGGCCCTAACCTCTCCTGCATGTGTAAAGAGAACAACCTTTCTTGCAGTTTCTGCCCTTGCTTATATGTCAACCTAGATCCTTATTTCTTTCCACAAATAGCATTATATTGTCTGTCTAAAGTGTGCTAAACTGTAACAGTGGACACTTTTGTGTAAAACAGACACATGACAATTTGTCCTCCAGCTGGTATCTTGCAATTAATTTTTCCCTGCTGAGTTCAGTACCTTGTACTAGTCCTTACTGAATCCAATCCTATTTTATTTTTTCTTTAAGAAATTTGTTTAGTTTTACAAGATAGTTGCAAGCCTGCCCTCATGACATCCCAGTGACATACCCAGTCAGTCAGGCAAAATCCCATTTGATAAAAAAAACCCCAAATTGTTGTTACTTATTCATCAGTATTAAGTGGGGACACCCCATTTAACATAACATAAGGAAATGGCCGTAACTTGTGCCAGGAGAGGTTCAGATTAAATATTGGGGAAAAAAAGTCTCTGAAAGTGGTCAGAAATTGGAATAAATTGCCCAGGGAGGTTGTGGAGTCACTGTTTCTGGAAGATTAAGAGGTGCCTGAATGTGGCACTCAGGAATATGGTCTAGGGTGATAATGGTGGTGCTGGATTGACAGTTAACTGGATCTTGAAGCTCTATTCTGGCTTTGATGATTCTGGGATTTCAACTGTGAATGACTGGTTAGGATAGAAGTTTTTAACTTTCCATAAGTTCACTTAAAAGTAATTTCATTTAGAATGCTTACTTCCCATTGTCTGTGACATTTCTGCCTTTGTCATGTGGGCCAATATCAAAAGACATAGGAAAGTCAATTAAGAGACACCTAAGGCTCACCCTCATGTATGAGATTTTCTCCTCTAACACAAAAAGAACTCATTCTATTCTAGACAGACAAAAATGTGGCCTGCTGCTTGTTTGTGTTCTTCCAAGTGCTTACATCTTGTTTTAATTTTTTTCCTTCCCTCAGAATTTCTAATTTTCTACAGCTTTATGACTAGTCAGCCTCTGTTCCCTACCCCTTCCTTAAAGGTTTAAGCTCTGTTTTCCCTTTGTAATATCTTAATACCTTGTCCATTCCCCAGAACACCAAGATAATTTAATAGAATTAGTGAAATAAATATTCCTACTTGTCTACAAGCCACAGCTGCCAGAGAGTAGTATTTTTCTGTCCCATCAGAAATGTGGGAGCCTGCTGCTCCAGGTGCCTGTCTCTAGCTACCCTGGGCTCTGCTCAGGTAGGCCAGAATAAACACAATCAGTGTACAGCCAAATATAGAAAGTCATTAAAAAAACCCCTTGAACTAAAATGAAAAATGGTCTTTAACTAACAACTCTCTTTTTGTCCTCCACTTACTTATAAATATGCTATAAGTACTTGTTCCACAAGTTTTCTAGAGTTCTGCACTAGGATTAGTCTGTTTTCGTACCCGTCTTCAGGTGGCATAAATCACCCCCTGGAAATATGTTTTTCTCTGTTGGTTATAGAAGGATACTAAACAAACAACATATACTAAATAGCTAATTTTTCATAGCCTATATGCAGACATGGTTATTAAGGAAATTTCCTGAACTTACTCAGCAGAGCAGTAGTAGAGCTGGGAATAGGCTAGTGTTTCTGAACTCCCTTCTTTGGCTTCTCTGCATCTAATTGTTGCCGTTGGACATTGTATTACAAAAGAGAACTTTAACATGCAGCTAAAATACAGAAAGGCCAACTTTTGCTTTGTCTTGTACAGAAAGTTATTTGTTTTTTACTTGAGACTCTGAGAACTCTCTCAGTATGGGCATTGGTGAATGTAATGTAAACTTTAAATTTTATTTTTTAAAGCTATTTTTAATTCTAGTACTTACTTTAATTAATCAAATGATCAAGTATCATCATGAAAACTTCCCTCACAGCTAGGATTTGAAATAATATCTATTAATCATAGTAATGGAGATTGATGTGATATCAGCTTTTTGAAGGGTTTTATGTTACTGATCATACAGTTTTAACTTTGGCCAATGTGGTATAATTTTATTAGAGAGAAAATTTAAAGCAAATATGAAGCATATTTTCCCCTTTTTTTAAATTTTTATTTTTTTTATTTTAAGAATTGAGTTTCATGGCTCAGCAATAAAGTTTGGCAGAATATTTGCACAATCTCTCCATATTTTCAAGTTTTTGATGTATATTTTTCATATCTTATGTCTAAAGAAAACCACAATAAAATAATTAGTTAAATGGAGTGACTCCCTTGGCATGTATTCAGAAGGGCTGAGGACTGTTTTGCTATGCCTGATTATTTCTTCTCTTCTCTGAGGAGATGGCACATCAGATGTAGAATATGCATCAACCCAGATGCAAAGATCCATTTACATACCTCTGTATATAACCAGCAGCAGTAGTGCTTTCATTGCTGACACCTGGTACTTGTAGGTTAGAATCTGAGATTTATCTGGCTCAAACTAATTCAGCTGGCCCTTAGGCAGAAGAGTGGTGTAAGTCTCCTTCAACAATAAAATAACAGCAACAAGATATTGGAGTCTCTTCCACCCAAAGCTACATGTGCAATACTGAAGACACTGTTAAAAATTAGGAAACCTTATAATGAAGAGAATTAGGGCACAAGCCTATTCTGTAGTTGAATCTAGGGACAGAAGAGAGCTGACTCAGAACTTGGAATAAATTTCTGACAAAGCACACAGCACTGGCCATCACAGCCATTGCTCCACTGGTTGGATTCACCTGCAACTCACATTGCTGCAACATCCTGCTGCTCCCTCAGGATGGCTGCCCACAGAGAAAAGGCTGGAAGAGAAGAGATGATGCATTGTCAATGTCCAACATCTCTTTGATGAGAAAAGAAGTATATTTTATGTATATAATGTGTGAGGAGAAGATGAAGAGGCCAAGATCTCACAGGGAGGAGGAGAAGCAGTAGAATGGCAATATGAAATGTGAGGGCAGACACTTCATGTGTTTGGGAACTCTAGGGACAGGAGCAAACAATGCTTCATTTTTACTGCTTTAATTACTTAGAACCTATACTGTTCATCTTGGTGCAGAGATGAACCTACTGATGGAACGTAGGGTGACAGGGACACCTTCAATCACATTCAGAAACTTCTCAATGTTAGCAAATTCTTGATGCTATGCAAAAAATTTGGGTGAGATGCTGCTTGAATTTATTTCAAATCTGTTCAAGAATTAGAAAACTATAATTTTTTTTGTGAAGAATACAGATGGACTTCAAAACCATGTTTTGTAATGCTGTCTCAGAAAAAAAAAAGAAGAAAGTAAAAAATCCAAAGTAATTTAAGCTTAATGATATCTCTACTGAGATTATAAAGCCAGTTCTAAGAAACTGTCTTGCCTGAGGCTGCTGACTTCAGTTTTCTCTCATAATTAGACTTTTTTACACTGTATGTCACATTCAGTTGCAGTAAGACAATTAAAATAAGAAATATGAAAGATAGATATTATCCTCTCCACTTTACGTCAGTGAAATAGTTCTTCTAACAATTAAATCACTGCAAGATTTGTAGGATACAAAAACCAGCTCCCATTCCTTGTTGATAATAAGTGCCTGAAAACAAATGTATCTTACTTTTTAAAGAAGCAGTATTAAAAATTATGTATCTTATTATTTTATAACATATCCTCTCACAATATTTCATTGGCTCAGGATAAATGCAAAGTAGAACAACAAGACAAGAATCAGAAGTTGCTTGGACTGCTTCTTTTGGGGTTTTGGTGGGGTTTTTGTTTGGTTGTTTTTGGGGTTTTTTTAATAGCATATCCAAATTTCCTGATAGGCATGTCATAAAATAAGCTGACCAAGCAATGCTACAAAGGCAAATTAGGATTGAAATTAGAAACATGCATTACTGGAGGGGATTTTGAGTTTTCTAAGTTGCCTGATTTATTTTATTTTCATTCATTTAATTTAATTTCATTTTATTTGTGGGTGATCTCTAGAGTTGTGAGGTTGTGAACTTGAGGGGTTTTAAAGTGGGTTTTTTTATGGCCCTTATGATATAAATGCTAATGTTGCATTGAGGTTCATGCTCATCATATACCCAGATGGGAAACTGTTGTTTCCACAGTTCAACTGTTTAATTTTGGGGACAGATCTAATTCCATATCAAAGTTGGTTTAAAAAAAGTAAATTAATGCAACCTTCCTATTGTTACAGATTTTTGTTAAAATAAACTCCAGAACATATAATACATAGAAAATTTTGAAAGGAGGTCTTTGTCATTTAGAAATTGCACACACAGACTAGACTTGGCTTCAACTACAGTTATATTTAAAAATTTTTGATAATTTTTTTCTTCCATTTGAAAATGCTGATTTTTCAAAACTGAGTCTTTTCCAGAGAACAAAGCAGTTTCTTTAGAAAAGTTTTTCAAAGCCAAAGTTGGTCAAAGTGAAAGAGACCCACAACAATTTGGCTGCTTGCCTATTTGCATTCCAGAGTCCAGAATTAATTTGTAGCTCAGATATGTATCCTATTAGATTTAGAGATATTAATTGACTTGTTCACTCTATTTTTTCTGTACATTCATGTATTCTACAATAACCTTTGGAAGAATCATACCTAGGATTTAGGTTATGAATAAATAGTTGTTATCTCATCTAATAGTTGTATATTTAAAATCTAAAAAACAAATACTTTGGATGATGAACCATATTCTGTACTGGAATAATTCTGCTGGCTCCAGTGAGTTATAACATGAAATAACTTTTCTCCTCTGGTTATATTCCACATGAACAATGTTGAAAGCAGAAAACTCTGTTGAAAGAATGCTAAACCAACCAAGTGAAGCAATCAAATCTGTAAATGCCTGTGGGCAAAAGCCAATTCAGCCTTTACTTCATTCCCTTGTGCACAGAGATTTTAATTACATTATCACAAACTTTTCCCCGTAAAATCCCTTCTCCTGTTTCACGGTCTTTTCCTTCTGAATTCAGCGCAATTCTTACGTCTATGAAATTAAAGGGTGTCTTGCAGGCATTTCTGTTAGAACTCTAGTGTTTTATCACTGAAAACATTGACAACTCTCCTAAATTACCACTTCAGAGATTGGCCATTGTTAGTGAATGAGACACGAACCACACCTCATCATGGATGCACCACGTCTCCAGGCCAGTCACACGGTGTGCTTTGCCACTTGTTCTTGGCAGGTTTATTTCAGCCTCCAACACTGAGCTCCTGTCACTCCAGAAATATAAATGGGTTCTGCCTTTAGTCTGATGGCATTAGGGTACACTGTGCACTGGTAACTACTAGAGCTTTGTATTCCTGATCCATTTGAAACAGATTCTAATATACTTTTAGAAAAAGTGGAGAATCCTACTACCAGTAGTAGAGGAGCCCTCCGTCCAAACAGTTGGAG
Organism: Sylvia atricapilla; assembly: GCF_009819655.1. Lineage (NCBI taxonomy): Eukaryota > Metazoa > Chordata > Aves > Passeriformes > Sylviidae > Sylvia > Sylvia atricapilla. The sequence goes on from NC_089142.1 coordinate 20,335,201, forward strand.
AGGAGGAACAACTGACTGGGTCCAGTATGCAACAATTCAACACTATACTCTATTTTCCCTACCCTGATGAAAAGCTGTAACAACAGATAAAGTCCAAAGGCATGGACTAAATGAACTCAATGGACTTTTTAGGTATGGTCCATAAACTAAGTGAAATATGTATGTGTATAAATATATATATCAAGTCACTGGAAGAGTGATGATGGTTTACTGGTATGTACTAGAAAGTGTAGAACATGGTAATGGCATAAATTATATGGAATAAAGGTGGATACTATCCTGGTTTCAACTAGGATAGATTTAATTTTCTTATTGTTATTTGGTACAGTGCTGTGTTTTGCATTTATTTTGAGAATTACATTGATAACACTCCAACTTTTAGTAGCTGGTAATAATATTTACCCTAAATCAAGGAGTTTTCAGTTTCCCATACTCTGCCAGCAAGCAAGTGCACAAAAAGCTGGGAGGGAGCAAGGCCAGGGTAGGTGACCCAAACTGACCAAAGAGATATTCCAGGGCACACAATGCCATGCTCAGTGTATAAACTGGGGGGAGCTGTATGGGCGGGACCAATCACTGCATTGGTCAGCAGCTGCAATTGCATATTACATCACTTATCTTTCTGGGATTTTATTTCTATCCCTATCCCTTTCTTTATTTCAGTAATTAAACTGATCTTATCTCAGTCTACAGGCTTTACTTTCTTCTGATTCTCTACCCACTAGGGTGAGGGTCTGTGAGCAAGTGGCTGCATGGCCTGCAGTTGCTGGTTTGGATCAAGCCACAGTTACTTAAGTAGATGTTGCTTTTTTTGATTGGTATTTTCTTCCCCTCCTCCTTAGCATTTGCATAGCTACAGTCCTTAGAAAACTCAGCTGGCTTAGTATAACCAGAATTGTCCTAATATTTAGTAAATCACTGAGTCAGCTTTGTCATATAAAGCTCGACTTGGTACTTCATATGTCAATGTATAAACATAGTTATTTAGTCTTTCTGAAACCAGGGAGCGCATCAAAGGCTTGAAGGATTGCTTTGTTTTATCTGATAAAAGGAAAAAAAGGGCAGGAAAATAATATGAAAAAACACTGTCTCTTGGTTAGCAGAACATAATGAATGATATATGAAAGACCAGATCAAGCTGAGCACAAATATGAAAGCAATTTCATGTGATTTAGAGGAAGAGAAACTGATGCTGGGTTGAAAATGAGAGAAAATAATATTTTGTCTAGAAAAGCCTTCTGATTCAACAGCTTATATTTCTATAATTTTCAAGGAAAAATGAAGTCACAAAAAAATCAGGGAAAGTGGGAAAGGAGAGACATTTTCAGAAGTGAAAGAATGAGATAAACTGAAAGAATTTGACATGAAGAAGCAGCTTCTGAAAGACATGTCATAGTATTTGACATGATTAGTGGCATAAAGTGCAACAGTTGAATTTCATACAATTTCTTGCCTTTCTTATGAAAGCAGATTCAGAAAGGAATGGCAGTGAAACTGAGCAGATATATTATCTTGAAGTTAACTTTCAGAGAAATAGAGATTTTTTTTTCTCTTTTTTCTTTTTTGTTGGGATTTTGTGGAACCTCTGTTTGAGACTCCTCATTTGCCCAGAGCCTACTTTCAGAGTTTCATCAGGCTGTTTCACAAATGCCTCAACATAACACATATGGTTTGAATTTTATTTAGCATATTGTTAATTTTTATTGTTTTCTGGTCTTGAAAATATGATAGCTTGGTATTTCTGAGAGTCATGATATCACTATATCTTGATGTGTATTGTGTCTTTACTTCTTGAGTCATGCAATGAAATGCAAATGCTCCATGACAATGTATGATAAATTGAAGTTTTAACATTTCATATGGAAAGATAATATGATTGAATGCATAGATCAGATACAAGTAGACTCTCAAACTTCTTCCAACTATTTGCTGTAAGATATGTAAACTCTATGTACAAATAATGATTTTTACATTTTGAGTAAGTATAAATAGGCTATGGCTGCCTGTGCCAACCATCTCCTGAATTTGGCAACTCTATTTTTTCACTGTGATATTATTCAGAAAAATAGGAAAGAGTTACACTTGCTGTTTGAGAACAGAAATCAGCTCTGGCCCAAAGTTAATGCTTTAGGTTATTAGCCCAAGAACAGTACTGTGCTAACCACAGCTCCACAGATCCTAGATATGGTCAGGCTACAATTCTGGCTGGACTGGAATAAATTTACAAGTGTCCTTTAAAAAAATTAGTTATAAATGCAACCAACTAGAAAATTTAAGGTGTCAGGCTTCCCCCATGTGTTGTAAGATGAGCTGATGGGGATGAAGATGGCCTGGATGAATAGAGAACCTTTCTTGGAACTGAGGAAATAGTGGAAAGTTTATGACCTTTGGAAGAAAGGGCAGAAAACTCAGGAATACTATAAGGACTCATGAAGTTAAGAAGGGAGGAAATTAGAAGGGCCAAAGCCCATCAATAGTTAGTCTGACTATTGATGTAATAACAATAAAATAATACAGACAATAAAAATGTTTCTATAAATACATCAACAACAAAAAGAGGGTAAAGGAGAATCTCCACTTCTTATGGAATGCTGTGAAAAAGGATGAGGAAAAGGCTTAAGGTACTTAAGCCCTTTTTTACCTCAGTCTTGAACAGTTGTTCTCCAGGTTCCAGGCTCTGGAGCTGAATTATAGGTACAGAGAATGGAATGAAACCCCCATAATCCAGGGGGGAATGATTGGTGACCTGCTAAACAACTTCTACACTCTTAAGTCTATGGGGCTGGATGGGATTCACCCAAGGGTACTGAGGGAGCTGTTGGAAGTGCTCACCAAGCCACTCTTCATCAATTATTTGCAGCCCTGCCAAAGCTGAGAGTCTCAGGTGACTGGAACATAGCAAATCTGGGTCTAGGTCAACCAGAGACCAGCCAGCACAGGTTTATGAAAGGCAGATCCTGCTTGACCAATTTGATCTCCTTCACAAGTGCTGTCTACCCAGAAAAATAAAAATAGTTTGACACTATTCCCACAGCATTCTCTTGGAGAAAATGGAGCCTGTGACTTGGATGGTGCACTGTTCACTGCATAAAAATCTGTCTGGACAGCCAGGCCTAGACAGTTGTGGTGAATTGAATTACATTCAACTGGCAGCTGGTCCTGTGTGGTATTCCTCAGGTCCCAGTATTGGAGCCAGTCCTGTTTAGTATCTTTATCAATGACATGTACGAGGAGATCGAGTACACCCTCACAAAGTTTACAGATCACACCAAACTGGGTGAGAGTGTTGATCTGCTGGTTGGTAGGAAGGGTTTGCAGAGGGATGTGCACAGGCTGGATGCATAGTCTGAGACCATTGTGTGAGATTCAACAAGACCAAGTTCCAAGTACTGCCCTTGGGTCCCAAAAAAAACATGCAGTTCTTCGGGCTGGGAACAGAGTAGCTGGATATGTGCCCAAAGGGAAAAAGACCTGGAGGTGCTGGTTGACAGCAACTGAACATGAGCCAGCAGTGTGACCAGCTGGCCAAGGCAGCCCTAGGATCCTGGCCTGAGTCAGCAGTAGTGTGGCCAGCATGATCAAGGCAGGGATTGTCCCCCTGTACTCAGCACTGGTGAGGCCACACCTCATGTCCTGTGTCCAGTTCTGAACTCATCACTAGAAGAAAGACATTGAGGGGCTATAGAATGTCCAGAGAAGGGCAATGGAGCTGAGAAAGGGTCTGCAGCAGAAGTCCTGTGAGGAGCCACTGAAGGACCTGGGGTTTTTAGCCTGGGGAAACAGGCTCAGACAGAACCTTACTGCTTGCTACAGGGACCTTAGTAGCTGGTAGTGAAAGGAAGTTGGTCTCATCTCCCAAGAAACAAGTGGCAGGCCATGAGCCAATGCTGTAGCAGCCCTCCTGTTAGTGGGTAGAAATGAGGGAAGACTCAGACTTCTTGTTTATCACAACACAAAAAGGGTCCTGTTTTATTCCTCTTTCTGCCCAGCCATCCTGACTCTTTCTATTCACTGACTCTGGGTGCAGCAAGCTCCTGCTGTAGGTTTCCTGCCTCTGACTACTGATTATTTCCTGCTAAACCATGACTTCATGGATTAGTTTGCAGACTCTGGCTGCAGGCTTTTTCCCAGCTAGGCTGTGACTGCAGGTTCCAATAACAGGCTCTAACTGCAGACCCAGAATGACCCCACAGCAGTGATTTTTCTCTCTCCCCGAGATCCTTCTTCTTGATCCACCTCTTACCAGCTAGGCCACTCCCTTTTATCACACTTCTTTTTACTGGATATAGCTGTGACTCATTAGAGGAAAGGCTGTATTAGGTAATTAACACAGTTGTTACTTTTCAGGGGCAAGGTCACCTGTATTCCTTTCTCCTACAATCAAGCAGGTTTATATTGGATATTAGGAAAAGTTTCCTCACCAGAAGAAATATCAAGCGTTTGAATGTGCTGCTCAGGAAAGTGGTAGAATTGCCATCGCTGGAGATGTTTAAAAGATGTGTAGATGTGGGACTTAGAGACATGCTTTAGTGGTGTACTTGGCAGTGCTAGATTAATGGTTGAACTTGATGGAATTCAGGGTCTTTTCAGCCTAAATGATTCTACAGTTTTAAGGTGTTAGTTTTTAAGTGATCATGCACACCTAATTTTAAAAGTGCTTTTGATTTTAAAAAGGTTTGTGGATATGCTAAGACACTAAAGTGCATTAGGTAAAAGAGGTGCTTTCGCCTCTTCCATGGCTAAGCCAACTACAAAAATGGAAGTCACTGGGAAAGCATGAATAATGTTTGTGTTGGTCTTTCTGAAAAACTTTTTCATTTGTATGCTTAATTTACATAAATGCACATATCTACATAACAGTATGCCTGTAGATGATACTGTGTGCCTTTCTGAAAGTGTTTGGATTATTACATGTGGTGAGGATGGCATGCCTGTGGTAGTCCGCTGGGAAATCCTGGCTCAATACGAGGCAGTAAAGCTGTGATGATCTCCACAGGGTCCAAATTACAGTATGCCTACTTCAGATGATAGGTGTCCTCCATGATTGCTCCTAAAGAGCTGGGGCATGCTGCCTCAGTAAAGTCTCTGCACTCAAGCAGGGTGGGTGCTGCTGCTGCTGTCAGTACAGTATCCATCACTGCAGGAAACCAGGGCTGAGATTTCATCTGTAATGTACTTTTAGTTTCCTGGTGAGAACTACCTAGGGAAAGCATTAATGTTCTGATCTTGAGATGTCTGTATGGAGCTATAGGCTCTACAACATATTTTAAGACTCTAAAACCCTGCACTGAATTTGTATAAACTAGTCCTGAGGCCATGATTGGCCTTATGAAGCACGAAGCAGACCAACTGCTTGAGATCAGCAGCAGAAGAAAATAGATTAATGATGGCTTTCAAAATCTAAGGAAACTGTTTCTGGAGTTTTTATTTTTTGTTAGTGGTTGCTTTTCTTCAGCTTTTCAAAGTGAGAGCAAAAAAATGAGGAGAACATGTTTTGGAAGAAGAGAAGCAAGTCATGAACCAGTTTAGTTGGCCAGGATAAGTGCTGCTGTCACATGTGGCCAGGCTGCAAGGTCCATGTGATGAAGTGAAGGACCCTTTGAGGGACTCCCTGGGCAACCACCTGGGAGCCCTCATGTGCTGTTGTGATCCTGTGCCTCTGTGCAGACAGCTTGTGTTTGCCTCCCAGTCATGCACTGTGGGAAACTGTGAGTGAGTATGCAAGTACAAGGTGAGCTGGGTGTGCAAAGACTTCAATGGCCAGTGAGAATGATTACAGTTATTAATTACAACAGATGTTTTCTATTACAGAGACCAAACGTATTAATAAAGCTCCCCTAATCAATATTTTTTTGATTCTCCCTCAATTTAGTTCTCTCATCAGGAATAATTCACTTCTTTTTCCTACTCTGTCAACATTACAGCCATAAGTTGCTCATAATCTCCCTGGGCAACATGTGCCAGTGCTCAGTCACTCTCATGGCAGGAAAAAAAAAGGTGTTTCCTGGTGATCAGATGGATCCTTTTGTGTTTCAGTTTGTAGCTGTTGTTCAACTTCTTCCTGGAATAACATAAATCAGAAGGCAAAATATAAAGTGGCAAGTATCAACCTCTATAATTATCATATGATTTTAAGAGAAGAAGAATAATGATCAGTGGATTTTTGCACTAGAGGCTGACAAGACTAAGTTTATTTTTGTCCACTACTTATTTTTAAGTGCTATTTTAGACATCTGAGGGCATCAAATTTACCACTTGTAAACCAGCAATTTTTTCATGTCTAAATCATTTTATTCTTTTGTCTCCCTCAGATCCACACCCATATATATAGATTATTTTCCTGAAAGATTCTTGTGATTAGATACATCTCCAGTTACCTACACTACAGGTTATGTAGATATGTAGCTGTCTAAGCTCACACTGTAGTTAGAGATCTTGTCAATGGAAAGAGCTGTTCTAACTATTCTTCTGTACAACTTTAATTTCTACTTTTCAATGTAATTAATTGACTCAATTTCAAGTACTTCTTCACTTGAGCTAAAGGAAGCTCAGATCTCACAACAAAACACTTGTACTGAAGAAAAGTAAGTTTGATTTTTACTCTTAATGGTATCACAGGAAGGAATGCTGATTAGATGAAACCTTGGTTAGCAGTGTAAATGTAATCTACCTGTCTCAATAAGACATAATTTTTTATAAAAAAATAATACTATCAATTTGAATCAGAGCAACAAATAGGCTTTCAAATGTCATATTGATAATTCTTCATAACTAACTGTCCAGCTGGATTTTTTCTTTGAATTATCTCCAAAAATAGAAATTAATTCCAACTGCCAGCACAAGTGAGCAGTAGGTTTGTAAGATGGTGACTAGTGACTGCATTGTTATGAATTCTTGAATGCAACTTTTTTTTTTTTTTTTTTTTTTTTTTTTTTTCTTGTCAGGGAAATTCTCACAGAAAAGGTTTACATTTCCATTAAAATTGTAATTGTGCTGTTTAAAGGATTGGTGGCCAATGAATGCAACTAACGTAATAATGAAAATAAGAGAGACTCTGAAAGCAGATTTATTGCAATAGGTTAAGATCATAGTGACAGATAATAAATAGAGGAGACCCAAGTTGAGGCAAAAGGACTGTGCAAGAGTTGCTTGTACTGAAAAAGTTTTTCAGTGAATAATTTACATTATTTCTGGAGCTGAAGGAAACTCTTCCCCCTCTGGAGGCTAATGCAAAGGATTGTTCATCTACTTCTCCTTTAGCATCTGGCTTTAGGTTTGGGTAGTACCAAATTAATCCTCAAATCTTGGTGCAGCCAAACTCACAGTCCCAATCCTAAGTTAGGTGCCAATAGTTTTCACTGACCTGATTGTCAAAACTACAGTTGTAACTTCTAGTTAATGAAAATCATCTTTCATCTTCAGCCACTGCAGTTCTATGTCACTCTTTATTGTATTCTTTGCAACCAGCCATTTGTATTCCAAATATTATGAGCAGCTGGACTTCACTCATCTTGTTTAAAGAAGACTTGAGCTTTCTAGAATTCATGGTCCAGGTATTGTGCACATCTGCAAGGGTTCCTGAGTTCTGCTGGCCAGTTAGACTTTTATAATAAAATAAGATTGAGTCTAACTGGAGATTTAGCAAAGCAGAGACACTTACTTCTTGCTGACGATCGCTGTTAAAACACTTAGGAGCAGGGCAAAATCTTGTATTTTCAAAAGAGCACGATTTAGCATTCATTAGCTTCTTCTAACCTTTCTAAAACAGGTACCAGCTCCCAGAGACAGTTTGGTATTACATCATCCTGCTGCCAATCTCATGGAGAACCTTTAATGCTAAATGATTTAAATATGCTCTGCACCTTAAATGTGTTTTCCCGTGCACTGTGAAAGTCATACCTTCTACTCATTTTGTGTTTGCTTTAATATTTTACTGTAAGCACAACACAAGGAATACCATGAGAGGGGGAGTCAAAAGCCAAGCACTGCCTTGTGCAATGAACAGTTTGTAAAATAGGAGGAATGGGCCTTGGAGGCAAGATACAGAGAAGACATCTTTGCTAATCAACTCTAGGAAGAAATAATTAGTTCATTGGCATGAAAATCTTGTACCATCTCCAACATCTGTTTTGCACTGAGCTAATAAAATGTGGTGTACCAGAGATACTGCTTACTAAAAAGCACACACTCATTCCCTTTTTAAAAAATCATGCTTTTCATTATAACTCAAAGTCAACTTTATTGTCAAATCACCAGTTTTATTACCTAAATCAATGACTTATGGTATGAATCAGGTCTGGATTTCATGAGTGTAATTCCTTGATAACTGCTAATGTGAACATGTTAGCTATGTTGCCTTTAAAAGGGGATGAATGTGTGTGTCACTTTTATGTACTCCACTTTCATCTCAGATTCCTGCTGCTTAGAAAGTCTTACGTACAAAAATAAAAGTGAATAGCAACAAATCTGGGCAATTCACTAAATAAATGGAATGGAAGAAAATTGGATTCCACCTGTTCAAGGCTTACTTAATTGAAAATCAGTCAAGGAAACTGAGAAATGCTCTTAACAATAACAGGAAATGATGATTTTTCTGCTGTCCTTGGAGTCCATAGAAGAGTAGAAGAGATCCTATGGCAGAGACTAAATATTCCAGTTGTTTCAGCAAAGGTTTCATTCCATTGTAACTGCAGTAATTTCATGTATTGAACTCTAGCAGGGAAATGTTGCACACTATATTTATCTTTGTATGGGAAACTTTACCTTGCCTGCCTATGCAGTGTCAGCTCATATCATTCTTTGTGAAATGTAATGATGGAATTGGGGCATGTGGATCATGATTTGTGGGTTCAATATACCATAAAATCTTCTGGTTTCAGCAAGCAAAGTAGGTCTGATTTTCTTTAGCAGTTCACACAGGACACGTGCTTGGGTGACAAACTATCTTGTTCTCAGTTAGTGTAGACTGACTTGTAAGAAAATAAATACAATTTATATCCTCAGCTTAACACAAAGTATTACATAGTAGTGTTGTTTTATACTGGAAGAAGAGCCTAATTAATTTGCATTAACTTATCTGCATTTCTTTTTGGTTTTGTTTTGTTTTGGATTTTTTGCTTTAGTTTGACTGGGTGGGTTGGTTAGTTGTTTTTTTATTTGCTTGTTTATATTTTTTAAAATCCCAATTTCTGAGTAGATTTTTTTTTCACTGCTAAAGGGAAAAAGAGAATTTTTTCCTTTTCTGTTCTTTTTCTTGGATCTTCAGGTTTTGCACTGGGATATTTTTATTAATGACATGGAACAGATATTTTGAAACACCTTATTTCTGTGTCAGGATGTGCCACAGGATGTGCACAGTGACAGCAGTTTGAAGAATTCAAGTATTAGACATTTTTTTTGATGGCTCTGATTCGCAAGGTAGCTGTGTGATGTCTGTGTTTTCAGGGAGCAGTCACTGCCCAGCTAAGTGCTCCATTTACGCATAGTCTGGTTTTGGTGTGGTTTTTATGGACTCCTATGGGGCAATGACATTCTTCTGTCTCTCAGACTGAAAGAAAAAATCCTGAGGAAGTTTTTTTTTTCCTCTTTAGTTTATGATAAATCTTGAGACCCTACATACTGGAATTGTTAGTAAATTTGTTGTGTTCAGCAATTTGGATTTCAGAAAGCAATTCTCTCTAGTGCGTTTATCTCATTTTGGTTTGGTTTTTTCCTGTGTTCTCTTACAAAACTATGCATGTTCACAGTCCTCGGGAGATGTCTCAGTTAAACTGTTATAAGTTATTAGAATCAAGCACAACTTTCCTCCTGTCTAAAGAGTTCCTTCTGCAGTTCCAGGAGTTAATTGGTAATATTTTTCCAATTACTTTTAGAATTAGTTACTACATTACAAAAAGTTCAGAATTTCTGTTGCCTTAACCATTAACTTAGACTCTTTATCTGTTGACAGTTGCAATAAGAAAACAGCATTTTTAAAAAAAGATGTCATAGTTTTTAAACAGTACTAAAAGCTTTTTTCCAGACACTGCTAGTAAATACAATCAATTTTTAAAAGTTACAAGAAAACTCATTGATAAACATTTAGTAGGGTGGATTGGTCAGCCACAATCTGTCTCTTGTGTTTTTCCACGAGAGTGTAGCTGTTGCACCCCTCTGTGATCCCATTTGTCATACAAAGGGAGGAAGAAGAGTCTGAAGGTCTTGCCCTTTCTTGCTGAGCTAACTGGGACCTGGTGGTCTGCCCCTACCAACAGGACTTGTTCTCCAAATGGACTCACATCACTGTCTCGTGTAACAGAACACTGTCTAAGAAGGGGTTTCTTTTGACCATGTGTGTCTGAGAATTAACCTTTTGCCTTGGCAATGCAACAGCAATCCCAGCAATTAGTCCCCACTACTCTTCTGGCTATAGTGTTAACTCCTAGGAGTTACCAAATAAATCTTTGATAAGAGCATGGAATTTCCAAGGGTGCAAAGCACTTCAAAGATGGAATTATGAGTTCTGGTCTCAGTGTATATTTAGAAGGAGCCATTCTGATGCCTTCAGCATCCACTGATGTGGCTTTCTGCTGTCTCTTCAGATGGGAGCTACCAGTGAAGTCCTCATTTATGCTTTATGGTGTCAGCAGGAATAAATTCAGCTCTTTTCTCTTTTTTAAAACAGATAGATTGGGGAGAAAAAAAAGTGTGAACACTAGAATAGACAAAATTAGGTCTCTTATTTGTTGTGATCAAGAAAGAAAATATTTTTAAAAGAGTACTATCTAAAGAGCATTCTGCCCTTTCCTACTTGTTATGTACAAAGGTGAAACAAAAGTTTATACTCAAGATTTGTGTTTCTGAAATCAGAGGTTCATTTACAAATTATTGCAAAATGCTTATTTAATTGTGATATGTCTGTCTTAAACAGTAAAATAAATTAACTTCTCATAGTGCTCAAAGCTTTCATCTTTAGATAATATTTTACATCTTTATAAAACTATGGAGAAGAAAACCTTCATAATGTAATGTTAAGTATTTTTATTTTGCTTTTCTATAGATATTATTAAAATTTTATATTGATGATAATGTGAGATTTGCTGCCAGGATTGCTTTTGATTTTTTGTGCTGTTTAATATGAAATTAGTGTTAAAGATTATTTTTTCACTGTTTTAATTTCAGATTTGGATTCTCTAACAGGGCATGCATTTCCAGGTAAAGTGGACAGTTAGATTAGATTATGTTATTTGTGTGTTTTATACTCAGTTTATTGAGTTTTTTTGGAGGGTGGGGGGAAATGGGTGTTGTAAAATTTATTCGGTGTGCTTCTGACAGCATTTTGTTATGTGTCAAAATTGTACTATTAGTTGTGTTTTTTAGATTTCAGATAAATGAAGAAAGATAGCTATTAAATGCACAAGTTTAAAGAATAGAATCAAAAATTTGCATTACATGTTAACTATTATATAATTAATGTAAACAATCTAAGGGGAGAGAAGAATTATTTCAAAACAACAAATCCCAATGAAAAGATTTTAAGTTATTCAAACCTGCATGTGATTCTGTAAGGCAATTTAAGAAAAACAACCCACTAGTCAGTATTTAAGGAAAGCAAAGATTCAAGAAATACAAAACTTAATTTCCACTGTCATTACTAGAAACGTGTAGGAAAGATATTTTGAATAGTAAGAACATTTTTGGTAGATAATTGAGAAGGAACGATAACACAATTACATTAATCCACTGGATTCTACTGGGCATGCATGTTTTTATGCTGTGTGAAACTTAAATTTAAAAATAGTACATTCAATTAAAAATTTTACAATTTTGCAACAATACAATTCAAACATTTTGAGTTGGGAATTTTTTAGCACAAATACAAAAGCAGAAAATTTGATACTAAGTAATCATGTGAACTGTGTAACTTGGGCAGAGATTTTGACACCAAAAGAATATAAAAGAGCACTTTCTGAAATAAATAAATATCTGCTGCAAATTTGTGAACTCCTTCTGTATTCAAAATTTTCTTAAATAGTACTTCAGTTGAACAGGCTGTGAAAACTAAAGCATAATATTTTTATAACAGATTTAGTAAAAAATTTGTGATAATATTTATCATTAGAATGATATTACTTTTTATTATGTCATTGGCCTCTAAAGTGTCTAGTGTATAGCATAATATTCCTCTGTAGTGTATAGCATAATATTCCTCTGTCAGTTTTTCCTTAAAGATCATTCTTTAAAAATTATGGGACAGTAGATTTGAAGTTTTCCAAGCATTCATATACCTTAAGCATTAGGTATGCTGTAAGATAAAGAACAAAAAGACCAACAGAACAAAAAAGTTTAGCTGTTCATTATAATGAATTTTCTGTGCAATGTAGAGCAGATCTGGGTACAGATTATGTCAGTTATTTGTATGTAAATACAGCAACACTACAAGTGAAGTCTGTTTGAGAAGTCAGAAGACTCTTAGCCCACGTTTTGTCATTTTCATCCCAGAAGAGGAAACTCTTATTCTGAGTATTTTGGTTTGGTTTGAGTAAGGATACTCATGGAATAACATACTGCTTAATTAGGGCCATCTTGTAAATTTGATCCTCATAAGTGCTGTAAATATATGCATGTGTCTCCAGAATAGACATTGAGACAAGCAGGATCAGTGAATCTTTTTTTTTTTTTTTCCTTCTTTTTAAAGGCTTAGTCTGCTTTTGTTTTTGCATGAATATTTTATGTTACTAGATGGTGCTGTCATGGTGTGTCCCATTCTTACTTTGTAAAATGACAATATAATCATAAAGAGCAATACTGACAACAGAGCCTTATGTATGCTTCAGAATTATGGCAAAGAGAAATCATCCTTATTCTGCATGGAAAATGTCCTGAACTGCACAACAGGCGATTTACATGCCTGCATTACATTCCAGGTGTTGCTGTGCCCAAATCCATCAAAAGGCCTGTTATTTAGCACAGACAGAAATATCTTAGAATCTAACAAACTGTCAAAGGAATGTAAAAGAATAGTATAGGCAGCCAATAAGCATAAAAACCTGGCGTGCACTTCACTTAAATAGATATTTATTTGGAGATTCGCTATATGAACATGCTACTGTGCAGCTCACAGAAGTCACTAGAAGAAACATCTAGAAACTAGAAGAAACATATTATGCCTTATTCGGCAGTTAAGACATACTTTTTTCACATAAAAGGGTAAAAGTAGCAGAATGTTCTTTCTTGCCTTCAACTTTACTTACATTTAATAATTAAATCATTATAGTATTTTGCTAAAATAGTGCAGAATGTAGCAGAGGTAGCTAAACTAAAAACCAAAAGGGATGCTTATGTATATATGCTGGAAAGCATAGAATGATAAATCCTGATGCCTATGTGTTAGCATGACTACTCTAGTTAGACTAAAGTATGTTAACTTCAGCAGATAGAGGAGAGCAAGGTTTTACGTATGCATCTTTAATAGCAATTAGTTAATTAGGTGAGATATTTTTGTTAACAGGTGATTTGTATCTCATGCTGAGCAAACACAAACCAAACTCATTTGAGATTTCTATTTATCTCACCTTGGAAAAAAAGCACACCCTTTGAGCTAATCCAGCAGGATTCATTAACAAAACCTCTAAGGGGATGGTGATCCAGTAGTTTTTCACTTGACCCTTGGCCAGTGCTCTGCAGGAGCAGAACATGAAATGACTCCTTTCCTTAAAGTCATAGCAGTGTCAGTGCAATGCTGAGTGCGTGCTTCTACCAGACCCTTAGCTGGGCAGACAGACCAAACCTGCTTCTGCACTGACCTAATCACACAAGTTCTGGGGCAGAAGGGGTTTGCATCCATCTAGATGATTTTAAATTCATGTGGGTTCCTATCTGGATACAACTACTTTGTGGATTTCACACTAAGTGGAAGTACTTTCCCTATCACCACTGGCAAATGCATCAGCTGCCCCATGTTTTCTGTAGATTTGGGCAATCTCTGCTACTTCAGAGACAGATCAGAATATAAACCACACCAAAGTATCTGTCTGGTTTTTATGTGAAGGGAAAAAATTCTTTATAACCCTTGCAGTTGATTAGCTGAAACCCTAAAGTATGAGATTTGATTATAGTCATTGTCTTAATGCAGAGCTGCAAGTGTTATGGGCATGTTGAGAACTTCCAGAAGCTGGATTAAAGCATCTCTTTTACAATGATATCTAATCTCGTCCTAAAGCTCCAAGCAATGGCGAGTCCACCAGCTCCCCTGGTAAGCCATTCCAATATTTAATTACCCTTAGTGCTAGGAAATTGAAATGTTGTGGAAAGGTTGAATTTGTCTAATTTCAGCTGCCAGTCTTCCTTTTGCTATGCCTTTGTCAGCAACACTGAAAATTCCCCCTTTTTCCAGTATGTTTTCTGAACAAGTGTCTGTGACAAACTGCAGTGACCTGTTGAAAGGTCTCTGTGCAGAGAAGCTGTGCCACCTGGCCTGATGAACTTATTGCCTTGATCTGCAAACCTGGCCTCTTTCAGAGACTATCACAATTTTATCACCTCTATGACTACTAAAAATTTTTATACAGTAGTCAAGGTACCTTTCAACCTTTGTTCTGTTAAATTTAATATTTTGTGCTCTTTAAGGCTCACACTGTAAGACTGGTTTTCTGACAGCTGTCCTAGGAACCCCTGTTTTTCAAAAATTATAAGAATATATTCATGTAGAATTTTGTAAATGCTGTATATAGAAATAAAGTACTTTTTTATTTGTGCATAACACTTCCTTCTTAATTCTCCCTTTTTAAGGATTTAGCTGCAGTTCAGGTTACAGTAAATGTCTGTGTCAAGCAAACCAAATGGTAATCCTAAAAGGTAACTGACAGAATAGGAATGAGCATTTTTTCCCTAGTTTGATGTGGCCAACATGAGATTTGAGGTGGAAGGGAATGGTCTTTTGGCAGCATATGAAATCCAGCAGTTTCAATAGGGTGAAATCTGGGCAGGCACTGAGTTTTGGGTGATTGTTAGTCCAAAGAAGGAAAACTAGCTAGGGTGTGTCTCTAAGGAGTGAGATGAAAAAAAAGTTAGAGACCTTAAAGGCCCATTTAAATGAATTCCTCAAACTGCATCCCTGTAATTAATAGCTTGTATTAACTCACTTAGAATATTAAGAATTTACCTTTAACACAAAGGAGCTCCATGGTGAAGATAGTTAATAGCAGCTGTCTGTTTTGATTTCCACAGGCTGTGAAACACGCCTATGAATTCCTGTTCTGGATCACATAAAAATTAGTTAGGTACCACCTGAGTTAGGAATCTACAGTAGGTGATCCAAATGCACCTTCTGCACCTCTGTTGATTGCTTTATTAAATTCAGCTTTAGCGTGTAGTGTTTTCTCTTTTCCCTAGTACCACCCCCAAGTACCCAACTGGTTTGTAAGATCCACAGATTTTGTTTTTCATTGTGTTAATGGTAAATGCCGTTTTGTTGCAATTCATCTAAATAGGCTTGAGGCTTTCTGAAATACCTCCGGGACAAAGATACCGTGTTTTTTTTAAAGACTTCTTCCCTGTTGGCAATGTAATGCTAGATTTCATCTTCAATTTTTATTTTTTTTTTTAAATTTCTGAAATTCCCTTAATAGTCTAGGGAACAGACTGTTGTCTTCAGCACTGTCAGTAGAACTAAGATAGTGCTAAGTGGAATGAGCGTTCTCAGGTCTTTGAATAATAGCTCGAGCTATGGTAGGAACTTTGCATGCACAGTCTTGTGGGAAGTGTTTAGAGAAAGAGTCTCTCAAATGCTAATCAAATATGAAGTCAAAATATCCATTCTAATTCCTGGGTGTATCCAATCAAGGTCACCGACCCGCTCATTTTTCAGAAGAAATAACACTTTGTCCATATAATGAGCATCATTTCATGAATTAGCTAATGGCCTTTTGAACTCTGCACTTTCCTATTCATGGATCTCCTTGGTCAAAAACTTACATGGACATTTCATTCAGTACACCAGAACTGGCTATTGTGGTTGAAATAAAAGTTGATCTGTGGGAGTCTCTGCAGCCATATTATTTGCAGTTACTGTAGTATTGAGTCAGAAACACAGAAAGTCTCATCTTCAGTCTTTTTTTCTGCCTTTGCCTAAAGCATGTGTAAGGTTGGGTAGAAAATGAAGATTGGACGGCTTAAAATGAATAACAGTGAGTGGAATTTAGTTGAAGAGTATCAACAACAGAATATCAAAGTTCAGTGTTATTTGATTAGAGCTGACAGATTTTTAAACAACAAAATTGGATAAAATAATATTTTGCAGCTGGTTTTGGCTAACTAGCATCTTGATTTTATCTGGGGAAATGCTTGCCTAGTGAATTGAGTCTGCTAAGGGTTGGAGGAGTGTTTTTAATCTTTCTACTGAATTTCTGTAACATTATTTTTAATGTTCAAAAAAGAGTAAGAGCTGTCAGCTTAGGCTGAAGACACACTTGATTAAAAAAAAAGTAAACCAAAACATAAGATAAAGTCATCAAATCATAAGAGGGTGGAGTATGATGAGCTAGTAAACAAAACTAAAATGTCACTTACAATTGAGCCACTTTTGAGCTTCTGTAAGACTGAATGGACAGAATCACAAGCTAAAGATAAGTCATCTTTCATTTTGTGCTCATCTAGTACAGATTTTATCCAAGTTCATAAACTTTTTAGTTCTGTTACTTTCTTCCAGTTCTATGTTTGCCCCTTGAATTTTCTGTCTCAAGTAAAAACCATGAGGAGAAAGTGCGTGTGTATCCTATCTTGCCTTTAGAGTCTTCGTTGCGATGTAGCTATCCATAGTCCTGCTGTTCAAAGTATCAGTTTTCCAGATGGTCCTGCAGGTAAAAAAACAACGATTATGTACCAACATGAAAAATCTGCTCTGGGAATTTGCACTTGGGTGGGAGGAAATTAAAACATGTCTTCAAATGGATTGAACTTATTTCATTTCTTTTGTTTCTGAGCTCTTTCAGGCTCCTGGTCCAAATAGCTCATATGTTTTCAGTCTGGGTTGCTCTGGAGCCTGCCTCTTCTGGGTGATTGAGCAATGAGGATTGCATGTCACTGAGCAAACCTTTCCTGGGGTAGGGATACAGATGTGCTCTGGGGAAGCTGAACTGGGATATGCAAACCATGCTGGTGTGCCCTTGCTCTAGAGTGCAACCCAGTCATGGAGTTACAAAGGTGGGAAAACAAATGAAAGTGCATAATCATGCAGCAACTTGACAGTTGTGCGATTCATTCCTATATTCAAATGTTTATTTCTATATCATCAATTTCACCTGTTTAGTTTCCACCTGAATACATGCAAAAGCAAAAATGAAAGGAATATACACTTTTTTTTTAAAAATGGCCGTTTTGGAAGTGAAGAAACTATACACTCCTTTGAAATTAGGAGTCTCACAGAAGCAAATGGTATTGATGCTTTGCCACATGAGCTTATTTTACTCTTCAGGATTACTTGCTCTCATCTCTTTGGCTCTTAGCTATGATTCATACTTGTTTAACGAGAGTAGTATAAAGAGCTGTTGATACAGAGGTACCACAGGTACTACTACTAATTTCTTAGCCATTTATATAACATGAGTTATACAAAGTCTTAATGAGTTCTGCACAATTCTTGATCTTGTTTAATGTGAAGTAAAAGATTAATTTTTAGTTGTACTTTTAATTAATTCTTTTTTGATATTTTTATTAATTATTATTTTTAAGTGCTCTGGGGTACTTCATGTTAAGGGTACAGGATGAATCAGAGTAATTATATACCTCATTCATAACCACCAAACAGAATTTAAAGGAACTAAAATAAATTTTAAAAATATTTGGACTCTACCAGATACATCACGTAGCTCTGCAGTATCTCTGATTTGCAAATGCAGGAAGTCATGGCTTAATTCTTCTTCAATTAAGCATGTCTCTTTAAAATATGTGAAATGTAATTATTTGAGAGCAGCAAGGGCTACAGTATTTGTAATATTGGATTTGTCAAATTATCCCCAATGTTCAATTAAAGCAGCCATTTTTCCAAACTGTCATTTAACTATTCTTAGTCTTAGCTCTGTGTTTAGACTGTGATGCTGCAGCAGATTGTTGCAGCACTTCATAATGTTAAGAGAAACAACTCAGAGGAAGACTCTGAAATATTAAAGTCTTCTAGAAGAAGTATATTCAGATGCATTAAACAAATGCTATAGTCCACAAGTCGTATGAAGAAAGATAGCAAATTGGAATTTGAACCAAAGGCAAATCCTTAATGAGGATAATTTAATTTTTTAATTGAAAAGAGGACAACCATGTTGGCAGTCAAAGCCTATCTTCTTGAAAGCTTTGACTCCTCATCTAAAACCTGCTGTCTTAATTTCCTCATTTTGATGGCATGGATTAAATGCAGATTATTTTCACAGCTAAATATAGAAAACACTTTTAATTCATCAGGTGGTAGCTTCTTAAATAGAAAAATATTAAATATACTGTATTGATGGCCTTTTTTTACTGTGGTTATGTACTGTCTAATGTTGCTCCTTTGCTACTTGTCTAGGCCAGCTTGTAGCAGCTGAAGGTTGTACTTCAAATAGTTTACAAAATAAGTAGTTGGTATTAGTACATATTCTTCTAAAATGTTAATAAAAATATATCAGTTTTACAACATAAATCATGACTGTTTTTATCCTCAGTGGCCAATTAAGTGGTCCAGCAACACTTTTTAATGAATTTTAGTTGTTGACTGTATGCAAAAAAAGATTTAATTGTTTCTATTTTAGTTCTATTTTTTTCATTATTAATTTATCAGATATAATTTTCCATAAAATTATATCACCTCAAAATGTTTTTAAATGTATTGTTTTAAAATATATATTCATTTCAGACCTTAAATTTTTTCCTTTTCTTGAAATGAGCAGTTGGAGCTGTGAATTACAAAAACTATCCAAGGAGAATAGATATCCAGATTATTTTCTATAAGCCAACAAATTCTGCCCAGAAGTTTAAGTCTTGCATAGATCACGACTCAGGTATTTCTTTGCTGTTACAAGGGTTTTTACAATAATAAATCATACTACTATATAAACACATTCTCATGAAAATATTAAATGACACTCTCAAAGCTCAAATGCCACAAGCAGTCTTTATTACTTCTAAGTAAACTTGCTGATAGAATTTAAATTTTATTTTTGACATTGCTGTAAAGCTGGTTCCTTATTCACATTTCAGCCAAGGAAGTGATCATAATGATCAGAGAGAATAGGAGCTGGTGTTTTCCTTGGTTTTCTCTACCTCTGGATAAATGTGGGTGCGTTTCTTGTGATCATAAGTTTTGGAAGTGGTAGTGTAAGACTTATCTATCAAGATCAGTGACTAGTGTATGTTTGTTTGTTTAATTTTAATTTTACTAGGCACTGTTAATTAATATGGATATGACTTTTTACATTTCTGGTGGTTAACAATCAATTTTTCAGGAACAGAATAGTTACTATTCTTGTTAGTTTGGCAGGGATACTTAACCTGCCTCACAGGTCAAGAACTGGTTATTGCTGTGATTATGAGTCTGTCAGAGGGGATTACAGAATTTGTCCTGTAGGATAAGAAAGGCTCAGGCACTATTTCAGTAGCATAATCTAATGCTCGTTTATTGCGTATGTTCAACTGCAGGATAAAAATACCCTTGTAATAATTACTCTGGTAGGTGTAGTGCTGTTTTCTTTTTATATCAGCTGAACGTTTAAGCCTTCATCAAAATGCTCGATCATACGTAATTAGTTTGTATGAATGAAATGATAGCCAGGTAGTACATATTTGTTTGGATGGATGTAGAAATAGAGGATTGTTTCCCTGTGTCCAGATCGTTCTGTAAGAAATCAAGCATTGCACTGTAGCTGGAAAAAAGAACTTAACTGCCATGTTTACATTTCATATGTTATTTAGGTGAAGTTCATAAGCAGAATATATTGCATCCTACTCTTGATCCCTGAATTGCTCTTGAATAAATAATTGTGTACCCACAGGACAAGTGATTATGCTCCAGCATCACAGCTTCTTTTCCAGCTACCTATGCCAGTTTCTGTCTTTGGTGATCTTGCCAAAATGAGACAATAACTTAGATAAATTATCTGCCTCCTAATATCATGTATAATAAATTCTCAGTGGTGAAGTAAAAAACATAATTTTTTTTTTTACCTTTTGCATATTTTTATAGTAAGGAAAATCTGTGAGGAGGTGAGTGCCTTAGGGTCTCTGTCAGGGGCTCTCAGCTCAGGAGAACTTCAGAGACAGAGCCAGCACTGCATTACAGAGTCTATCAAATGCAGTGTCCAATATAGCTTTCTTTCAAAAGCATTCATTTCCCATGGACAGGTGGTGATTCACTTGCTGACATCAATCAGATTTCTCCTTCAAAAGGAATTCTTCCAGCCTCACTGAGAAAATAGTATAAGACATCATTCTGTGCAAGGCAAGGATAGCAGACTGCAATCCTATACTTCCAGTAGGTAAAAATTGATGGTGCTCCCCATGATCTTTCCATTTAGACCACAGCTACTCGAGTGTGAAATTTCAGAGTACCTTTAGTGAGAATATTAGTTCTGCTGTCTTTTTAAGTTTGTATTTTAAATTTTTTCACACACACTTTAAAAAAAAAATTAAAATGTGGAGCCACATATTTTTAAAAAGCACTTTAAAGTGATTCAGATTAATAACAAGATCCACGGAACCATTGGGGGACCAAAAGACTTACAACTATGGGAGTGTGTCAGCAGTGTGTTAAATTAGTAACTGTGTGTAGGTTCAATATGAGATTTAACAGGTGCCCCAGATATGTTGTGCTGACTCTCTGCATTGAAGTGAATTTTATTTTGGTAACTGAGAGGAGGAAGGAGAGAAAGAAGGAATTGGCCAGTGAAGAAGCTGCTTCTGCAGAAAGAATCAGACTAACGTGAGAGACAGGCCAGTTTCTGATGCCTTTCATTGGATCTCCTGCACAACAGGGAGAGCTAGATTAGTACGCGGTGAGTTGAATATGGTAGAGGACCTCATGAAATACAGGTGGAAGAGAAAGAAGCATTGTTCTGCATCTGTAATAAAATCTATGTCTTCCTCAGCATTTCCAGCATTTTGTCTGTTTACTGTACTAGTCTTAGAAGACATACTTTTGTATTTTGTAAACTGCAATGACAATGAAGTCCCGAGAATGGAAAGCAACTATCTTAGCTAAATAATGTTGCCTGTTGCTATGGAAATGGTAGCTCACGAATTTTTATGTAAGTGCTTGAGGTACAGTACTTACGACATTTTATCTAAAAAAGCAATGTTTATACTTCATCCACCATCAGGTTTTTGCTTTACTTTAATGACAATATTGGGCAGTAATCCCCAAGAGCAAATGCTGAAATAACATACCATTCCATGGGAATATCTTTCATCATTATTAACTGGGCAGTTTTTGAATTGCAACATAATCAGGAAGTTATCAGCCTCTAAATCTGATTTATATATCCATTGCCAATGCTTTAAATACCCATCGTTACAGGAAAAAATAAATAATTTTAAGCAAACGTTGTTCTGCATGTTGCAGTTAAGACTCTACTTGCCCTCTTTTAGTATCACCTTTATACAATTTTTTGTTCTAAGTTGAGATGTAGCAAAAAATCCTCAATATTTAGACAGGATTCAGAAATTATGCCTAAGCCCTCATAAATTTTATCCGAAACTTTGTTTCCTGTTACATCTTATAAAATATTCTCATTGAATATAGCCAAAAATTTGTTTACTTCCTGCAGAGAATTACTTGCACTCTCATAACACTTTCCACATCATGCAAGATGCACCCACTGTAACTGTTTATTTCTTACTTAATAGAAAGGCATTGAAATCACAGACCAGAATTTGAAACTCCTATTTTCCCATTATTTTATCAAATTATGTAGTTGCTGAATAAACAGAGAACTATCTATCTTCAAGAGATCAGAAATAAGCCAAGCAAAAGAAATTTCCCCTGGAATGCTATATTTATGTTAAGCATGTGATCCAAGTAAGTTAATTGAATATTACAAAATGAGAGCAATTCTTTAGGAATATGGAGATGCTGTAGTGTCTTCATCTCAAAAAAATCACAAAGTACATTCCTTGGGTAAACAAGGCATCAACTAACGCAAAACTTGAGCAGTGTGCCTTCAAATATTTGGTGGGTCATTTCCAGGATTTTTAGCAGAGTAACAGAGGGAATAAAAAATGTTTTTTCCTCTCACTTTTCTTTGATCAAACCTTTCTTACCTCTCTTACATATCTGTAATTATCCAGCCTCATTTACTGTAGGACTTTTTTTTACATCTGGTCTGAGTCCCAGCTGCATCAGTTCATTCAGTGAACCGTACTGCCCAGTGCCTGTTACTGCATCTGCCACAGTAAACTGATGTGGGCTGAGGTCTCACCCTCACTGGCCTGTGGCCATCCACACAGTTAAGTGCCAGAGCACTCCTTCTGTGTGTGCTTGGGTGTGTTTCAAGGACTTAGGCTGGCAATGCATCTTTCCCAAGAAATGGTTTAGATGCAGGCATCTTATTAGTGGAAGTAGAAGAGGGGATGAAAGATTTCAGTGGTACAAACCTGAACAATGTGTGATAGCCCAGGCCCTTTTCTTTCACACAAGCTCATGGTTTACACAACCCCATGCAGCACTGCCACTCACTTCCCTCCAAGGGGAGAGAATTGAAAGGGTGAAAGTGAGAAAACTGATGTGTGGAGATAAAGACAGGTTAATAGGTAAAGTGAAAGCTGCGCACACAAGCAAAGCAAAGAATTCCTCCACCACTTCATTCTGCTATCCCCAGGAAAGGTCTCCATCATGTGTAACACTGACTTGTGAAGACAAAGTCATCATTCTGAATGTCCCTGCCTTCCTTCTTCTTCCCCCACCTTTATGTCAGGACACCACACGATGTGAGATACCCCTCGGGTCATTTGGGATCAACTGTTCCAGCTGTGTCCCCTCCAGACTCCTTGTGCAGACACACCCTCCTCACTGGTGGTGTGGGGTGAAGTGAAGAGCATGTGGGGTGAAGTGAAGAGCAGTAAATGTCTTGGCTCTGTGCAAGCATTGCTCAGCAATAACAAAATCATCTCTGTATTATCAGTTTTGTTTACAGCACAAAGCCAAAACACAACCCCATACCAGCTGCTGTGAAAAAAATTAACTCTACCTCTGCCAAAACCATCACAACATGTAAATAGAGCCTATACAGATATAATCCTGAGCAACAGTCTGAACTGGTACAGAGATACTATCTCATTCTGATTATTGTACTTGTTTCTTCTGTCAGATAGCCAGGTTGTCCCTGTCAGGGACTGCATAGACCTGGGGGACAGTTCCTCCCCTGGTATGCATTATTGTAATGACTTCGAAGACAATGGAATCACAACACTACATTGACTGAGAAAAGGGTACGCTGCACTGCCATTTCCCTCCCCTGTACACCATGAGGATGACCCTACTCATCCTCACTCTCCAATATCTATTTCTAGAGATATTAAAGTCCTAGCTCAGAATATTCTGACTTATTTTTAAAAGAAAATCTTTACAGCCCTTCCTGCCTGGTCTCACAAACAACTTTCCTTGCGTGATCTGATTCCTTTCAATTAAATAAGTCTTGTCACCAGGAACTTGTCTTCAACTGCATTTATTTTTCCAGTCATTTCTGCCATCTTTCTGCTTGGTCTAATTTTTCTGTAGCCTGTTGTTATAATTTAAGATGAGGAATACATTTCACTCTTTCAAACAAACCCGGTTACTCTTCCAATTAAGAAAGTGACAGGATTCCCAAGCACAGATTTGTTTGATGCACTAACTTCTGCCAAGGTAGATTATAGCTGTTTGTTGATTGTCACATATTTTAATGATATTAATGAATTTCATGGTCTGAATAGTTACAGTATTCACTCCTCATATATTCTAAAAAGTTACATTGTGTGTTATTTCGCTATTTAAGATCATAGCTTTCTGTTTTCTTGACCTCTTTCTCTCTATTTTAGTTCTTAGTCTTTAAAATATTACCTACAGTTTGCATGACCTTTTGCAAACCTCTCCAACGCATTTTTTATGCAATAGGAGACAGGTCTGCAATAAAAATTACCGTTATGATAAAATGAATGTTTCCATTTTTTTATGTCTTTGAAGGCATCTTTTTTATTTACTGAGACAAAAGTACATTTTTTGAACAAGATCTTTCTCACTTATACTGATACTTAGTCAATTTGCACAATAGAGCAAATTATTTTCTCTTGAAATAGAGGCATTTGGGGTGTTTGAGATATTTTTCATGCTTACATAGCTGAAGTCTAACTTATTTTCCTATCACTGCTAGATATGCAAAGAATGCTAGATAAGGTTCCAGCCATGTTAAGACAAGATAAAAATATAACTATCACTGTCTTAAAGCATTATCATAGTAGACTTTATATTCTTAATGTTTCTAAAAACTATAAAAAAATAAAAGTTTTATAAATCTATAGACATTCTGGACCAGATTTAGTACAACTTTCTTCTGAGTTGTTAATGCAACTGACACTGTTCTCAACCCCTGATACTAAATTCAAACTCCCTAAAAACTGCACTGCTGATTTGTCTGAGTTTTTATTACGAGACTTTGGCACGGAAGTAAGTAAAAGCATAACTGTGGCCCTGACTTCACAGGGCCTCCTTTAGAGCAAGTAGGTCAGTCCTGGAAGCTGATTTTTATATATTAGGCAGAAGAGAAGTACAGCCTGCAGCAGGACAGTGGATGCTGGAAGTTCTCAATTCTGAGTTTGCTGTGAGTTTACATGAGCCTCTCCACAAGCTGCACTCTCATGGGTGTGAGAAAGGGCAGGGCAGGAGCCTTTGCCTTTTGTGCCCTGCTCTCCACACGTCAAATTACTCAGCAATATGGGCAGCTCAGCCCACACTCGGCGGCTTCTGCTCTGGGTGAGCTGTGGACCAGGTCTCAGGGGTGTGCAGTGGCATGCATCAGATGGTGAATTGATACTGGGTTCACAGACTTGTTAGGCATTGTGGTATAAGGGTTTCCCATGTGTTAGCATCCCTACATGTGTCATCTCCTGGAGGGGCTTGGGGTAAGAAATAGTCTACACAGGTTGAATAGTACAGAATATTGTTAGTAATTACCTTCTTGAATTGGTTGTCATTTCTTTTGCTTTGCAGATTCACTGCTTTTTTTTTTTCTAGAAGATAATTTTAAGTCTTGCAGAATCATCCTAGACAACTATTCTTCTTCAGTTGGGGCAGAATGAACAGAGTTAAAACTAACATGGTTTGGTTGCAGGAAATGCCAAGGACTGGGGATGGCAGGGGCTATCGCTATTTCTTTACAACAAGTCACAGAGGAGTGTGGGAGGCTGAGCCATTAAATACCAAATGTGAGTGTTACAGAAAAAGTTGTTTGAAAGAGGAGACAACAGGGAAGACCTCTGCTTCCAAATAGTGACTAGGGTGTCTGTCTCTCATGTTAGGCTAACTGTTTTTCTATATTGGAGAAACAGAACAAGAACTTTTGAAACAAAAAAAGATTTATTTTTTGGGTTTTACTCAGGAGGAAAAAAATCATCTGGGATTTAATGAGACTTGCCTGTTCCTTTTGTTTTTCCTTTCAAAGAAATTCACTGTGGAAACCTTGACATGATTTATTTGTACATTAAGTATCTGGTTCTACATTTGATTTTCATAGGTGACATTCATTTCACCTAAGTATTTACACTCTAGGTGTCTCTGTTAAAGTTAGTTACCTCAGACTCTACAGTAAATCGAGAGAAGGAAATATTTTCAGGATAAGATTCATCTGACCTATTTAAGATGTCTGTTTTAAGATTAGATGAATAGCAGCCTATTCACCCAGTAGCACTTTATCTCTACATTGACTGTATATGGACTCTAGAGTGTTTGCCAAGATTCATTTAGGCAACTGAGTTTTGCTCCTGTTGAGCCAAATAAACATGCAAGATATGTCTGGGCTTCTAAAGTACATGTAAGTATTTTGGTAGAATTCTAGCCAAGTAATACAAGTCTCTTTTTGGGGTTTTAGTGATTGATAAGCAAATGTTTATTCCATCAGCTACTCTGCATAAGAATTGATAAGGTATCAAGTACACAGGCAAGTCTTAATTAATCAGGATAACTGATGAGCATTATAACAGGCACAAAATTAATTCCTTTTTAGGCAAATGGAAATACTGAAATCTAATTCCCTGTGAATTGTGTTCCTTGTCTGACTTTTCATCCCACATAACAGTCCGTACAGTGGCAATGTTGTTGCTACCCTGCAACCGTGTGAGCATTGCTCAGCTAATACCCGCGTGCCATCTGGGCACTTAGCTTCTGCCAGCCCCAGTGTCATGCCTGGCTTCGCCTAAGTGCAGTCACTATTGTGCATTTCCCTAATATTTTCTGATTTTCACAAACTTGTCTCTTGTAATTTTTATTCCTTTTTAAATTGGGTCTTGAGTTCACAGTTGCAAACTGCCAAACCAATGGACAACCTGATTGCACAAGTCAGATCTTCTTAAAATGCTATGTCAAAAGTACAAATAAGGCATATATAAATAAGAATATGTAGTGAAATGACAGTTGCAGACACTAATATTAATGATGCTCCGGAAAATGGAGGTGTAAGTCCCTAAATTCATATTTATTTGAGTGGTAAATATTTGTGACACATAGGTAGACAACTAAACATGGGGTCAGTCTGTACAGAACTTGCTTGGGTCAGTCTGGAGCATAACAAACATTAGGATGGAAAAATGCCAGATTTAGTAAGTGAGAATCCACTTGTTTGAAGTGTTGTTATGTTTGTTTGAAATGTTTACTCATTGCCAGTAAAGGAGACTGAATTGAACACAGTGTTGACAGCAGGCATGAGAAACACAACTGTGAAAGGGGCCTCAGGAGCAGTTCGCGTTGGCTCCCAGCTGCCCACAGCCAGGCCAGCAGCGAGCACACACAGACCTGCCCGGGGCAGGGACCTTGCTGATGGCAGCCTCCACTTGGGAGCACTTCCAGTGCCAGTGGAACTTCTGTCCGCTGAACCCAGCTTTAAGCTGCTGTTCTTTGCTTTTCATATATTTTTGCATAATAAATTTTAGCTGAGAAGATACATAGCCTTTCTTAACACAAAAAGTTTGACAGATCCTCAAGTGTATAAACAGGATTAATAGTTTAAAAAGCAAGTTAGGTAAACTTAAGATAGCCAAGCCTGGCTACCCCACTATAATTCATGGTTCTTCTATACTTATAGTCGTTTTGTTCAGGCTCTGAGGTGGTCATTTTTGAGCAAGTTTCAAGCCAAAAAACTTTGCAGCCATATTTAATGTGATACAGCTTGGAGCTAAAAAAGCCCTGCTGGGGATTGAGTTGAAGCCCAGCACTGTGTTAATGACAACTTACACAGTTTTCACGTGGAAGTTGGCTCAGGCATAATCATCGAAGCCTGGCAAAATTCTTTACAGAAACCCTCAGTACCAATAATCTCATGTTGTATTTAACCTGCAGTTTGTGAGAAGGAAGACTGAGACATTAAGGTAACTAATAAGACTCGCAGAAGCACAAGATTCAAAAAACATCATTAAAGCAGATGATCCTCTTGAACAACACCTCTTCAAATATAATCTTTAAGACTGACTATAGTGCCGTTTAAAATAGACTTTTAAAAGTGGACTCTGTATCCAACTGCCTGAAAGAAGCCTCACAAGTGCTTCTACAGCTGTAATCATGATGCTATGCTTTTCAGCCTTTTTTTTGCTGATCCCAGCTTAAAAGGTCAGACATGTAACATTCATTACTTTGACCTAGCAGCATCAGGCATCTGTAGCAGCTAACTCTGTAGCTATTATTCTCTAAACACTTGGAGTGAAAGCTAAAAGCCTCAAAGTCCTGACTTTTGAGTTTTCTCATGTTTCAACAAAAAGATTTTTCTATTGAAAATGACACAAACTATGTCTTGAGTCTACCAATAAGTCTCTAACGTAGGGTGGGAATAGAAAAACAGGAACTGGCTGCCAGAAGCAATTCTTACACAACTAGAATACACAAGTGCATATTAGAAACACAGGACTTGGTATTTGGGGTGATTCTCTTTTTTTTTTTTTTTTTTTTTTGTTTGGTTTTTTTGGTTTATGTTTTTTTTTTTTGTTTGTTTGGTTTTTTTGGTTTTTTTTTTGTTTGTTTTGTTTTTGATTTTTTTTTTTGTGTGTGTGTGTGTGTGTATCTATTATATTGTTATATATTATATTTGTTATAGAGAGAATTATATCTCTCTCTAAGGCTTAATGAAGTGCTTCTAACCTGTAAGGCATCAGGCTGAATATAAACTCAAATTAGACATTTTAGTTTTGTCTCCATAGAAACTAAATCTTCAAATGTGTTAAGTTATTCTTGTCTTTGGAGTATTTATGTGCCTCAGAATTTGGACATATATTCAGAGGGAAAAACTATGATCTCAATGATGTTTCATTGTCTTATGGACTATCAGCAGGTGCATGAGATGTATTTGAATGACTAGTATGGCAAAAACAAACTCTGGAAAGAAAGAAATTTAGAACTCTGTGCTGCAAATAAACTAATCCAAATGATCCATCAACTTGCAAAATCTGTAAAGGGAAATATATCCAATTTAGAATGTCCAGAATCATCACTTTCTTGCAGTTGTGACTTTGAAATCTAATTGAAGTAAGGAAGTCCATTGCAGGATGGTATCAATACAATTGGGTAAAATTTAATCTCAGCTAATACTTTCTTTCTCAGGAGAGAGATTATACTTTCTCAGAATCGAGGAAAAGCACCACTGCAGCTAAATCGAAGTTCACATTATTTGACTTTTTAATATAGAGTTTTACTATAGAAAAACTGTCATCCAAAGTAGGAGAGCTCAGAGAATGAAGAGCTTCAGCTCAATAACAGAGAGCTTCAGTTGCAGAACTTCAGAGTGGCTGTTTTCAATCCTGTGACTTAGAAGAAGAGTTGGTGTTTATTTTTACTGGTTTTATCTGAATACAGGTAATGTCTGAAATTCAGTTGCTGGGTGCTATTACTATACTGAATCAGTACATATTGGTATTTTAAGGGTCATCACTTCCTAGAAGGTACTGACACTCCCTCTCTTTTAAAATTAATATAATTTTATTACATGAGGGACAATTAGAATGAGTTATGGTAAAACTACAGCAGTATCAATAAAACCAAAGGCAACATGAAACCATTTTCTTCATGTCATATAATAGCTTAAGTTCATTTATCGTTTTCTGTTGTAAGTCAGAAAGACAAAAGAAGGCAAAGTAAAGGGAAACCACAGAAAGCACAGAACATAATAACAGATGGGACAAAGACAGAAAATCTCAACATACAGCAAAAAGCAAGCGTGATATTTATAGAGATGGTGTGACCCAAACACAAGCACACATTACATCTTCATAGCAAAGAACTTCACTGCCTCCAAGAAAGTCCAAGTAGAGTCCAAAGCCTCCAAGATTCTCGAAGTAGAATTTTAATGTCTCTTCAAAGGCTTCAGGTTAACTAAAAAATTGCAACACATTTAGTCTGGAGGTAATAAAAATCCATGGGATAGTAAAAAGTAGTTTTAAAAAAAAGATGGTAAGCAGAGTGTCATGGAGAGGTACACTGGAGAAGAGGTCAATTAGCAGTAGAAAGGAGTACAGTAAACTTATGTTATCCAGGTAGCTATGTGCACTCAGGGATGTGCCCCTTAATTACATGGTACTGTAAAAAATTGCCATTTTATGGGCTAAATCAAATTCTATGAGATTATATTTTCTTAGGGTATACAAAGTCATTTTTTTAAGGCAAGTAAATCTGTGTTATCAAATGAACAGAAGGCAATCTCTTTATTAAACATACTGAGCAAAGAGCATATGCTACAAATGGTGTGCTGTGTCTGTGCAGAAGGTAGTCACTAAATCATATAAAACAGATGCAAGCATTCTGTACTTTTAGCTAGAAAATATCTGCCTTATGAGTATGCTGTGCATTCATTGTTGCAGTGTCAGACTTGCAAAACTATTTCTTGCTTTAAGAATGACAAATATGCTGTCCCAATTTTATGAAGTGAAAATTGAACAGGAGATGATGCTACACAAGGATACTGAAGTATGACTCTATTCACTCATGAAAGATGGAGACAGGTTGATGTAGTATGCAGCAGAGCTAATACTTTTCCAATCAGTATAAATGCATAGTATTCCATATTTTTATGAGCAGGTTGTTAAAATCTAGGATTAAAAAAAAAATAAAAAATGGAGCTCTGCATAACATCTGGTCCAGGTTGTAGTCAAAGCATTGCCAAACTGGAGTTTCTCAGGGCCTTGTAGAGTCAAGTTTGAAAATCTCAAGGATGGAGATATCTGCAGCCTTTCTAAGAAACCTGGGCCAGAGTTTGAAAGCCTTAAAGGTGCCCCATTAAGTTGTAGTCAACTCTATCCACCAGGAATTCCAAATCCTTTTCTGCAAGCTGCCTTGGAATCAATTGACCACCAGCCTCAGCTGAGGCAGGAGGCTATTACATGCCAGATGCAGGACTTGACATTTATCTTTGCACACCACAAGTTTATTGTCAGCCTGTTTCTCTGCCAGGTTCATGTGAATAGCAGTAGTAATAGGCATTGTACATACCTTTCCCCTAAACTGATGTTGCTGACAGCAGACTGTCACCTCCTCCAGAAAATAATGGAGGTATTAAATAACTGACACCAGTTTTAAGGTGTGGGGATGCCACCAGTATCCAGCCACTGGCCAAACTTTTGATCAGTGATCACAACACTGCAAACCCAGTTGTCCAGCTGATTTTGCATTTATCATAAGAATAGGTAGCCCACCTAAACCCATGCCTATGGATTTATGAATGGAAATAAATTATGCTAATAATGCGTGTGATAATTATTAATATTAATGCATTGCATTTGTGTTACTCTTGCTGAAAACAATATGCTTCCAGGACATGAATAATGTTTAGTGGGTACCTAGTGGGTACACTAGGATGTTTCTGGCCATGCAGCTCTTTCCACCTCAATTCAAAGAGTCTTTGGAACTGGATATTTCAGATACCAATACTATCTTATTCTGCATTTGACTTCTGTTCCACATGGGCTGTTGAAGTATTTTTTCTAGAAGCAGAATTATAATATAGATCTATATTCCCACAGGTCTGATCCCAAGAAAGCTGAAATGAATGAAAATAGTCCCATCAATGTTTCTAGGTTTTATATTGGACTCAGTGGACTTTTAAGTTGATGTTAAATAAATGCACTTGCATTATGGAGGCACTGGTGAGACCACCACCAAAGAGTGTTAAGGAAGCATCATAAGTATGAAAAATTGTAGTTGTAACCACAACCTGTAACATTTTATTGAATTTACAAAAGATCACTACAAATGTTTATGATACTACTCAACACATAGAGAACTCAGGTGGGAGTGAGGCAGTAGTGTTTTTTTAGAATCCAGGCCAGGATTCCAAGCAAGATTTTGGAAGCACAGGGAATATTTAAAATAAACATTATGAAAAAGTACCATAGTACATTTAGATCCTTATTCTGAAACTTACACTCTCTTAGTGCAGAGTAGATGTTGTATTAGTATTGAGATATTATAGTATATATAACATGCAGAAAATGATGGTGTGTGGTGAAAAATATTCAAAACAAACAATTTTGTGATTAATTTAACTGTTTTGGGAAATGGTTTTTCCTTTTCCCATCAAACTGGATACTTGCTCACAGCAAATTTCAGTCTTCTGTGATGATCTGTCACAAAGAATCTTTAAAAACCTTGTTACCTGCATTATATATATATAAAAAAGTGTTGTTGTAGGTGTTCACCTTGAAATTTTAAGCTTTTCAAGTAATATGGGATTAGAGATGGTTCTGGAAGTTTTGAGTCACTTATTTAAAATATTTTTTAAAGCCCTGGTACTAAAATGCTTTAGCCACCTTTTTGTATAACAGATGCACATAATTTAAAACAAAAGTACCTGGAAATTTTCATCAGGAAATATTAGCTTAGGCTTTTTTTCTTACTTTTTACTTTCCATTGTCTTTTGTAAAGCTTTCCATTAGTAATGAGACTCCTAGTATTCTTTGTACAGGAAGATGAAGCACCAAAGTGAAAAGTCAGTAGAGTAATTTCTTAGCTGTGCTGTTGGATGTACCAGTTGAGGGAATTTAGGATCACGTACATGCAGCAGTGTCTAACAGTGAGGACTGTCATGGGCTGATGATGAAGGTGCTCTGTGGCTGTAAGAGGAGCTGCCTCCGTCCTTCCCCCCAGCTGTGAGTCAGAATAAGCATGCTGAACCACAGTGGTGCAAAACAGCCAAGGAATGGAATTGGTACCATTACCTGCCCAAAGCTGACAGTTTAGCTATTGTTGCAGCTATTCCTTTTGTTTATAAACAGAAATAGCATTTCTGCTGCTGATGATACTATGTTTAGGTTGCTGTAGCTCCACATGACACTGGTAAAGAACCATTCTATATTCCATGGGGGAAAAAGTAAGGGAGGGGGGAAAAAAATGCCATTTTTCTTAGCCTAATGGCTTCTGTATATTGAACTAAGCCAAATCTGAAAATTTCTGTATCATTAACATGAAATATATAACTTTCATGTCAAAAGTATTTTCTGTTGCACAAAGGTATACTAAAAATTACTTTGTACACGAGTCTTTTAGGATATTGATTAAACTTTTATGTTTAAGTAATACCTCTGTAGACCTATCATCTTGAGATTAAAGCTCTTTGTATTGCTGTGGTAGTGGGAAGTGTATTCTTACACAGCTTTTGAAGTTCTTATTCATGAGCTATCAGTGACTTTGAATACTGCAGTAGAGAAAGAAGTGTGACATATTTGTATTTTGTAGTTCTTAATATGCTTTATACATGTATTATTAATAAGAAGATAGGGAAAATGAATATTTGTTTTCAGCAGTGCAATTCTTTGTTTTGGATTTTCACAAATGCTTTAATCTCTTAATTTCCCATGTTCTTGAAGTCTGAATGTAAATTGAACATAGGTTATTTTAAAACTGACAGGTCATAGAGCTCTGATCCTGAATTATGAACATCTCTTAAAACTGAAAAGTTGCAATTGCACAGAGTTAAATGGAGAATTATATACGAAGAGAGAAAAGTGAAAGAGATTTTGCAGAATCAGCTAGTTTGGTTAGAATCTCAACAGTCTCATTCTTCTTTACTTAATTTCCTTCTGTTTCAAGCTGCAAAAAATTTTTCAAGTTTTTCCTGAATTCTTGTTATTTGTTTTTGTGTTGCACTTTGAATTTCAACTGTTCTCCAGAAATGCCAGAGGCTCCCCACCACCTAGGCTTTAGTTTGTCATGCCTTTGACTAGGGACCTAGAATAAGATCTGTTTAGAATAAGATCTGTCCTAGAATAATCTGTGTTTGATTAAGATCAGTGTATGGGGTTTCCATTTACTTCTGTAAAACTGAGTTTATTGTTCATCCTTTTGAGTGTTTTGTGTGGCATATATAGCATGGCCCTGATCTCAAGTCATAAAAATTTTAAATAATCTGGTTTTTATTTTTTGCTGACTTTTTCTATTCATTTTCTAAGGAAGTATAATGCTATTAAATTGAAATCCATGGGGAACATAAATACATATGTGGAATCTAGATACTTTTCTGAATTCCAGTAGCAATCATAACAGGACAAGTCCTCCTCCTCCTCCTTCATCAATTTTTATTTTATTCATTTGAAATAAATCCTAAGAAATCATACATAAAATATAGTAAAAAAACCCTCAGGATGAACCCAGATTTTGGGACATGCCCATGTCAAGACCTCTGCCTCTCCACCTTTTAACTAGTTATTTAATTACTTAGCATTTTCTGTATTAGGATGACAAACAGCTTTTAATTGATGCCAACATAGTACTTGTTCCTGTCTTATCATTTCCCCACCAGTTTTTGATGTGACAGCTTATCAAATGCCTGGATAAAATACAGAGAGATTGCTTTCATCACCTTTCTATCATCTATTTCCTTGGTCATCCTTTCAAAGAACTCTCTCGGGTTTGTTTGGCAAATAAATATTAGTTGGAGTCTGGGATTTTTTTTTCCTTTTGTCAGCCTCTAAGAAGCAGAGCCTGTTTTCCTTAATGACTGATGTGAGTGTTTTGCCCAGAGGATAGGCTGGTCTCTAAGGAGTTGCATTTTTCACTTCTGTTCATTTCTTGAATAGAATGGCTGATGTATTTAACCCTTTCCAAGTAGCTGCTCTATAACAGCACAGAACACAGCAAGACAGTCTGTTTCTGAAGGTCCTGGAGGATGCCACTCTGGTATCATGGATAAGAGAATAAAGGAGCCCAAAAGTTAAAAAAATAAATCTGTTCAAGTGTACTGATGATTTTTTAAGCAGACATGTCACCTGTTGTGTCAACTTGTACAGGGAAAGCCTAAAAATCTCCTGTTTGCAATTTCAACCAGTTAACTGTGTTTTGCAGCTGCTTGCACACACTGTAGGGCTCTGTATGCATAGCAGAGAGAAATCAAATGTTAGGATCTGCTCCTGAAAAGTTAAAGTAAATAATGAAAACAAGCTAGGGCGGTTTCATGGAGTGGTGGTTTTTACCATCAATATCTTGAGTGCCACTAGATGTAGGGGCAGGCTCTCCAATGCCAGTCTCTGGCAGATCTGCATGTCTGCTCCACACCTGATGGGTGCCACCTTTCAGTTCTCTGTGCCTGCCTCCAGAGCTGGAAGCATGTGTTGGGGAATTCAGAATGGGAATGGGAAGGGTGTGTTGTGCAGCTCCCAGCTGCTGAGAGTTAGGGTTCTGGCCAGTGGCATGAAGGGTATTTGTGCTGCACCCCATGCTGTCAATGTGTATTATCATGAGTGTCACTGAAAGATCAAGCCCTTCTGGACATTGAAACAGAAATCAACTGACTGGCTTATGATTTTTAGATGGTGGTAGAGTTTAGGAAGGAATGAGAAGTCTTCTTTAGCAGTGGTAACATTTCAAAAACCTTGCCATATTGCTCTAAGGGGCATTTCCTGACCAACAAAGAAGCTATCAATGAAAGTAGAAGTTGTTGGATTCTATACCCTCTTAACCACTGATTTTACCAGGGTTCATATTTAAAGTTGCCTGAATGCCATATCTAATTTCTAAAATTTAGGTCATACTAAGTGACACACAGTATGACAAATCATTTATGTGCATTAAGTGAGTTTCTTCCTTTTGCAGTCTCCAGTATCTTTACAACTGAAGTTTGTTGACTAGCACTTTCAGGGACTTTTCTCTGACGTATGTTTACTTCAGTCCTGTAAGACTCCCATGCAAATTTTTGGACAGTTCATTATTAACTTTTCTAGTGCTGAATTACTGGCCTGCTCACCCATGCAAGGACAACAGGCCATATGACCTTCTTAGGTGAGAATGAAGACTTGATATTACTTCTTTGACATAATGAAAGTACATATATTGTGTTAATGAAAGATATTACTTTGAAATTAATTCTGTAATACAGTGGAAGTATATGGACCATTAAATAACTCTCATAGTGCAGAGTCGCCAATCTATTAATTTCCATCCCTTTATAACTCTGGATCTTTTTATCCTTATTTTAATCTTATTTTTAATCTATTTATCCTTATTTTATCCTTTGATTCTTCCTCTATTTCATCTTGTGGAGAAGAACAAAATTTAATATTGCTCCTTAGATTTGAATTTAAATATGGATATGAATTGGCTTAATTAATCATCCGTGCATATGACTAACTATATAATACCTACAAAACCAATTAAAAGATAACTAGCACTGTCAAGGCAACTGGAAGGATATAATGGGATGTGAGTAAGAAGAAAGACATAGTGCTCATCCTGCAGAGCCTCTATGGCTGGTTGGCAAGTCTGTATCCCCAGGCAGCAGGGAATGCACAGAATGCTGGAAAAGGTGCAGTCCTTGAGTCTGTCAAATGACAAAAGCAGAATTTTAATATCTCCAGTTACACCCAGTATGCTATTTTTCTGTAAATAATTTAACTTTTATTTATGAAGGAATAGATCTAGAAAAGCTATATTTGTTTTCTATATAATATAAAAATTATGATGTCCAGCCAAAATAAGGCTTGCCTCCCATGTCCATGTCCTCAGCTTACTCAAAATCTATAGAATTTTTTAAAAATATCTTTCTAAACTTCTTGCTTGATGACAATAGTATAAA
The DNA here is from genome assembly GCF_009819655.1 of Sylvia atricapilla. Taxonomy (NCBI): domain Eukaryota; kingdom Metazoa; phylum Chordata; class Aves; order Passeriformes; family Sylviidae; genus Sylvia; species Sylvia atricapilla. The sequence continues at coordinate 20,371,428 of NC_089142.1, forward strand.
TACAGACTAGATTTTCCTGTAATTTTTAGTTCCAAACGACTATTGTAAAACCTTCATAAACTGGGGGAAGGGAGTGAATGAAAGACAAAAAGATTTTTTATCCAGGACATGATTTTCACCTAATAATTGCACACTGGCATCACCAGATACAGTGAACGTAAAGAGAATGTGACACTTCTCCTGTGTCACTTTAACATGGCAAGATTTACTGTAATGCTGAAGGAAAAATTTCAGTGGCTAATTAATTGTACATATTACCATGCAAGTTAAACTTTTTTCATGGAAGCAAGAAGGATTCTGCATTATTTTAGTTGCTATATAGATAGATAAAAAGGACTAAAAGACCATATTACACTCACTATTGAATGTCTTGTTGAAATTGCATATTTTACAGCACTGGCATCAAGTGTCTTTGTATCAGGTTATAAAAAAAAAAAAACACAACAACAACAAACAAAAAAACCAAACCACCAACCAAACAAAAACCAGTCATTTAATTCATCTAGGTGTTAATTCTGCTTCAGTGGACAATTCAGACATGAGTCTCCAGGGAAATCTAATCCCAAACAGGAAATAAAATCAGCTGGAAATGAGGCTCAGCTTTTTCTGTGATTTTCGAAAAACAGGTTATATTTGAACACAGCCCCAGGTTTATGACATCCTGTGTGCTAGCAAACCATGCAGATTCTACATACTGCAGCATGCTGCCATTCAGAAATAAATAAAATAAATAAAGTGCAAACTCAAGCTTCTCTCCATGGCAACCACTGCATCACTTGAGCCTCGTGCCTCTTCCTGAACAACTGTGCATAGGAAAATAAGCCAGCAGCCAGCACAGGGAAAAACACTAGGGACAGGTACATAAAATCCGCCCAAGCTGTCAGGTATGGTCTTTGTAGAGACTGTTTAGGGCTGCCTTTTTAACTTTGTTTCAGTATGTTCCGCTGGGGCAGAAGACTGGGTTAGCTGACAGGAGAGCTAAAGCTGGGGTGATGCAGAATCTTCTCTTCAGCACAGGCCTCATGCAGCAGCCTTGCCCATGGGCAGGTCTGGGGGGCAGGAGGAAGGGCAGGCTGTCCCTAGGTCTTTCCAGAGCCACCAGCATTGGGTCACTGCAGTGATTCTTCCCAAACAGGTCTGGAGCTGTGCTTAAAGCCAAGCTGCCACAGCCAGGCAGTGAAGCAGGTTGTAGCAACAAGTAATGCTAGTTCCTGAATGGTATCCAGCCCTGAAACAGCTGTCAATTTTACTTACTTAGCCTTTTTCATTGAATCCATTTCAGTAAGGAAAATGGGCCACAATAAGTGGCTAAACTGTCCTCTCTCAGGGCAGTCTTCTCCCATCCCAAATGTCCTGGAGAAGGAGCCCTAGGACACGGCCATATGCTGTCTGGAGGGAGCCCGGGTGGGAAGGCTTCAGCCATCCCCACGTGTGTGCTAATCCTGTCAAATCCTGTGGAGAGTATGGGAGCAGTATTTACATGCCTGCCCCAATCCACTTCATGAATTTCCAGATAAAAATGTTGGAAACAGATAGACGTCAGGATGGTCTAAATGGGCTTTTTTTTTTTTTTTTTTTTTTTTTTTTTTTTTTTTTTTTTTCGGTTTTACACTTTGAGCAGAGACATTCAAGCAGAGATGGGTAGAGTGAGCTGCTGGAAGGTACAGACTTACTTTGCTTTCAACACACTGATTTGGCTAGGAAGAGGTTGGCAGTCATCTAGCAAACTTCTTGTGTCACTGCAGAGATGGGATTCTCACAGTGTATCTGATATTCTTCCTGCTAAATTAGAGTTCATAATGGAATTAAATACAGTCGTGCCTAATGCAGGTTCAAACAAAGTTCATGACCCTCAGCTTCAAACAAAAGAACAAAGTTCATGACCCTCAACTATATGTAGGCATTCCATATCTAAGGGGTTTCTCTGTTACAACAGTCTACATACTTCTCAATATTAATTTTTAGTAATTGGCACCATATGGAAACCCTATATTCAGACTTTATCAGTGTACACCAAACAAGTATACATAAGTGTATCAAGTGTGTATTTTGCATCTATCTATATATATTCACTCTTCTTTAGCCATTTTCCAAACCTAATAATAACAACATTTTCAGGAGTAATTGCTATAAATCCATTTATGATGTATGTTAAGCCCATTTCATGTCATACAAACATTTTGTTACACTTTGCGAATGTGCTGCTTAGAGAATGGTCCACTTGCCAGCACTGTGAAAAATGGCAACTAGTGCTGAATCAAGGGATAAGTGACTATTGAGAGAATTAATGCAGGGATGAGTAAAAACCCCAAATCTCTACTTTTTGATAGGAATAAATTGACTATAAATGTCTTTGCAGAATACTTGCTTAGATTAACAGGTCAATTTGCCAAGCAAATGTCCAAGTCACTGGATTAGAGAAACACACTCTTCAGGGGTCACTGAATGCTTAATTATTTAAAGAAGATGGAACAGCTAAAACTACAGAAAAAATAACATTAGCCTTGTGGTAAGGGTACTTAGCTGTCATTGAGAGATGTAGAGTCAAGTTCCTGCATCAAGGCAAGCAATGTATAGGCATCACACAGGACAGCTGACCATTTATCTTTTGGCTGTTCTTCAGTAGCAGTGCTTACATCTCTAATAGCAGTGTTTACATGCCAGCTTCCTCCTGACAATTTTTTAATTTGATTTGTGCCCCAGTGAAGATTAAGACTCATTTAATTTATGAAGAAAAAGAGGCTGGCGAGCTAGACATCCTGATTAATTTTCAGAAACAATTTTTGAGAGGTTTTGTCCTACTGAATATGCAAAATTTGGTGGATTTAGTCAATTGAATTTGTTAACAGAGTGTAAATATGTGTATGTATCATTGGGACAATGGGAGGTCAAAAGAGAAAAAAAAGATGTCATGAGGAGAGTAGTGAGAAATATCGCTTTACTGATGCCATTGTCCAGCAGCTCCTTTCAGTCTTTCTTTTTCCAATTTAAAGAAAGATCCTCATAGCTGCAAATTTTCTATGGCCCATTTCCTATTGGCAAATACTGAACACGCTCTCTACCGTGCCTTGTGTGGGAGATGCTCTCTGCTAGATCATCTGCTGCACTTAGAGGCAGCCAAAGTTTTGTTTTTTGTTAGACTCCTGCAGATTCAGGTAAAGTGTCAGCTGCCTGGAAAAACAGAGGAAGCAGCTGACAGCAGCATTTGAGTTTCTTCCCATTACCACTGAGTGCTATTCAAAAATGTATTTGCCTTGTTTCAGGTCATAGCTGTACAGTACTTTTGTACATGTAATCGAGTACGTATGTCATCCTCAATGCAGACATTTTAGAAAGCTGTGCCATTTCATACTTATTTAGATTGTACATTTTACAGGTTATCTGTGACAACTCTGTGATATGAAATGATTCTTGGAAGTTTTTCTAACTTTTTTTTTTTTTTTTTTTTTTTTTTTTTTTTTTTTTTTTTTTTTTTGAGGGGGAACAGAAAATAGATAATAATTAGGGTGGAGTTTTGAAATGCATGTAATAGCAGGCTCGAGGTGGAAAAATTTCCTTTTATTAGTGTGAGATGATATGAAATTCACTGACTTCAGAAAAAATGGTATATTTATGCCCAAAGGTAGATTTGAGCCTTCAAGGCATAGTTTATGCGTGTTGTCCTTACCTGTTCCTGGAAATGACTGTAATGGCTGTTTTACAGAGATGTGTGCAAAAGCTCAAAATTGCTTTAAAGCACAATTACTCTTTGAAGTATTCAGCCAAGAATGGTCACCTTCTCAAAATTTGAAGTGACGTATTAAAGTAGCCATTTGGATGCTGTATCCAAATGATAAGTGTGCAGAAAGCAACTTCCTTTGTATATCTATACCAATCTAATATCTCTGCAAATCATATACACATCCCAAGCCACCTTTAAAGTAGTTTTGGTCTGGTTACAGACCAGGCAATGTAGACTACAACTATATGTGGTTTACTCAGCACACCTGTTTATTTGTACCCTGTGCTCAGTGTTTTGCAGCAGCAGCAAAACATCTGGAAACACCAACTTGGAGGAGCTGTTGCTGACTGCAATAAAATTAGAAACTTTGTATGAAGCTGCAGGAGTCAGCTGTTGATTCTAGGTCTAAACCACTATTTCCTAGATAGACGCAAGATTGTTCTGTCCTGCTCCAGGGCAAATGAAAGCTACTTGAATATGGCTGCCAGGGTGCTGACCCTAAGCTAATACACCCTCCCTCACTAGAACTTACTGGCTCAGACTCATCACCATGTTAATTGCTTTTCATATCTTACAAATATAAGCTATGCAGAATGGACAAGTGAACACATGTCTTCTTATAAATAACTATTCAGACATTGAATAAGCCAGATTGTCTGGTGAAAATAAAGTGAGACACAGACAGTCCTTGAGCCCAACTGTTTACTCTGGTTTTCCTATAAAAGCCTGAACACTGTGTGTCTCAAATGGGATGTGAAAGGAATACCAAATTACATTAGCTGATTTTTCCTCTAGTTCTTTTTCATCTCAATGGAAAGCATCCCAAATCTCAGGTTTCCACTTGGCATAAAAGAGCAAGAGTAAATCCTTTTGTGTGATTTGTCTGTTGGAACAGAGGAATAATTAGAGACTGTTTATCAGTCTATGAAGACCAACTGACTCATTGCTTCTGTCTTTAATGGTTCTTTTGTGATCATAGCTTATCTGAATTGTGCATTAACCAGGGATTCAGGAGATCTACTTATAGCCTCTGACATGACTTCTAGCAACAAAACCTTACTTGATTGTTTCCCAATTCGTAAATTATGAATAGTGACACCAACGATTAACTCTTCTGTTGGAAAATCTGAGATATATTGATGAAGAGAAGTACATATTAGAGGAAGGTATTATAATAATTGTTTGCTTCCTGATTAACTGAACAATAATTGATGGGAAATATTTAGTGCATTTAGGTATTATTGCAGGAAAACTTCTAGATATCTTGAGAGGGCTGCTCAGTGTAGAAAATCAAAAATATAGTTAAAGATAATAGATTAGATAGGTGAAAGCAATCCTACCTTGTATCTCCTGATGGAATTAAGGTGCTTTCTACTACCTTATGTTTCAGATGAACAAAATTAGTGAAAAACGTTAGATTCAGAGGGAAAATTAGTGCTAGTAACATAGTGCATATCTGAGATCTAAACCTTTGGACTCTTACTTAGGTAGAAATATGGTTAAATCCTTGCTTAGATTGATAAGGGGGTATTTATATTATATTTGTATGTATTCAGAGCAGATTTGAGAATCTAGATCTCTTTGTAGGGAACCCTGAAAATGAGGTCTGTAAGTTTCAAATAGGAATTCTTTGTCAAAAGGATTGCTTAAATTCTGGTATGTCACATCAGTCACATCTATACTAGTGCCAGAACAAGGATTTGAACCTTATTTCTTTTTAGGTAATATTCAATTATGAGCAAACATGTGAACTTCACAAGAGTCACACAAGTGTACATATGGTTGTGCTCAGAGATGTAGCAGATAGTAATGAATAGCTACAGAAAAGAACATTATCACACAAAGTTTCTGAGGCCTTTTTCATTATATGAGCTTTCAATCTTATATTTCTATTAGAGAAAAAAAAAGCAAGAAGGAAAAGCAGAAGAAAGAATTGGAGGATGCATTTTTAACATTATGTGATGTAGTACAGGTTGCCTTACTAAGGTTATGCCTAACCTTACCATGTTAATTGTTTTCTCAAATCAACATATATTTTTGCTGAAAAGTAAAAAGAAAATTTCATAAATGAACGTTGGGAGGAGAGAGATAAAATGGCCTCATTTCTTAGCAATAGTTGGCAACAGCTGTAGCACAGCTGAGTTCTTATAAGTGTAGTGGGGAAAAGCTACACCATTAATGGTAATTTATCTTGTGTTGTTCTCCAGGCTCTGACTATTATCTAAGTGCTTTGTGCCAAATGTAATAAAATGACCAGATTTCTCATTATAGAAAGCATAAATTGCTGAAGGCAAATATGTTATGAGGGAAACTGTCAATATGATAATTGTGTGCTCCTGTCACTAAATTGCAGAAAATATATGTACTTGTGAGTATGCTAACCCTCTAGACCATTTACCAGTAGAAAAAGTGGAAGAGTGTGACTGAGGATGTTTTATTCCTTTTGTCATTTTTATTGCTACATAGCCTATAGAGATTACATATGACAATGTATTTAAAAAGCATTATAAATAGGTCAGGATGCCACTATGTGCCCAGTTGCAGTCAGACACTTGTAATCATGTGATTTTAGAAATTACAAAATTACTTGTGCAATAAATTAACTAGTAATTCAAGGAAAATGAAAATCACTGTATGTAAGTTGGGCCTTTGTTAAAAATAAGAAGTCAGTAGGTTTTACTGATGAAATACATGCTTCTCATATATATAAATATTTTTGAGAGTTTCTGGTGATAGTCTTCAAAGAAATACTGGCTAAGGTTATTTTAGCAGTTTAATAGTACAAGCAGCTAATTCTCACAAATTTAATTTAAAACATTATTTATAATGAAAATAATTTATATTTTTAAAACAGCACTTCTGTGCTATTAATAAATTGAGTTTTGGTATCTTCAACAGGAATAGTTCCTAGCTATAAGAGTTAAAGCATAATTGACCAATCTAACTTTTCCCCATTTTAGGGATGTTTACTAAAACCATGATGCAATTTTTATGTAGTAAACAAATTGATGCATCAGAAATAATTTTTTTCCCTAATGGGAAGTCTTGAGACCACGTGGATAGGATGAAAAGGAGAAAAGTGGAAAGAGAGAAGAGGAAAGGGAAGAACTCCAAGTTCTTCTTGGCCAGTTGCCAGTGAATGGGTTCTATGTTACTCAAGTTACCATCCCAGTGACCAGGAAGGAATTTGAGATAAAAGGGTTGAAAAAGAGAAACCAGGGTTTCCATCCTCAACAAAAGGGAGAGGAGGAGAATGTGAAACATAGAAGGTATCCACCAAATACTTCCCAGCTCTCTGTGGGTGCTCCATTTACATGCTAGAAGGACCTGTCTTCCCCAAGCTCTTTTTCCTGGACATCAATAGGATCTGGAATATGCTCCAGTGCCAGTGTTAAACGGGAGACACAAGTCAGCTGAGCTATACACCCCAAGCTGTCAGGCCTTAAAGTTAGCCAAGATGCTGGAACAGAGAGGAAGGAACAAGATTTCATGTACAAATTTAAACCGTAGTTTCTTCATTTATAATTTGGTTCTGTAGCTTCACTTAAAATTTTGAAATCAAGAAAATTACTCTGTTTTTCTCGTGTCCTGATGTTTAGAATAATCTTAGGTAATGCTGGCAAGCATTAGAACAGAACTCAGTTCAGAATTAAAGTGTCAAATATATGTAACTACAGACAAAGTTAGATAGATATCTAAGTTCCCATGACAGTCATTAAGGATCTCATCAGTGGGCCTCAGCTCATCACACAGAGACCAGTGAGTATGTTTAATAAACATTTTGATGTGTGGCAGCTCAGATGCTTAGCCCATAAGTAGGCACCTTCATTAATATGTACTATTATGGATGAATTAAATCTCACCTATAATATCTTAATAAAAGCATAACAAATTATAGCCAGACGTTTAGAATTTTTTGGCCTTGGTACAACATGGTGAGATGGCTGTAAAAGCTGTTCTGCCATTAACATTCCTGCATGGGGTAGATGTACCTAGATCTATGTAAAGATATGCCCTGGAGCAGTGCCAGGCAATGAAACCATGTGGCATGATCTGAACTATCTTTTGTTGGTAAGTCTGTCAGCCTCCAAAACATGCCGGTGCACGTGGATGTGAGCATGGAAAGTGTCTGTTGGAAATGGCAGGGATCTCTTCATCTTCCTGCAACATTCTGATCCCATACCACTGCTTAAACCCCTTTAGGATGTGGGGTTTTATGCTGGGTGGCATGAGTGAAAGACATGCAGCAGACCAGTCTAACAATTTAGCCACATCTGTCTACACACAAGAACCTGGTGACATTCCTGGGCATTGTTTAATTTATTAGTGTACTTATAGCTTGTAAGTAGTGCTTCTCATCTATATGACTTGTAGGCTTTTCGTTTGAACCCAGCATGATCCAACTGGACTGAAAGAGTGGTACAGTGCTGTAAATAAAATATAGCAGTTTGGTTACAGATGAAGGGAAAAAATCCACAAACACCAATCCAAGAAATAAGGTACATATTGTTTTGTTTACAGCTTCCTTCCACAGCTTTTGATAACTCAGTTATTGGTACAGCAATGCACCATTTATTGGGATTTTCTAGTAATGAACACAGAACAAGTGGCATGGGAAGGTAAATGATGCCATGGAAACTGAATTTAAATATTGCTTTGAGCAGGATGGTTGTCTAGTATAGGACTAACAAAAGGATGTATAATGATTATGTTGAATATGTTCTAAACGCGAGTGAATCTTACATGTAAATAGAAGATAACTCAATACATTTATGTTTGGCTATTTTCCACCCCCCAAAATAAATCTATCTCATAGGACAGTGATATAGAAGATTTTATTTTGATAGTGCCATGCCTACTGACTTTTAGAGGTAACAGATGTGGTTTTGTTCTGTATTGGAATGCAGTCACAATCACATTTCTTTTTGCTGTTTTTACTGTAGGAATAATGCAGTTAGGTCTAAGTGTGTTAAAAATCTCTCTCATCATCGACGTCAGTGTGAACTTAAATTGTTATAGTAGATAAAAGAAAAAATGAAACTCAAATGGTCTTATGCAGATATCCTAGTCCAAGAAACATCTCTCTCTAGCTTTTGTAGTAAAACATGGTTTAGGCAAATAGCAGTGTTTTTCTTTAATACTTGTCTTAAACATTGTCTTGAAATTATTTCAATTTAAATTAAAAGCAGATTATTTTTCTTATTATATTATTTTTTTTGCCTTGCACATTACCTTTTTCTTCAAGTATTGCTGAAGTGTTGCACCTACCACTAGATTTTGGCATGTGTGTGCTGAATCTAGTCTTTACATTGTGCAATGTCTATTATCTCTTTCTGCTTTGAAATTATCTATCCAGCTATTCTGATATATAAATTGCAACAAAATGGTGAAATAAAATTCCGTATCAGAAGTAATTTAGCAGGACTTATGTTTCTGTCCCTACTTGTTTTGAATGAGCTGTCACAGCATGCTGGGATGTCTAGAATGTGTGCTTTAGGAGTTGGGACGTAAAGATTAGGCCAGTTTGGAATTAGTAGTTGCTTGGTATTATATTTTATAACCATCATATTTTTAATCATTTTGTTTATGAGACTGCAAGCTGGAGAGGGGCAAACAGAGGCCAGGGGACATGTAAGGAAAAGGAAATATCTCAGTTTGTGGGAGCAGCTGATGCCGTGGTCCTCCACAGGCAACAAGCAGCTGAACACGTGGAGACACACAGCCCTTGCATGAGCATTCCCCATTCCATTCCATCTCAGCACTGCTTTCAGTAGGCCCATTGCAGCCACTTTTGGCAAGGAAGACCTGAATAAACTCAGAAGCAGAAACCCATGAGCTGGCTTTGAAGAGTACAGCTGTATTTCGCATTACGGAGATTGAATAGCTGAGGCAGAAAGACTGTCTCGTGCCCAAGGTTTCAATCAAATCAGAAGCAAAACCAATAATTAGGACTCACAATTTCCTTATTCACAGCCTTCTCCTATTTGCCCAGATGATGCCACTTCACCATTCCTTTATCATTTTTCTTTATTTTTTTTTCCAGAAAGTTAACTGTAATTATGAATTTTAATTCATCTTTGAGAGGCCACTTGAAAGGCCAGGGCGTAAGAGCCTCAACATGCACTGCAAAGCACGGCCAAGGGTACTAGCTTGTCTCTTGAAAATTGAAAATAGGCTATTGAATTCCGTTTTGTGTATTAAATGAAATATTTATCACAAGAAATTTAGGGAAAAGGATTTTTGAAAGGTCAAATTTTCCATTATGGTTTAGCAGCAGAAAGGACAACACAGATCTTCAGAGGAAAGCTAAGGTAAAAATATCACTTTATTCTTAACCTTGACCTGCAGACTCTTCATTTAATTCAGCAAACGGCATCCTGTTGCTGCTCAGCCGCTTATCCCCTTGACATTCACCTATAAGAGCAATCCTTCACATTTTCTATGCATTGTTTTTCCTTTCATTAATTCTTCTGCACTTCAGATGTGCTCTTTCTGCATGCTCAAAAGCAGTTCTGTGAAAGTAAATTCTTTGAAAACAGAATTGTGCAGCTTTTTCCACTCTGATTAATTGTAAACAGGTGATTTCCTTTAAAAAAAATGTGTGAATCTCCCCTCATTTCTGACTGATAAAATTTCAACTTCTTGTGTAACTTTCAGATGCTCAATCTATAGTCCATGGGCTAGGAAAAAAAAAATGGAAAACATCTTTTGCAGCCTTCTAATTTCTCAGCCATGCATAACTTGAGCCTTAACATTTTCTGTGTGTTTCAGACACAGACTTTGTTGTGTTTTCACTCCTGTCCTTCCTTTCCATGTAGTTTGGTCATTGTCATCAGCACATATTTATTTTTAGGAATGAAGGAACTATTGATTATGAATGAAGACATTTTTTATAATGAGATTATTATTATTATTATTATTATTATTATTATTATTATTATTATTATTATTATTACTATTATTATTATTATTGTTATTATTATTATTGTAAGACTTTGTAGTTTGACTTGCTCGTGTTACTGTTATCCATAGAGAGCTAACACTCTAAATCTGGCATCTGGTCATTTTTCCACTGAATGGAGATGGCATATACTGCAAACACATCACCTTAAGAAAAGCAAAAAAGGAGATGGTCAAAAGATGGTCAAAGAAACAAAAGATGAATTCCAGGTTTTTAGTGAAGTGCAATCTGTATGAATCTTGAAGAGTTTAATTCCATAAAAATGCCAGACTAGTAGGGAAAAATAAAAACGGAAATGATAACAAAGATTTGCAAACTGAGCATATTTAATCTTATTTAGATTTTAATTTTGATGCACAGTGACAAAAAGTTGAATATAAGCATTTTGTTATGGCAGAAACAGGCTCCAAGAAAATAGTGATTCAGATTTAAAGATACTCTGAAAATTACTCTGAAATCTAAGAATGTTATAGGAGAAAAGACCTTTTTTTTTTTTTTTGTGAGTAATTTCTAATGCAAAATATTATATCCATAATATATTTTTCCATGGATTTGTTACTTGGAAAGCACTTTAAGCAAATTTTTACATTTTGTAAAGCTGTCTTCCAAGCTTTATTTAGTTTTGTTTTTCTCACAAGGTTGGCTTTGCCTAGACAAAGCAAGACATTTGGCATTTGAAAACAGAAGCCTCAGGACTCCAGCCATGTAGTAAACTAAATTCTATTTTTATTGCTAATTATTAAAAGCAGAAAAAAAAAAAAAAAAAAAAAAAAGTGTTAGCACTTTGGAACCCACACACACTTGCCAAAATTCATATTAATTCAACAAGAATAAGCTTGAAATTGAAGTTGGAATTGGAATTGAAAAAATGACAGGTTCATTTTGCCCAAAAGTGGGGTTTAAGATATCAGGTGCAATAGTGATGCTGAAATATACCTGAAACTTAAAAATAATGGAGAAAAAATTATTTAGAGTGAAGAGATTTGTCTCATGCAAACACCAAGTTACCAGTCATCAGATTCTGTGGATTACCAGCCTGGGAACTATTTAGACTTGTATTAGCCCCTTTAAAAACACTTCCTTACTTGTATTCAGAATTATTCTCAAATTTGTTTTTTCTACTTACACACATTTCTGTTTCCTTTCAGACAAAATCTGTTTGTTTGTTTGCTTTTTCTCAGGAAGTACTTTTTCTTCCCCTTTATTTTTCCAACAAAATATTTTTTTTTTGGAGATGTAAAAGTTGTAACTGCACCTAGGAACAAAAGCTCACTTCATGAAGGATATTGTAATTCTTTTCAATTCTCATTCAGTAAAAAACCCTCTAAATTTTGAGTTCTTCAGCTAGAAAAATGCTACCATATTGGGCACTTCCTATGGCAAGCCTGTCTCAGAGCAAAAAATGGTGCTCATCCAGGTCTCTGGGCTGCAGCCATGCTCCTTGAGAATAGAGGAAGGGTTCCAAGGTAAATAAATTTATTTCCTTTGCTGAGATGTGGCAAAGCTTTGTTGTGATCAAAATATCTTCATAAAATGCATTGACTCCAGGGAAGAGGAGTCAGAAAACGCTGAATATTTTCTGAGCACCATTTATGTTAACAAGATTTCTTTCGGTTTTCCCACAAAGGCTTTTCTTTTTGAAAGTGCTTGATTGGTATGAACTATTTCTTTCTCATCTGCTCATGAACTGTCTTTAGCCTCCTATGTTACATTTGTTAAAGACTTTTCAAACAAATGCTGGCCTTCACCCACTTCAACAAGTCAGAAGTATTTACATTTTTCTCACTTGTGGTATATGCATAAGCAGCTGTTGTAATAAACATAGTGAATTTTAGGGGATGTTGATACATCTTGTTATAGGAGACTCTAAATGATGAAATAAATAGCTGTCAGATTAATGGAAAGAAAAAACATAATATTGATAGCAAGTGAGAAAATCTTGAACATATCTCGGATATAAGAAATGCATTTTAAATGCCAGAGAATGTTAATTAATGGTAATTTAATAAGAAAATTAATTAAGGAACAACACAAGTACAAAGTAAGAATGCCTGTTGCTTTTCTCAGCAGAAAATTGACAGCTTTGAAATACTAATAAAAGCCAAGCTTGAGACATACAAGGCTATTATACAGCCTATTATTTCATGTAGAGGTGAGTTTTGGGAAGACATTAAAAAAAAATCCACTTCATAAAGAAAGCACCAAGAATAATCTGGAGCCATAACAAAAACAAAAGATGTTTAAAAATTATCCAAGAAGGAAATTAAGGAAGTGGTACATGAAGAGAAATCTCAGCAATGAAAGCAGGCTGGACATGTACTTAGGATGCTGAAGGATTTCTACAATTATCTTCTGTCCCTTCTTTTTGACTTTGTGTCCATGGAAAAAAGGAGAAGATTGAACAAAATATATAATTTATTAATATGATTTTAAAAAATAGAAGTAATATATTTTCGGCTAAAAATGTTTGGACTAGTAGTGGAAAAGACATAGAAAAATGTTAATTGTGAGAAAGGCTGTTAGGATCAGGGAGTCAAATATAACCTACAGTGTGATGTCTCAAACATTTCAGACAGGAAGGATTCTAGTAATCCCTTATAAACTCCTGCTTAGTATGCTGGGTAAAGATTTTTCCAGTTTGCACTTGGCAAGCAGGCAGTCAGTTTGTACCACTATACCTATAAAAATTATGTCAGATTATCTGATGAATCATGAAATAAGGAAGTTTGATTTTTCAGCCTGATGTTGCCCTTTCTGTAGATGTACCATATTCCTCCTAATTAAATTCATATGGATAGAAAAAAGACAAGAGTGAAAACAACCAAAGGAAACATCAGGGTCCCCTTTTAAAACTTTCACAGATTTTATAACACATGACATAATGGAAACAGCAAAATAAATTTAAAAAAACCTACAGAATTTTTATAAAGTATAGACTGAAACACTGAAATTACTTTTACTCATACTTTCATATGTTCTGCATAGTCTTTGCTGCATCTCCAGGGGAAATCTGATTCCTGTAAATGGAAATAGATATATATGCCGATTAGTGATGGTTTTTAAATTCAATATATGCAGACAGTGCGGCCCTAAGTTACCACTCCAGTTGCACATCCATTTGTTTACTATTATTACTATTATTTATTTACTATAATGGTAGACTAGAGAGTCTGTTTCCAGAAGTCTTATGTGTATATTGTCACAATATTTATTTGCCAGTTACATGGATCATGACCTATGCAAGAGACATCTGTATCTTCCTACGTAGGACACCCAAGGATCTTTTTCTTTGTTGCTTTTATTAACTTTTCTAATGCCATTTTCATCCTTGAAGCTGTTAGTGTTCTTTAAAAAAATAAAAGACCAGGATGAAAAATTCTATGGCTGCAGAGTCTCCAGGTGTCCTAACTTCCATTTGAGGGCTTTGCTGTCCCAGATTGTGAACTTTTTTTGTAAACTGTTTTCAGTAAAACAATTCTTCTAATAAGTATTAGAAATACTATCATATTACCATGAATAACCATAATAATCTAGTATTAATTGCTTATTTCATTACTTATATGTTAAATCTAACACTGTAGCATTAGGATGACATGAGCTGAGCAATGCAGCAATGAGATTTTGTAAATTTTGGAGAATAGTATTTATAATCTTTAATATCAAGATGAACAAATAAGAGGAGAAATTACTATGACAGATTGAGCAGCAATTTACAGATACCATGCTATTTCTCTATCTGAGAGTTCTTTTAATGGAGTTTTTCTTGTTATTGACAACTGTTGATTGGAGTTTTGAGAAGAACAAAGCTGCTGGCAACTGAGAAATTAAACCTAAGAGAGCAGCTGGGGATATTTTAGAGTCCCCTGTGTTTACCCAGGGCTGAGTCCATGTGTCCAGAATACAACGAGTATAACTTAACAAATTGTGAAGGAAACCCTGCCATGCTGTCCTGGAAAATACTATCCATGGACATATTTATCCTGCCATCAAGTGTGATTTCCATTAATTAGTTCAGCAGATTGGCTGATAAGTTTAGCTCCAGTGCTAATGGCAACAAGGCTGCTGTTGCTCAGGCTTCAGTGAAGTTTTTACCAGGACCCAGTGTCTGGTTTTGGTGGCAAAGGCCTGAGCTGCTATTGCTTAGCAACTGGTGATTTCTTGCCAGATTAAAGTTTGGTGTGCTGTAATGATTCTTAATAAGAAGGCATATGATCTCAAGCAAGTGTGTTTATGTGTGTGAGACCAGAGGGCTGAAGATGGATAAGAACACATCAGCGTGTAGGAGATGGAAAACTACTGGAGTGAGCACAGGAGGCTCTGCTCTCACTGCCTCAATGATGGAGTAAAATTCAGGGTAGGGGAGAGGGTATTTGAGCATTACGGGATTTTGTATCAGTGAAAACATTTTAACAAAATATGTCTTGTTCTATATCTTTCAAATGTGGTAAGTTTTAGCTTTTTCAGATTTTGTCTGAAAGGAAACAGAAATGTGTATAAGTAGAAAAAAGAAATTTGAGAATAATGCTGAATGGTAGCTTGTCCATAAATCCAAAAACTTTAGAAGAAGTTATGTGGGGGAAAAAACCCTTTTCCCTCCCTTTTATGGAATGAGCTGCAAAATACAATAATTAAGGTTTGAAAAGGCTTCTAGGATTATCGAGTCCACCTGTCCACTGAGTCAACCATTTGGGTGGTGCAAATATTAGTAATTTCAAACTAAGTGTGGAGGATGTTCAAACAGGTACTGGTCTTATTTGGAGAATTAAACATTTGAACAGAAAAGAGTTTTTCACTATCACAGGACTTATCAGGATTGCAAGTTTTTAGGACTGCAGCAAAACTGGGTTGTGGGCTGACCCCAGCCAACAGACAAATGCCCACACAAGCTTCCTTATTCCCTCTGCCAAGGGATGGGGAGAAAATAGAAGGAAAGTGAAAAGACTTGTGGACCAAGACAATGACAGTCAATAAAGAAAGTAAAAGCTGTACAGGGAACCAAACAGAGGAATTAATTCACTACTTCCCATCAGCAGGTAAGCGTGTAGCCATTCCTTGGAAACAAGGTACTCAGCAACCATAGTGATGACTTGGAAGACAAATCCGTAGCCGCATATTGTAGTTATTGCCATAACCTCAAACATCCTTTCTCTTCCTCTTTCACTGGGCTGACATAAAGAAAACAAGCTTCATCCCAGACAGACCCACAGACCCAGCAGAAACTGAAACCTTATGTTTGCTTTTTCCTTTCTCTTTCTCTCTCTCTCTCTCTCTTTTTTTTTTTTTTTTTTTTTTTTTTTTTTTTTTTTTTTTTTTTTTTTTTTTTTAATTTAATGAGTGGCTGAAGAGGTGTATGACCACTAATGGCAATATGAGAAACCCAAACATTTTTCTGCTTTTTACTTGGCTTTTGGCATGGTGAAAGTGAATCATCCTCCCTCTGTCTTAACAAACATTTAAACATTTAAATTAGTTTAAATAGGTCCAACAAAAAATCCCCTAGAAAATGTCCAGTTCAAAACACCAAGATACTTCGAGTGCATGATCAAAGTGAGGGACTTGTTTTCTAACACCAAATCTGACCCAGATAAAGTAACAGCTGACAGCTGCTTCTTCTATGCTGAATCAATGTCAAAATTAGCAAGTTCTTCCAAGGCAGATTTCCTTCCCTCTTGGACTGGAAGAGGAAACCTTCATCAAAATTGATACATTCCTGCAAAGAAATTTAAGTCTCAAGGAGTTGATATTTTCTAAGAACGGGAATAATAAGTGAAAAAAAGGAAGAAAAAACAACAACAAAACCCCCAACAATGCTCTCCCCCAAACATGTGCTTGTTCATTAAGGAGTAAGTCAAGAAAAATTCTTCAGGAAATCCAGAAGCAAGGCATACTCAGAGGTTGCACTTTAATTAAGAGACTCCGCAGAGCATAGCCGCCAGTGCTGCCATAGGTGATTGCCTACACAGATGTGATGGGAGATGAGTCTACATATAAGAACTGAGGGTGCAAGAGTGAAATTTAATCCATTAAATGCTTTCAGTGCTGGAACTGATGGCTAGAAAGTCATTGATATATGTCTCTTGTCAGTATGGCATCTTTTTGCTTATTTATTTTTAGCTGCCACTTTCACACAGTCATATTCTTTCTGCCACCTGTAAATGCATGATGTGCTTTCAGTGCTTTTTCCATTTTCCTTTGGACTGACTCAAAATGGAGTTAAACCAATGGAAGGTCTTGTATGAAGAGACTGCATAATTTGACTCAAATTAGCTTTTTGCTCAGAGGCCGGAGACTGAATACAAAAAGTAATATTACTTTCAAAATAAAGTCATTAGTAATCATTAAAGCAGCAGCCAAATGCAGACAGTATTACAGCTGCATTAAAAATATGGAAGTGGAAGTTAAACATTACTACTAATCACTGCCATTGTCCTGAAAGAGTAGAAATTAAACACTGATTTAAACTCATTTTAAATCCCATTACTGAGAGACCAAATTGCTGAAATTGTGGAGGCCTTACTCATGGATTTCCATAGAACAAAACTATCTTTGCATTCTTAAAACTCGCAAGTCCTTAAGAGCTACCAGAATGACAGCATAGGAACGACATCCAGTTGCATGAGTGAATGATGGGTACATGGAACCAAGATTCCTAGTACTGTCTTGCTGATGTGACCTCACTCTGATGGGGTAAGAAGCTGACAGGTTATTTTATTCCTCTTGCCCTTTTATTCTGAGACAACAGAGAAGAGATAAAAGTTTTGTCATAATGGCATACTTCTCTTGTGGGGATTCACAGAATTCACTAATTCATTTTCAGCCAAGGAGTTTGTCACTAGCAGCCTGGGCTTGGTTTGAGCATTGCATCAGAAATCAAAGTCTCAATATTCCATTTTAGGCTTCTAGCCTTTCTGGTGCCCCAATTTATGGCCTTGAATAAACAAAGATATGGAGAAGCAAAATGAGCTTAACAGTAATCATTTGGTTTCCATTTGTAAATGTGATCTTGAAGACTCTTATACAAGCCTTTCTCCTCCTTCCCTTGAAAATGCAGCTGTGGCTGAAATACTGCTTGACTGTATGTAAAATCCCAGCAAATGTTTGTGGGTGTCCTGAACAGTATTAGAGTAAGATTGTGGTAAAAAAGGATTGCAATTAAAAGATATTATGTTCAAGGTACTGAAACTGCCCGAATGTAACTGTAAGTGGAATGATATGTTAGTTTCCTATATATTTTGTGTCTGTGATGGACAGATCAAAGTGAGTGCCGTGCTACTACTGTTTTGAAGGAGTTTATTAAGTCACCATATATCTGCTGACCGTTGGTAACTAAACTTCTTTACACTGTACTATTGGCAGATATGATCTAATTGCAGGTACTTTTACCTTACAGGCCATGGTTTAATTGATCTGACTTACCTTACAGGCAGATGGATAGTTGCTTCAGCAGAGCTGATATTCTTAAGCAATTGAACCAGCCAAATCTGATCAAGTATCCAAGCTAATATTATTAAAACTTTTTTGCTGTTGTTGTTAAATTTTTCAGTTGTCTGAGTTCTTCCAAAGAGCAAGTTGGATGTATTCCTGACCATGTATTGTTGCCAGGGCAGGAAAAGGCCGGGTGAACATCTGTGCAAGGTACCTTTAGTGCCTTGCAGATACATGAGTACAAAGAGTCCGTGTGCATGTCAGTGACCTTGGCTATGAGTGGGTATTTGCCCACACACAGACCTCAAAGACAAATTCTTGTAGTGAACAAAGTCTGGAAACTATTTTACTTTGTGACTCAAGTAGAATTAGCAGCATTTAAATGTGGAGGAAATTTAGGTTGTACCTCTGCCAGCATAGCAGCTACAAACATAGCCGCAGCTAGTGAGATGACCTGAACAAATAGCACCTTTGCTGAGAGCAAATATTTGTGTACATCTTCTCAGTTCCTTTTTAAGTAATCATGACAGTCTGGCTTAATGTCATTTTGCTTTAGGCCCTCATTTGAGGACTGGAGGTGATGAGCCTGGCAACCCAGCACTTTCCTTAATCCCTGGAGAAACAGACTGATCTAGATGATCAGTCTAGAGCTGCCCACTCTCTTCACCAAGGGGAGGAAGACAAGGATGCCCAGGCTCCCCAGGTGCTTCAGTGAAAAGCCTATCCTTGAGAAATTAGATTAAAAAATAATCTCTTTCGATGAGATCAGTACAGTGAACTTTAAGATTAGGAACTGACCAAGCATCTCTATACCTTTTGCAACACCCTAAGTACTGATTCTGCCCATCCTGCAACATACAGATTATTATTTTGTTTCCATTTTCACTGGCCACACAGAGAATTGATTCTCCTTCAGCTTCATTTTTGTTTGTGTCATAGGGAATATCCAAATAACCCAGAAGCTGCACAGGTTGTAATTGAATGTCACAACCAACAATACAAAGGTTCACCTCAGCCTCATTGTAATTGGTTTTAACATGTAATTAGTCAGTGTGTCTGTGTATCCTAAGTAATCACAGAAATTTCTGCTATATATTACACAATTTCTAGAGTAACTAGAGAGGACCCAAGGAGGGTTGCACCCACTCTGCAGGGTGTTAAACAAATGCATTTGTGAGAAAGCTCTATGTGGTGAGGTAGCTGGGAATACCCTTTTCTTTGTAAAGCACAACCTTCCTGAAAGTGAAACTGTTTATGAGTCAGTTCCAAACAAATTCCTTCTTAAAATAAAAATGCAGGAGAAAAAAAAATATTTTCAATTATTGAAGCACCCTATTTTGACATTTTTAGAAGTTTTGTTTTTCTACCTTAAACATGTGCTGCCTGACACTCTTTTAACTTGTGAAAAAGGGTAAAACTGCATGAAATTAATTTAAATATAGATTTTTATTTCATTTTAGATTATTGCTTAACAATTTTCTTAATTTTAAGTTATTTCTAAGCTGTGATTTTATAATTTGTTGCTAAAAATTGCTATGGGAACAAGCAAAATTTCTTTGTTTTTTCTAAGTTTTTGCAGTTCTCCATTAAAGACCTGGTGGTACAAATAACTCAGTAAGCACATAATTGGGACCATAAATGCATCATGCACAAAATCTTCAGGTGACCTTTAACTTCTGCCTTATTACTACCTCAGTAGTATTATGTGGATGGAAAAAGAAGAAGGTTTTAAAAAAAGAAAAGAAAGACTGATGGGGGAGAATTAACAGAAAAAAAGAAGAAAAAATAAAGCATATCAATGAAGGAGATGGAAAAGAGAGGGATGAGGGACAAGGGAAAGATGAGAGAGATGGAAGGAAGTAGATGAGAGAGCAAGTCTCACATTGCAATTGCATAGGGATGGTGTGGGACGAACTAATAACCAACTGCTGGAAAATGCATTTAATCTGAGTCACTGAGCATAATTTCAGCAGCATCTACAGGATGATGAAAACATAGGGCAAGGAAATGAGGCATCCTGATCCATCAGTCTTTGCCTGCTCCAGCTGCTCCAGATCCATTATTCTTTCTAGGAAAAAAAGTCATCCTGGTTATTGCTATTTTTGAGGGAGAAAAAGGACTCATTTATGGGTACTGCATTTCATAGCTGCTTAAATTGCCAACAGGAAGCTGCATATTATATATTATGTAATCATATTTGCTAAATAAAAAATCCTAGCAACTGTCAATCTTACAACCCCAGCATTTAAGTGTTCACAGAAATCCTCACCAAAATTGTCTTGTGTAGGAATGAATATATTTGAGCCCTCCCTTTGCTGTCTTTTAACCTCACACATGAAGAAAAATACGTGCACATCCTGTCTCCAGTTATAGAGAGCTTCATCATCTAATGTCAAAGGCCTCATTGAGGGGTTTCACAGCTGCAGACACTAATAGCTAATTTCAGTTTTCAGTGGAACTGCTGACTTTGCCCTCACATCCCACTGGGGTCAAAGGTTTTCCATGCTAAATGTCTCCTTCCATGGTAGATCACTGTGACAAATGCAGTTGTTCTCTAACATTAAAATATCTTATTTATTGAACATTTGAAAGACAGGGACAT
The DNA here is from genome assembly GCF_009819655.1 of Sylvia atricapilla. NCBI lineage: Eukaryota > Metazoa > Chordata > Aves > Passeriformes > Sylviidae > Sylvia > Sylvia atricapilla. The sequence continues at coordinate 20,392,137 of NC_089142.1, forward strand.
TTCTCAGACCTTTTGCCCCACCATAAAATGAATCTGTAAAATCAGAATGCCATTACCTACTAGTAATAATTGTTGTATATCTGGTTGTGCTTTTATGAGAGAGTAAAGCAAAATGTAGTGTGAGAATATCTAGTTTTAACCTGCCGATGGAAAGGTTACAAAGCCCAAGTGCTGTCAAACATAGTTTAGTATTAGAGATTTCAGTCATTTTTAAGGAAAGTCTTAAAGAAATGCCTTTTCTAAAAGTGCTTTTGAAATGTATTGAAAAGGCTAATTTCATCTCTAGTTTGGGTTTTTTTTTAAATGAGTTTTCATTTCCATGCATATGCAGAAGATAGAAAGATCACTAAATAACTACACTCATCCAGTAAGAGAAGTATCTTGTTTCTTCTTCACAAACCAGTTCAATTCAGAGACAATTTTTATGTATTTTAAGAAGAGATGTAAGTCAAGTTTTCTGAACTGTTTTCTTCTCTCTCAGTACTGGACTTTGTCCCACACTTTGCACTGGCATTATTCCTCACTTTCAACTCTCTTAAATATGTTTTCATGTAATTTCTGCAGGTGTTTTAATAGAATTGATGAGCATTTTACTTCTCTGACAGGTTAGTTAAGCTTTCACAGTTGTGCAAAATCCTTCTGTGTTCCTGACATGCATTTTCTATTTCATCTCTGCCAAAGTCCAGAATAGACTTCTTGGACCTCTTCAATTGTCCACTGTGAGGTGGCTGTGAGTCCTTCCAAGAGCTGCCACAGTGCGTGGAAGATGAAAGTGCACTGAAGACAATTGTTGCAGTATACCTGAGTAAAGAAATAAAAGGGATTCTGAAGAGCTGTAGGGAGAACTAAAGATCTCCCTGGGATATCCAGAACTACTGAGTTCACAGAATGTGGGTTATAATTCACAATAACAAGATACTGTATTTTTTAATATTCCCACTTTTTATTATAAAACATTTGGGATTCCTCTCACAGATCCTAAAAAGCAATAAAGAGTAAATAGCTTGTTCAGAGCTTGACATAGTCATTCAGCTGTGAAAAATCCAGGAAGAAAGAACTTTTCGGAATTTCATAGACTGTTTGAAGCATGTCACACTGAGCTGAGTCTGTACACAATGTCTTATTGCTGAGTTACTCTCTTTTTGCTCACAGTCACTTGTTAATTTTGATATGAAAAGATCGAGTTATTTAACTGAATTATTCATTTAAGTGTTAGAATGACTGAAAAGTAACTCTACTTTAAGACTTCACAGCATCATCCAACACATTTTTACATTTATTGCTTTAAGTGATGAAGGGAAGAGAAACCTGCAGATCTTTGGAGCAAAAAGGATAAGGCAACTCAAAAAGCCTTCCAAGGAGCAAAATGACCCTGGCTGACGCAGGAGAGGCTTCTGTGGGGAACCAAAGCATTTCAGGGTAATCACCACAATATTGCTAAGGCAACCTGTGTTTTGTGGATGATTTTCAGCTGCCAAAAGCTGGGAGGTAGGAGTTAGTGTGCCAAGACCAAGATGATCCCTGACAGCTTCTGTGGTCCCCTGCCATATATTTTATTTTATTATTTTTCCAAGATAGGATCTGGGTGGCACAGCCAGCTTCCTCACCCTGATTTATTAGGCTGTGTGCCTGGCTACTCTCTCTGAAAACTGATGCCTGATTTCATAGTCCTGCTGTCTGGAACTATACCATATAAAAGTGGAAAGGCTGGATGAAAGCAAGAGAACAGTAATTCCTCAGTCCTGATTTTCAGGGGGTGTGAAGGGCAGGTTTTTTAAAGAGTTTTGATAGTAATCTGGGCTAAGTAAAAGGCTGGGATTCATCAATATTTATCAGTGTAATATAAAAGAGAAGACAAACAAATTGTCTCTCCTCGGCATAACTTAATATGACTAATGAATTCTCTAAGTTATGAAAAGGGCAGATGAAAATATTAAAAAAAAAAAAAAACATAGAAGAAAAAAGCAGAGAACTACACCATGCCACAGAAAACAAAATGCTGTAAAGCCATTTGAATTTCTAGCCGCTGTGTCTGAAAGTGGCATGGCAGATCAACAGAAATGTACAGAGAAGAGTGAAAAGGATAATGAAAGTTTTAGAATAGCTTTGCCATAATAAAATACTAAACAGGTTAAATCTTTGGTTTGGAAAAGAGAGGACTAAGGGAGGAATATGGTCTACACAATTATAAATTATATAGACATAGTGAGTAGGTCTCAATGATCCATTATTTTTCACAACCAAAGAACTAGAGGCACCTAATTTAATTATCAGGCATCCTGATAAACAAACAAAAAGGAAATTCTTTTTCAAATAAAGCATAATTAAATTGTGAGGTGCATTGGCACAGGATGCAGTAGAAGCTATCAGTATAAATGGGCTCAGAGAAGATTAGATAAATCCATAGAGGATAGATCCACTGGTGGCTATTAAAAATTATGGTCTAGATTAAACTTCTGTCTCAGGAAGTCCCTTAAGTGCTGGTTGCAGGAAGTTGGAAAGGTATTTTAGGCCATCTATGTATTTGCCCTGTTTCCAGCAGTATCTTTTTGAGCCAGTGCTTGAGCCAGCATACTGGAATGAAAAGATCTTTGCTGAATTCATCAGGAACATTTCTCTGTGTGTGTGTCTGTGTGTGAGAAAAATAAGAACAAGACAAAAGGAGGCTGTGATTAGAAAAGGAAAAACAGCTTAATTAAACAATGACTTCCCCTTACTGTTAATCCTTTTCACACTGGCCTCTTGCAAAGGAAAACCTCAACACTGAATCTGCTACTATCAGCTTTAATTTTCATTTCAATCAGAGTTTTCCCAGCCCTGCTGTCCTTCTGTGTATTTGTTGCTTATCAACATGCTATGAGAACAAGGCATGAGAATATTGTATTTGACAATACTGCCACCTGGGCTACATCTCTAGTAAATTAAACAGTGCCAGGACAATGCCCAACAAATAGGAATTTGATTCTTTGTAATGCTGCTCAGACAGGTTCCTGTCTTAGTTTGACACTCGGCCAACTAATTTTCTCTGTCCCAAATAATTCTCAGGCTTTACTAGGGAATTAGCATGGACAAGGGTTAACCCCCCTCACAGATGGATCCAACCTGTTCTTGAAGATATGGCTAGGCCAGGCCAGTTGGCCTCATGGCCAGAGGAGGAGCCCTCACCATGCCTAGTTTACTTTATAGATGTGATAAAGATTGGAGGTAACCTCTTGAGGATTGGGTGAGGAAAGGAATAGGTTTTCCAGAAGTGTTTTTAGCCTCTTGGGGAAGGTCCAAACCAATCCAATAAGCTGTCAGGAGGGGTGAGGAGTCCATAACATCTCCCAGGCATGCAGACATTTGGTTGTTTCCCTGAGGGCAGGACCAGTTCTCAGTTCTCTGTTCTCATGACATACACTGAGCAGTCTGGGAATGCCTTTGGCCAGGATGAAAAGCTACCTGCAAGAAGTGCTTTGATTTCATAGCAGGACTTGAGGTACAGGAGACTCCTCTTCTAGATTTCCTAGTCTGGGAGTGGTGATTTTGTTTTCTCAGATTATTGAGTGATGTGGTAAGTGTACCATATTCATCCTCTGAAAACATTTTGTCATTATGTGATTGAATGAAATTCCAGCTGCAGTTTAATTCAGACATTTTTAGGGTTGTGTTTTCTGTCATTTGTTGCCAGACTTATAATACCAGGAATTACATAAAAACTAAAAAAAACCCCAGCTGTCATAGGGAGCTTGCAGGCTGAAAGGAAAGCACACAGTTAAAAAAATTGACATGAGGTACAGAGCAGGCCAATAAAAAAATCAAAATCCTATGCACTAAGAAGCTCAATATCAGTTCTAGTTCAGTCTTACTCTTATATTGTGATGGAGAAGGCAGTTAATGGATTATAAGTCTTGCTGATGGGAACCTTTTAAAGTATGTGAGCAACAAGTCCACTGACACTGGGGCCTATTTTGTGGATGAGTAGGTTATAAAAGAAGTACAATTAGGAGATGGAAACAGCATGGTTGTTAAGGGTAGAATGAGTGTATGAAAGATGAGTGCCAATAAAGAGGTAAGATTTTTCAGATGAAGAAAGAGAATTTAAACGGATAGATCAGGTTCAGAGGGTAGACAGAGGTTAAAGCTGAGATGACAAAATCTGAAGGATAGACAAAGTGATTATTCATCCTGCCACAGCACATACCCTTGACCAGATTTGGCCCATGCCAAGCAGTGCTTCCCTAGAGAACCTCTTATCAGGGTGTGGAACAGCACAAGCCAGGCCACAGTCCTGACAGACATCCAGCCTGTACTGGGGACAAAAGCTGTGCCATGCCAGCTTGACCCTGGGCACTGGACTATGTCATTTCCCACTGTACATGCAGTAGCTTCAGGGTTGAATGAGCCATCTGGATGTGTCAAGCTGGTTACAACTCAGCAATATCTCCTGACATTTCCAAGCTTGAGTCTGGAGAACTTCAGCTGTGACAAGTTCCTATCACAGCTTTGAATGTCATCTGTGCAGTGTTGCACTGGAATGAATGACAGATACGTCACATATTTAAAAAGGAAAATGAGATACTACATGTAAGTGATATTTTGTGCTCTCCTGATTTATGCAGATCACAGCATCATTTTACTATACATTCAGCTCTCACAGAAGCAGATTTCTCTGCACTTTTAGAGCCTTTCATTTTTTGTCAATGTTTTGAGCCCTGTTGAGAGTGAAGACTTTTCCTGCTATGTTTTAGTTTCAGGTTCAGAGCAGGAGTCTTGCTTTCTATTTAGACCTGCCTGTGGTGCAGTAATTTGTATATTGATAAGTGTCCCCTGTGTGTGAATTGTGTTCCATACATTGTTAAAAACTTATGTAGTAAATCATTCTACTTTCATAATCTCTTTGTTTGCAATCCATTGCCCATTGAAGCATTCCATACAAAGAACATGACTTTCTTCTATGTCCATTGGTGTAGAATCTTCTACCAATAGGTAGCAAAGGGCAAGCTGAGGCCCTGTATATATATATCTATGAGATAGAGAAGGTGAATGGCATGAAATAAATGCATTCATTCTCTCACCCTTGTATTTCAGCATGAGTGAGAATGCAGAGATAATCTGCCTGACTCCGTTTCCATGAGATATGAAGTGTTCACAAATGCTGTGTGCTCATGAATGAAGGCCATGCTTTTCATTTTTATGGTCAATAATAAAAATGGCAATTTCTAGGAAAAATTTAAGCTGAAGAAACAAAGGTCATATATGTCTGTTGCTGAAGGAATGAGTTTGGAATACAGTTTAATCTCACTAAGATTATCTGTGTAATGCTGCAAGAGTCACCAAAACTCTAGATTAATTTATGCTTCATAAATTCAGAACACAGAAATTGAATCTGTTCAAGGGCTGAAATGACAAAAGACTTTTGAAAAGACAATAAAAATAATGAAATAATGTGAATACATATAGTTATAAAATATAAAGAAATAAGAAATCCTCATAATTAAGAAGTAAACTAATCACTAAAACCTACTTATACCCCTCATACAGATTAATAAACCTAAGAGAATGACAAAGAAATTCTAAGTTCCTTTGAAATAGCTGCAATTGACCCTATTTATAGCAGAATATAGCTTTTCTGCAGGAAGGACATTTTATCTCTTAGTGCTCTCTATAGGCTTTTCTAGACAACAGGCTCACTGACATTAACAAATGTAGTGCAGCTACAAGAAAGAAATTAATTTTAATCCTAATTCTAATGGGAAATTGAGACAGAAAGAGATTAAGTGCATTGTCCCAATTTGCACATGAATGCTTACAGCAAAGTCAGAATCTGACTTAGGGATCTCATTGCATGACCTTTCCCTTTAATTTCGAAAAAGAATTTTTTTTTTCCCTCAAACACTTCACATCCACAAATATTTAGTCTTGATTAGCCTACTTCTAGCATCTTAGGTTAGTTTTGGGCAGATTTGTTTTATGATACTGATTTCTTGCAGGGGGAAATAATGTTATACATTCATTGTGTAAGTGCTCCTGAATACATGTGCATGATAGACCTTTGGAATCAATTAATATATTTTTCAAAAATAAAAAATTATTTTCTTTATCTCCAAGTTAACAGTAAGATCTCCTACTTACTTACAGGAATATAAAGGATCCTTCTGAATATTTTTGTTATAACTTTCATTTCTTATGACTGATTCCTGTGCAGCCACATTACAGGACAAGCAAATGAGTTATAAAATATAGGCAGATCATATGAGCAAAGTCTCCATGGAAACTGCCTAATTTGTGCTTTTATTTAATTAGAGTTGTCCATTACCTCTCCAAATGAAGTTTAATTTAAATTCATGTGCCAGTCATTTTTTAAATTGTGTATGACTTTTCATCCATCACTTACTGAGATCTCTTGTAAGACTGTATTTTAGCAGACTGAATTTGTTTACAATTGAGTTTATAAACAGGATGTTTATTTGACAGCTCAGCTTATCCAACACTTTTAACATCCTTGGAACTAATTTTCTATGCAGTATCTGTGTTATACAACTCGTTGTTATCCATTAGATATTCTTAACCTCAGAAATTGTCAAAACCTCGGAACAATTGCTTGAGAGATTCACATGAGTATACTCACTCATTTTCCTTGCTGTGAGATAATTGGAAAAAAATAGGAGTACAAATTCAAAATGTAACCAAGACCAAGAAATATGCAAGATGCATGTGTTTGTTAAATGGAGCATTGAAACAGGCAAAACTGTGTGTCTGTTGTAAGCTGCACCACAAAAAACCAGCTGGTCTCACTGAGGTACTCTTAAGAAAAGTCTGAGTTGGTTTGACCTTACAGAAATGTCTGCCTGAGGGTATGGTAACATGAACTGATGTGAGTTTTTTGGAAGTCATCAGCCCTTGGTTGTGCAACAGGAAAATATGGTCTGCAATACCTGATTTTATCTTTCTTTCAAGAGCTGCTGATTGAATGTATAGTGAGAGGATATGAAGTGCTTCATTATTTCCCAGATTTTCTGGGGTGTCTTATAACATACACAGATGCTAAGAAAGAGGACAGTGGAAGGCTGTGTGTATTCAATTCCCTCCCACTTGAGACACCAGCAAACATAGAGAATATGGAAAAAGAAAACCATTAAAAATGTGATATTGAGTAAATACATGAAACATATTTCTGACATATTTTGTGTTGTAATGTATGTATTCTGAAGCAAATCCTGCATTTCATGGAATTGTTATTGACCCAGTTTTCCATTTGCAGCTCCATTACAGAAATATCTAGCTTAGATGCCACATCCAAAATTAGTTTATATGCTAGCATGACAAGAGGGCAATGCAGAGGCAACTGCAGCTCTGAAAGGAATAAAGGCAGGGTAGCTCAGAGCTGCACTCAGGCCGTTCAGGTGGTTTCTGCATTCATACAGCATATACATATCATCCATGTTTAAATACTCTCCCACAATTACAGAAGTTATCACTGGAAAAAAAGTAAATGTTATTGATAGGAAAAAGTCATCATCGCAGAATTATCATAGTTCACAATGGCAGAATTGAAATGTTTGTGTATAAAAGGTAATAAAAGTGGCCTAAGAATCATGTGTGGGAAGTGCCAGAGGTACAACTGGAGGATCAACAATAAGGACTCTTCTGGCTAAAGGCTAAAAGGCAATGCAGTTTAATGTAACTACTAAAAATTGGAAAGAACAATGTAAAAGATGTTACAAAAAAGGCATTTATGAATATTATTGCACTAGTGATTTAAAAATGTCTAGCAAAATTATAATAATTAATAGTATTACTAATAGAAGAACACTTGAAAAACTGGCAAATGGACAGATACTGCAGGTAATAGCAACTCAGCAGCTTCACATTAACAGAGGTCCTGAATGGTAGTCGGTATCACTGAGTGGATTGAAAAACTACTGGAGAGTTATGTCTGGATGTAGCAAAATATCAGAGTTATTAAATAGCTACTTTGTTTCTGTCTTTTCAGAAGAAGAGGGTGGCGATCTGCTCAAGTCGGGCTTCAGTTTTCCAGGGACGCCAGAGGAGGAGCTAGGTACAGACACGTCTCTCAGAGCGCCGGTACTGTCGTGCGCCCCGAGGCCGGGCGCACCGCGGGGCTGGCGCTCAGGGCGCTGCGCTGCAGCCCGCGGCCGGCGCCGCACCGCCTGGTGCCGCCCGCAGCCGCCAAAAAACCCAGCCAAACCCTGCTGGCCATTTCCCACCTGCTCTATAAGGTTAGAGGAAAACGATCAGGTGTGAGTGTTAACACTCAGCAACCGAGAGTTCAAAAGAAGGTGTTCAAGGAAATTAGCAACCTTGCTTCTTTTGCCTTTTTTTCTTTGCCTTACTCTTTAGAGAGCATCCTAAATGCAGACAGTTTTCAGTGTTACCTTTTCAATCTGAAAAAATAACAGAAGCAAGAAGGACACAGAGACTCTTAAAGCCCATGAGTGAAATCTTGATACTTGTCTTACTAAAATGGCCCACTGGCTTCAGTTTTATACATTTAGATTGTGAAAAATTGAGTTTCTGTTCCTGGAATTTCATGCTCAGATTGTTACTGCTTTATGTGAAATCCATCAAAATTTTGATTTATATGCAATTACTTCGTGTGGTTATTTTTAGAAAAGCAATATGGGAAGTGGTTTCTATGTGTTTGCTACTTAAAGCTCCCTTTTTTCAATATGAGCGTACTTACATTTCAAAAAATCAGTGTAAAGTAATTTTTCTTTTTGTGCATATACTTATGTTAATATACTGCAACAGCTTTTTTTTTTTTTTTTTTTTTAAATTAGGATATTGTTGTAGTTGACAAGAATATTATAAACTTTTGCCTTGACCTTATTATTACCCACTGCTAAGAAGATAAATTATAGTTGCCATGTTAAGGAAAACTACCCAAGCAGTTAGTACAAGGAGTGTGAACTCATATTGGTTGTGCCCTTCTGTTTAGCTAATCTCTTAGAAGAGGATTTTCTCAAACAAGTAGTGTTGCCACTCAGTTGCACTCAAATTAGGGAATGTCATAAATGTTCAATGTAAAAATATCTGTACTGGACTTGTTTATTCACTTAACATTCCAAAACAAGTGAAAAAAAAGCTGCAGGATACATTCCAAAGATTAGACAGAGTAATGTGTTAAGGAAGAGACTGAAGAAACCTCAGCCACTTTCTGCTTTAATTAAAGTGGTGTAAAAGGGAAGATATCATTAAACATGAAGCTTCCCAGGAATCTCACAAGTAGATCCTATGGAGGAGTCATGAAATGAACAAGTCTCTCAGCTCTCTTGGACATTCGGAGTTTTTTCACCCTGCTGTCCCATTTCATAGCACACATGAAGGAGTTCAGATGCCCTGGGTTAGAATTCATCTCATATGAGAGTTGGAAAGTATTTTAGATGTAGATGTCTAAACTGTAGATCTCAGAACTTCTTTTAGAGTCAATGAAGAGTGATAGACTTTTCTGGGACATAGCAGGTTCGGCCTACTTTAGAAGCTTAATGAAGAGTGAGATAAGCCATGCTTTATAGGCATGTCAAGATTGTTCTCCTTCCCATTTATTTCAGAAAGAAATGCAGGATTTCTGAAGCCAAAGTAAATGATATACAAGTCAATAATATTAAATATCAGGTGTCTGTAGGAGCAAGGACCCTCTTATGAAATAGGTAATCAAAACTTAACACGAAGATATATTCTAACTGGCCAATCATCCAGAACCATGACTAGGAAGAAGATGGAGGATTAGTCAGAAATGAGAAACAGGGAAGTAAAACAGCAATAAGAACAACAAATAAGAACTAGACTACAAAGAAATTAAGCTGTTTTCAAACATTTCAACTATTTATGGTCAAATGACTGAAAAAATTGCCAAAAGCAAAGAAAAAATCAGTCCTTCCTCCTAAATTTTGGCCTTATTACAGTCCTCTGAAAGTAAGCACCAAAGATTGCTAGATAATACATGGGAGAGGTGAATGGCTTTAATATTTTCAGTAGAAAATCCTGTCCTCCTGACCTAATTACCAAACTGGAGGTGGTCAAAGCAAATGGACTGGATATCACCAGTAGTGTAAAAACATATAATATCCCCTTCTTCCCTAAAAAAAATCACTGAAATTGGAAAGACTTTTAGAAAAATTGTGGGATAGCTAGTTAAAATCTGTGTAGACAAGCTCTGCAGTTACAGCTGTGCTGATGTACTACACCTCTACAAATGGATTGGACCTATCTGTCTTTCTGTCTTTGCCCAAGTGTTGTGTTCTGTCACTTGAAGATTTGCATTCAATCAATGAACTGTATTTGCACTTCCGTGCAAAAACAGCACAATAACGTAAGTGAAAAAAGCTGCAAACAGATCTTTCTCAGTCTTCAGTTTTTCTTGCTGTTGCATGTGTATAAAGTTAATTATTCATTGGAGAGAAATATGATTCTGGATGGATACCCTAATCCCTGGACTATGGAAATAGATTCTCTTCTTTTCTGTATATACATAACCCAATGACTATGTCATAATTTTGTGTGAACAGCCTCAATCTGACAGACTGCTAGAGACCTTCCTCGCTGAAGAAAACACAGAAAGGGCTTTTCTTGAGAAGTAGAGTAAATTGCCTTAAGTCAAGACAGGAGGATGTTCTTTGAGGTAGCTGTAATTGGAGGGCCATTCATTATTCTAGACTCTCATTGTCCCAAGGAGCTTTAAGTTATGATCTCTCTGGTTTGAAAGGTCTCTGGCTCCAGGTCCTTGTTTGTAAAATGAGTTTAGAATTTCCTAGTGAGGTTTGGGGCTTTGGTGGAGTTTAATTAATGTTTGCACAGTATCTCACAAGAGTGAAAATGCTGAATAGTCATGAAATAGTATTTTTAATAAAATTACCCACTGCCTTAATTGGAAAAAGGTATCAAGGGATAGGATTGATCTCAATTCTTTCCCACTATTGATTCTATAAGAGACCTCATTAGTTAAAACAGGCAGAAGTGCAATGTATTCCTTAAAAAAAAAAAAAAAAAAACAACACTTATCCAAACATTAACAGTCATTTTTTGAGAACAATACTTCATAGCTTTTCCATTAACTTTTATTTGTTACCAGAGTTCAGGGTGATAAGCATTATTGTTACACAATCCACACTCACAAAAAATTCCTATCCTTTTCACTAGGAATATGTCAAATAAGATATAACCAAATAAGAAAATAAAGGTATCAGGTCATGGTGATGGGAGCAATAGATCTGATGTGTAATCTCAAGCAGCTCACTGTCTCATGGAAACTGGAGATCTTTCATTCCAAGCTTTCTTCTAGCTGGTGTTTATATTATCTAAATAATGTTACTGTATTAGGAAAGAACCATTTATTGAAATGACTCTTTTCTGTGCTATTTGAAAATTTCTCAGTCTTGTTTACTTTAAGCATGTAAAGGGTAAGGCAATATTTTGCTTTAGGTGTCAAAAGCAAACAGTGCAATCTTAATAAGAGACATGAAAAATGCCATGTTTGAAAGGCATTCAAATAGTTAAAAAAATGTGAATAGGGAAGATGGGATGAACTTCTCTTTAAACGTATATTTTAAGAGGTAATGCATGTATAGAGTAAAGAAGGGAAAATAGATTACTGAAAAATTATTTTAACTCCTTTTTACAGGTAAGGTAAGCATTTACTTTAAACACATTTATTAGTTAGCAGCATCTAGTGTCAAGCAAAGAAAGAGAATTTGCACTAAAGGTTTTTACTACAGTAAATTGCTGTTTCTCTTCAAGAATGGGTACTGACTTGATGTTAATGCAAAGGTTGAAACCTGTAAAACAGGTTGCAGTTACTAATAATGCTCTTAACATGCCCCGATTGCAAAGTAAACTGTAAGGGAGTTTAAGGGCAGGTTACAAAAATGTATTTTCATTTCACAGTTGATGCTTTTGATTAATTGGTAAGGTTCAAGTGTCAGACAGTAACTCATGGTTATTTAATCACTGTTGATTGCATGATCATGCCTTTATGACCTTATGTGTTGGAAGGAAGAAAGGACATGGCTGTTCTTGAAATGAAAACATGAACAGAGTCCTGACTTTTCAGTCTGTCTGTCCTTCTGCTGTATTATCCCTCTTTACTCAGTGCAGTCCATATCTGACCACTTCTTAAGGGTTTTAGCTTCATGTACCAGGAACTACAGGAAATTTCCCAAGGACAGAGGAGTGGTTGTCAGCGAGCTCTTGACTCTCATCTGTGCCACATCCATGCCTTGGTTCACTTTCTACCAGAGCATCTAGGGACAGTTAAACACCTGTAGATTGACTGGGGCTGGTGGGACTTCAGTCAGACACATGGCTTGGCCATGTGTAACCACAACAGTGACACTCATCCCAGTCACCAGCAGACACAGTGACACTCTGGTTTAAATTCCTAGATGGGCCACAGACTGAATGTTGCCCTAGTTTGTGACACTTACACTCAGAGGTGCAGAAGATTTATTCTAGTCCTATGAGGAATTGAAATAGGGAGTCTACAAGAGATATGAACAAAGGATCACTGCAACCCAGTGAGGTTAGGTCAAGCCTCTCCATAGCAACTGACAACCCTGCCCATGGCCTTGGCCTGAACCAAAAAATTACTTTATGGCTGATAGAAAACTTGACTGCAGATCTCCCAAGTTAATCCTCTAACCACTGGGCTATCTTTTTGTCATATAATAAAAAATATGTAGCCAGGTGATTTGGTATGACAGTATAAAAGCCTTTCAAATTTTCAAGAGATTTTAAATATGATGTGCCCTAATATGATTCAGTGTCACACTATAATTTGCTTATTGTCACTTGATGAACAGATACTGAAAAAAATAGCCTTTCTTATTTGTCTTATTCCATCATATCTTGAAATAATTCCACTTCATATCCTTCATTTTTGTGTACCTAAAACTTTAGTGTAGAAGCTTATTGATATGAAAATCAAGACTGTAGAAAATTTTAATGAAATAATAGTAAATGTTTTTCAGAAAATAACTTTTAAACTTTAAATTCATTTTAGGTATTCTTGGGAACTTATTCTGTAAATTACTTTCAGTCATAGAACAAAATCATATTATATGTCCTGATCATACAAAAACATGCTAACAGTCCAGAATTATAATTAGACATTGTTGGCAACAAATGCTTACTAACAGTCTGCAGATCAAAAGCTATTTCTAAAAATTAAATACATCATAATGTCAAATAACTGCAAAAATCCCATTCGGCCCAAGGTCAATTCATAAACAGGCAAAGATATTTGTAAGAATGTAAGAATAATCAAACGATATTTGTAGTGAATTATTCATCCATTTCTACTGCAGAACAAAAAGGACGTTATGCATTCCAAAACAAATATTTCTGTTCTAAATTATTTTATATATGGGATGTTATCAAAGAAGGGATCTTTTTCACTCCCTCATGGCCTGCTGACCTCAGTAACACCTGGGTGTGTACATGACATGCAACATTTACCTTTCCATGAAGAGTGTGATGGCTGCAACAGAGACGAGATGATAAGATGAGAGACTGACTATTTAGCCACCCCTGCCTTTCTCAAGGAGTGTCCTCACTGGATGTTCCCTTTTCAAAAGGATAAACTGTGAAGCCTTTTTTCTATGTGAAGCCTGTATTCCTATGATGAGCAGCTTAAATGATGTACTCTTGATTTCCTCAGAAAAAAGTTACCATGCTCTACCTCCATATTCGTCATTGCTGGATGGGTTCTTGTTGGGAAAGATGGAACAGGAAGGGCTTATGGATATGATTGTCTGGTAAGAAATACTGGAGATATAAAATTTGTGAGTGAAATAGAAATGAAGGCTAGCTTTGAGATGTAGGCATGGCAGGCAGGAAGACAGTGATTAACTGGAGATAGAGCGAAGGACAGAAAACAAAAGGACCCAAGAAAGCAGTCAATCTCCACCCTGCCAAGGCATCAAGGAAAAAGTAGATAAGGAGAGTAGTCTTTAGAGTTTAGAATATAGGATGATATGGTAATTTAGTAGTTCTCTCTCGTAGGTTGCATGCATAGTTTGTAGGTTTTGTATCTTGCGCCGTTGGTCACTGTAAATTAGACTATTCAACACAAAAGGAGATATAATGTGTTGTAACAAGGTCCTCGCCCTCTTACTCTCTTACCTCCTACTCTCTTACCTCTTACCTCTTACTCTCTTACTCTCTTGCTCCTTCCCCTCTCACCGCTCTCTTTTTCCCTGCTCTTTCCCTGCTCTTCTCCCTGCACTCTTACCTCTTACCTCTTTGCCTCTTCTCGCCCCTTTTACCTCTCTTGCCTCTTCGCCCCTTATCTTGCCCGCTCTCTCCCTCTGCTTCTTCTCCCTCCCTCTCTCCTTACTGCCCTGACCCCAGCACTCTTTTTACCTCTCTTACCACTCATAGCTTTTTGCCTCCCTTATCTCATACCCACTCACTCTCTCACCCTCTCTCTCTTTAAGGGCTTTGCTTCAGCCGAGGCTGGTGGCTGAAAGCAGCCCTCTTTACCCACGACCCTTGCAATAAAACCACGTGTTTCTAGAATATCTCAGGTCTGCAGAGCTCGTTGTCCCTGCTGTCCACGAATGCCCCAACCAAGAACTTTTCTCAACAGGTTCTGTTGAGAGTGGGAAAAATTTGGCACAACCAGAGTGGTGGAGATGCTTCCAGTGTGGAGGCAAATGATTGCAGTTTTGTGTCAGAGTGCTGGGCACATAGACCACTGTCTTCCCAAGCCAGTTTGCACTAGCAGAAGCAGTGCAGCAGCATAAATTTCAGCAAAGATTGGTAAAGCAATCCCAGCTTTCAGTGCTGAGTTCAGCTGTCACCTTTCACTGTGCAGCTTCACTTGTTTTTCCATCTATTTATAATGTCATTTCTCTTCATAAGAGAACAGACAGCAGCATATTGAGATGCCTTGTCTCAAACTCACCCAGAGTGGGGGTACTTAAACCAACACCTTGTCCCAGGAACAGGAGCCACCATTTGGCCCTTCACTGCCACATGGAAAATCTGGGTGCTAGTGATTGTGGGGAAAGGCAATTAATGTTTGCAGTGTTTGTCATAGATCCAAAACAGAGCTCAGCCAGGCAGAAAAGAGACAGCACCCTCATTTGAAAAATTCCCAATCTGGAGGTTATGTAAAGAGGAAGATTGTCTGCCTGTTACTATGACAACAGGTTTAAAAGGGATCTTGTCACCAGGCTGCTATTTCTTCCTGTACCCCATAGGAAAATCAGGATGAGTCCTCCCCCATCTCAGTGGGTTGAACTGAACAGAAAAGTTCACCATACAATGGCAAAGCAGCAAGAGGGAGCACCAAGGGTGTACACCTGAGCACATAATGATGAACTCCAAAAAGTAAAATAATGTTTTGCAGTCAGACCATGGTTCAAACTACAATTTTTTGGAGAATCAAAAGTCTGCAAAGAACTGATGCTGAAGCAAAGAGAAATTCAATTAATTTTTTTTCAGGTCTGATAATTTAAAAGCTGAATTGATGTTAAAAAAAACCACAAACCCAACAACAACAACAACAACAAAACCTATAAGGGTAATTCTGAAATAGAATGGTATTTTAAATCAAGAAGTCATTGTTCCCTGGCAATAATCAATGCTTTCAGTAATTGATTATTGCATTATTTCTTTCCCAGAAAAGCACTCTGTAAAATAAGTGAAATCTTTAAAATTTATCCACATTTTAAAGAAATAATAAAAGGTCATTTAAAGGGACTATACAATAAATATTTTTGCTTGGATACATGAGAATTAGTTCTTGCAGTCCCCTTAGTATTGGATGGAGGGGAAAACCTCCTCTGTGATATATCATCAGAAAAAGTGGACAAATTCAGAAGAATTCCAGAAACATTGAGAAAAAAATGAGGGTAGGAGATCATAAATGTCAGCATTATTTCTTTTGTTTGATTTTCATTTAAGAATCAATGATAAGCATTTCTTAGTAGAAAAGAAACCTTGGAGATTTGGTGGTTCCATTGAGCTGAATAGCTGGTCCAAGTGGCTTGGATCCTTGGGACTAAATTTTGGCAATTATGCTACCACAGGCAGTATTTCAAAAGAACCAGTTTTATCCTTCCATGCCATCATCTTTCTGACTGGGAACCCTTGCAGGTTTCTAGCACATTTATTCCAGTCCAGCACAAATTGTGCATTCTGCAAAACTGCAGCCCTGATTAGATCTACCTCCAGTAACACTGATGTCATAGATAAAATGACCAAGAACTTTTCTCAGGAAATGTTTGCAACTAATCCTGGCCCCATGAAGTTAATGAAAGATTTGTTACTGCTATCAACATGACAAGGATTTCCCTTGTACTTCCAGAGTTGTGCATAGATTTTTGGGTAAACCTTTAAGTTGTACTGTGCAATTACTTTGGCTACCTTTAATTGCTGAGAAAATAGTGGCAGTTTTATGACCCTGAGGGAAATGGATTGTCTCATGACCTAATAACTGCAAGTAGCAAAATTTTATCCTTTAGGAAAGGAAATGTATAAAGCCAGGCACAGTAAGGAATGAAAGAAGTGTAATGGTGTTGGGCTAGCATTTCTGCTCTGTGTTTGGAAGCACTATAACCCACTGTTCAATGATATCCACATATGAAGCCCCAGTTGACTCCATGCAGCTGGATTTTTCCAGAAAATAAGCTTATGTGTTAGTGATTTTAGGTCATTCTTGTCCTGCTACATTATACCCTTTTCTCTTATCATGCTTATTTATCTCAGAAATAAATCCCTTGAGATGTTGGACTGTCAGTCTACTAATCTTTATTTGAAAGATGGATAGATGTGGAAAACTGTTGGGCTGAACGATAGGATTTGGTGCCATCAACTATGTCCACATGCAGTCACCAGCATAACAGTGCTCAAAACTGACTGTACTGAATAAATCACAGCATTCCACATGGTCCTTACATCTCTTTTAGGTTTTCTGACTATACTCCACTTTGGTATGTTCTGGACTCTGGTGCTGTTCTAACAATACAATTTGAATGTCCATTTTTATCTAATATGGGAGTTACAAAAACCATTTTACCCTTGGTAATTATTTGTTATGTGGTTCCACTGAATTAGCTTGAGCTCTCAAAACATTTTCCATGGTCTAGCAGTATCTATGTGCCCCACATCACCTCAACTTATGCATTTTGGGTGTAGGTTGCTGCACTGGAGCTTGTCAGCCACAGTTTTTGCCATAGTCAGCAGAGACATATATGTACATGAAGGGTAGTATTCATCTGTTGTTTCTGGACACAAGTTCAGGCTTCAGAAGAATCATGCCAGTTTCTCAGTCAAAAATAAAACCATATCCAGACTGCATAGTTGTAATGATCTCTGGCTGGTGTTGTTCTTGAAATCATACCTTTGTATCAGTTCCTATTTATGTAGTATGAATCTGTGATGGCAGAAGTTTATGGGCTGGACACAGCCTGTAGGTCTGTTTGCATGGCTAGCAAAAACAGCCATACATGTCTGCCACACAGTGCCCAGCATTCTGAATAGAGCAGTGTTTGGTTTTCAGGTTTATGTGTCAGAACAAATCAAACATCCACTTGCAGCCCATGTGCTGTTTTGACAGTTTTGGGCATTTTGGTGTTTGGCTTTAAGCCCTCAGAACCACCTACTTCTTTCCTTAGACTGTGCAGAGAGACAGGGTGCAAAAAGTACCTTATTGCAATGGTACCATGAGAACCAGCATAATTTGTCTTTGGCGATGCCACTCAGTGTTCAATATTTCAAGTGGCCTGAGGAATGTAGGAATTCACGGAAAGGTCAATGCATTGCATGAAGAGCACACACATCACTAAAAATACAAGTCATCTTCTAAAACTGGAAGATGGTCACTCAATCTTCGCAATTTTATGTAAATTTTGTACCAGATGTTGTGCTACATAAATAGGTTGGAATCTCATGAGACCATAGCAGAAACTTAAGGCATTTACATTTCCAGAACTTCCTCCTTGCATTTGGCCAATTAGTCAATCTTCTCAATCCTTGTAAATATTCATTTTCAAGGCTAGAATAGAAATGAGAAAAATACTATAATAATTAATGAGGAAACAGTGCTCATATAATACTACTTAGTGCAGACTTTGGACAGACATTTTTCCAGCTAAAATATTTTAATTATCCATTTTCATGTTTAAGTCTTCTTGATTAATTAATATTCCTATTTTCCCAATATTTCATTTCTTATTAGTTATAGGTTAAGTGCTGAGTATATATTTTTCATAATGCATTCCAACAGTGATTCAACTGTGTGAAACAGCAACATGCAGCAGTCTGGTTTTGTGTACCATCTCTTTTTGTAAGCTAGATTAGATATCTCTTTGCAGCAGTGCATTTTCCTGGTTACACTGGGCAGAAGAACTGTTCCTTCTCCAATGAAAACAGCACAGATGTTTCAGATGAGAAAGTGGTTTACTGATGGGCTTATAAGGTTAAGCAAATTCAAATTAATTTCGCAATAGAAAGAAAAGTAAGAAAAATATCAGGCATCACTTAGTAGTTGCAGAGAGTATTATCATGGCCTGAAACCTTGCTTCTAATATACAACGCACAAAAAGATTTTTGGAGATATGAACTTCTTTTTAATGTCTGTGAAATTTCTGTGTTTTTATATTGATGCTCTTTAGCCAACAGCAGTGTTCCAGGAACCCTAGAAATGCACAGTTCTGATGTTCCATTACTTAGAGGGTTTTAGCCTCCCGACCTAGAACATTAATAACAATTCTAATTCATCATTTCAAACATTATTCTTGGTCCTTGAACCTATCTTTCTTTCCTTGATACTAACTTGGATGATCTAAAAATTGTAGTCAGACCCCAAACACAGGAAAACCAATGTCTACTTGGAGCAAGAGAACAACTCTCAGAGAGTCCAGAATTGAAAACAGGAGAACCAAAAGGAAAGCATGACGTGGTATAACAGGGAAAGAGTTGAAAGAGATAAGAAGGGATGAAGAAATCCTCACATCTGCCAAGGGTAAAGGTTGACATATCTGTACAGTAGTCTCTGAAAAAGAAGAGCTTTAAGGGATTTTCAGGGTTTTGGAATTACTGGATTCTCTGACATAAAAGCCCATGTCTTGTTCTAGGTCCACCCCCAACCCCAGTCTTTAAGTATTATCTGACTGTCCACTGCAGTTAATTGGAAGATTCC
The DNA here is from genome assembly GCF_009819655.1 of Sylvia atricapilla. Lineage (NCBI taxonomy): Eukaryota > Metazoa > Chordata > Aves > Passeriformes > Sylviidae > Sylvia > Sylvia atricapilla. Next base: position 20,411,284 of record NC_089142.1, read on the forward strand.
ATTTTGGTCTGATGAAATCTAAAAAAAGGCATTCCTATGCTCTCATATAATGCATTTTTCTCTGTTCCAATTCATCTTTCTCTTTGTCTGCTTTGAGTTATATTTATTTGTTCTTCTGTCTTGCTTTAGCTCTTTAGTTCTGATGGTGGCATTTTATGTTTTTAGAGTGATTGCCCAGAGCAAACAGAGAAGCCACTGTAAAAACTTCAAGATATAGACTAAAGCTTCAGTCAAATCTGTCATTACTTGATCTATCAAATATGAAACTATTTAATTATACCAAAATGTTAAATTTCTTTTGAGAGGATTAAGGAAAAAATTGCTGTGGCTTTATGAATTTTTATGAATCAGCTGAGCTGTGGTCATTGACCACAGACATACTTTTAGCCCCTTACAAATGCTGGAAAAGCATGTTAGCCTAATTAAATTTTAAGCTAGCACATTTTTCTTGGCAGGCTAAGAGCCAGCGCATGGGCAATTACACTGCTCTGGTACCACACAGTATTTCATTCAGCTGCAGCTCAACTGTTTCAAGCACTTCAGTCTCCTTGAAGAAAGTTGACTTAATAATACAAAGGACAAATTATTTGGTAAATGTGTATATTGTATTTCAAATATCTGAAGATTTTTCAAAAGATTTGTATGAAGAAGTGGTTGTGTTGAGGACAAAGAACAAGTTTGATGTCCTAGATAGACAAACCTAATTGGACTGATAAATTTAAATGATGGGCATGTAAGTAATTTGGGAGCTTAACTCTATGGCAGAGTTAAAAGAGGGCAATTACTAAACAAAGCAGTTTCTAGCTACTGTGTTTCAAACAAAATAATTCAGACATTCCATGGAGTACATAAAATGCTATATGGGAGCACGCTATGTGAAAACAACATACAGAACATTGTATTTTTCTATAGTTGCAATGAGCTGGAATCACAGGGAGCCTTGAGGGACAGAAAAGATGTTAGATTATCCATAGCAGGGTAGTCAAATCATCACATCTCATAATTCCTAGGGATGTAACAAGATGAAAATGTTTGAAGCCTTTTGGGCTATGTTTGATGTTGCATGAGGCCTAAAGAAATCACCAGGGACTAGCAAGTCTGGGCTCAAGAACTCATTTAAAATCAGTTTCTTATTCTCTTTCTTTCATTCTGGATGTCAGCCATGCCTTTACTTTTTTGTCTAAATACATTGGTGAGGCATAGTACAAGTTATATTCATTCATAGATGTTCAAGATTGTGATGAGAAGGCTTGGGGTTGACTCTCATCATGCTGTTAGAGTGACAGAAGAGCTTCCTTTTACCTCCCTCTGGCTCACACCTCTGTGAACATTAATATCAGAAAATCCATAAGCACTTTGGAAAATTTTTCCTATATTGTAACTTCCTATATCTTTAGACAGAGAATAGTACCTTCCACATAGAATCAGAACAGTTTGGGCTGGAAGACACCTTGATAGATCATCTAATCCAACCTCCCTGTAACCGGCAGGGACATGTTCAACTAGATCAACCTCTTCCAGTGTTTTACTACCCTCATGTAAAAAAAAAACTTCTTGAGTCTGTCTAACCTCATGGGTTTGTAAGAACTACAGTAATAATCTCTATCAGGTGCTTTGGGAGCCCTTTATGGGAAATACAGGCCAAATAAATTCAGCACATGGTCCATTATTATTCCCCTGGTAATGTTTGGCAATATCCTGGATAAAGTACCACTAATTACAGGACTACTTATGTGGCTGAATTCCAAAGCACTGTTATAATTTACTGCCATGTCTGTATATAATCAAAATTACGTCATTTCAGAAAAAACAGTTATATTTCCTTCCTGTAACTACATTTATGCAAGGTATTATAACCTAAATAGGACAACAGACTGAGTAATCAGCAGTAATAAGATTTTATTTTAATGTGATAACAGACAAGAATTAAGTAAAAGAAACAGACAGGAAAACAAAATAGAAGTAGAAAAGGATACATGCACAGACCCATCAGTTTGATGCCATGATAAAGTATGAAGGTCACATTTGTACCCCTAAATCCATCTTTGACTCCAATGTGGCATCATTGTGCCTAGGCTGAAAAATGCTTCACCAATTGTTAGCTTAATGCTGCATTCATATTAAAATTAACAACTCAGTTGAAATTGGGGTGTAATGAAATTATCAAAGCATCTCCCACAATAGGAAATATACAGCATTTAGGTTATGAAATAGCTGATGCTAAAGACTTGCAACCAATTGCCTTATGTACTGAGGGTATCATGCTGTAACACATATTAGTTGAATAAAATTAGAGATATATGAATATTGATCTGTTTCATGACAGTATCCAGGCATTGAGTTTTCACCAGCAATGGAAATACAGTTTAAAAGACTTTTGTCATATGGTTAGGAACAAAGTGCTGTCAATTACTGTGGTATTTCTACAGCTTGGTTTCAAGTGTCCACTTAATAGATATTCTCCAGCTTCCATTCTGGTTGAGACCTGCAACTTCCTTGTATCAACCACCTGTGCAAGATTATTCAGATTCTTAGAGCAAATTTGCAGAAAGGCTGTGCTAAGTGGGTTGTATAAACACTTACACATCTGTCTTATCCTCTAAAGGATTATCTTGCATCTTATCTCTTTGTCTGCTATTGAAATGTTTCTTAAATAAGCTGAAATTGAAGAGGGAAAGTGAATGAGAAAATGAAATTGAAGTATTTCTGGGGTTGTTTTTAATTTTCTGTTTGTAACATTTGACAGCTGCAAGGAATTGCATGAAAGAAAAAAATCAAAGGCTTAAGTATCAAAATCTTTGCTTACAAGCTACTTCTTTATAGCAATCATGCTTGCATAATAACCACAACTTGGAGCACGTGATTCATAGCAACAAGTAATCAAGTATATAAAACCCCATAGCTTGTACCTAAATATATTTGCTCTTTTTCAGGAATAACTTGGAGTTGTTAAGTAAATATTTTGTAGTGTAAATATTTTGTAGTGTGGTCATAAAAAGGGGATAACTGCCTAATAGAGAATACTCTACATGCATGGTAATAGCAATAATACTTCTGGACTAAGGTTAACAGATGTTCAAATAGTATGAAATACTTATTAATAAACTGTTTAGCAATATAAAAATTTAGCTTCATTTCAGAACGCTCATATTTTTATCTTCTTGCTGTTTATTATTTGTACTTATGAAGAGTGAACTTAGGATCATGAAGCTGAGATTCATGGAAGAAAATGAAGTTCAATTTATGGTACAAAAATGACTCCATGGAGAAAGGATACATTTTATATATCCAACTGTGAAGCCACAAAAATAGAAACTAGACCCACGTAACTTAAGGATTAGCAACAAAGCTTGACATATGAGCTTTAAATATTAAATAATAATCTGAATACTTGAATGTATCCATTAAATTTGAGTAAATTTACACAATTAATAGCTTCATAACATCTAGAATCGCTAGCAGAAAATTTTGCAAAGAGAAAGGAGGCTGTATTCACCCCATACTTTGCTCATAGTGAACAATTTTAATCGGTTTTAAAATGGTGGAAGAAATTTCATGAAAGATGAGACTTTCCATCAAGGTCATAGAGAAAAAATGTTTCGTTTTTCAATATACTTGGAATTTGCAAGTTAATCTTTTAATCAGACACATAACACAGGTTTTATGTGTTCTCATGACAGACCAGCAGTACTCATGGTCGCCTTCTCCGCACTTCAATGAAGAAAGATACTCTCCTGCTCCGAGGAATATGAAAGGATTATCTGGTAGTCGCAATCAACCACAGTTATGTTCAGCTCATACTTGTGGCTTAGCATCCCCTGAAGATTGTGACCATACCCACGACCATATCCACCATGGGCAGGAGCCAAGGCCATCGTATCTTCTCAGCCCCACGGAGAGTTGCCCGCTGGACCACCACCGTTGCTCCCCACGCAGCTCCATTCATTCTGAGTGCATGATGATGCCCATGGTAATGGGCGATCACATGTCAAGTAGCACTTTCCCCAGAATGCACTACAGCTCACATTACGACTCAAGAGACGACTGCGCCATGTCTCACGGTAACCCTAAGATCAACCGTATTCCTGCAAATCTTTTGGACCAATTTGAGAAACAGCTTCCTCTTCACCGGGATGGGTTTCACACTTTACAGTACCAGCGGACCTCAACAGCTGCGGAGCAACGCAGTGAGAGCCCGGGAAGGATACGCCATCTCGTTCATTCCGTCCAGAAACTTTTTACTAAATCTCATTCTCTGGAAGGATCATCCAAGGGCAATGTTAATGGAACAAAGGGAGACAGTCGAGGGGACGATCATCACCATGGACACCATTCCAAGCATAGCAAAAGGAGTAAAAGTAAGGAGCGAAAACCAGAAGGGAAGCATAAATCTGGAATGAGTAGCTGGTGGAGCTCTGATGATAATTTGGACAGTGATAGCACTTACCGAACCCCTAGTGTGGTAAATAGGCACCATGCAGATCATATATCCCATTGCTATCCTGAGGCACTCCAGGGGCATTTTGGGGATCTCTCATTGAAGACTTCCAAAAGTAACAACGATGTGAAGTGTTCGGCTTGCGAAGGGCTACCAATGACCCCTGATAGTAAATATATGAAAAGGAGTTCTTGGTCCACGCTTACAGTAAGTCAGGCTAAAGAAGCTTATCGCAAATCATCACTGAACTTAGATAAGCCTCTGGTTCATCAGGAAATCAAACCTTCCTTGAGGCCGTGTCATTACCTTCAGGTAAGAGGAAGATTTTCTTGAGCTTTTTAATGAAAAGAGCATCACAGTATATGCCATTGTCATCCTAAAAAATATACCAAGGTACCTCTCAAAGAAATTCTGTGTGGCTTTCCTAATGCAGATATCAGATATTCCATTAAAGTGAGAAATCTCTGGCTTTGTCTTTGTTTGTAGACCACAGATTAAAAACTATAAAACACGTGCAATACAAATTAATTTCAGGTCAGTAGACGTGTTTTCATCTTTGGAGTTCACACTGAACACCTTGATGAAATATATATATCACACTAAAAAAGTAACAGTTCTCTCAGCAGTCTGAGAGCTAGAAAAAGTGTTTCAAGTACATCTATGCATGAGCGATTTAAAAACAGGCTGTGGGGAATCCTATTTTTGTGTTCTTTTATTAATTTTCTCCATGTTTTTGCAAGCAACAGAAGAATAGATTTACTGGTGTACCAAATTGCTTTGCTGTGGTAATGATCACCCACATATTTCTTTTTAATGATTGGATCACCCAGGATCATATTGAACTGAGCCTCTTCAGAAACCATACTATGACAACATTTATGTTAAAATGTACCTGAGTATCTCAGGGAGAGAGATACTTCAGGCCTGGGCCTCAGACTGGTTTTGATGGTGTTCTACATGTTTTCTCTTGCAGCAACAAAGAAGCTCCCACTCTCTCCTACATTTAAATTTTAATACCTTCTGCTTGATGCCATTTTCCACCCCAAAGTCACATTAATGTTACTGTTTATCATGCTGCAATTATCTGGATCATGAAGTTACATGGATTTAAAAAATACATTCCCAAATACTGGTTTTGGACATTTGCATAATTTACCTGGCCTATGTCCGGTACAATCCCATCGTAAGTGACATAAACACATCAGACCATACAGAGAACTTTAGTGGGTGCAAAGCAGAAAGGAGAGAGTACCTCAGAGGATGACTTCTTCAGCTAGCTTAGTCACCGGAAAAAATTAAATACACAAATATACAAATATTCCTTTAGTAATTTATACTAAGTGTGGCCTGCAAAGCCCCCATTGTTCTGAGTGTGTTCTCTTCTATTCCTTTTTAAGGAACTCCTCTTTCTCCCAAATGTCACCAATTCTCACATTAACATGAGGAAATCATGTTAATGTGAGAATTGTATTTGGAGATTTTTAGTTTCTCTGGGGCTTGCAGAAATGATTGTGCTTTTGTGCAGAACTCTCCTCAGAGCTATAGGTGTCCAATAGCAATGAGTCACACTTGAAGAACCAGATCTTTTCAAATGCATATGCAGACATCCAGGATCAATCTTTCCTACTGAAGCAGGGAAAGTTTCTGATTGCAGAGAAAGGAAAATAAATTGCAGCCCTCAGAGCATTACCATGCAAATTGATTCCAATTTAGACTGACAGCTGTGGCATTTTATCATATCCAAGTACATTCTCATGTATGTAAAATAGACTGCACTACCCTGGAAGTTTTTGATCTGACTCAAGGAGCCAGAACTGGAAGTGCGTCATGTGCAGACTTCCACTCTGTGTGAAGTGTCTATGTTCTAAAACCAAGCATACAGCTGTGACATTACAGAGAAGTTTAGATATGACTAGTTTTTTTCCTTCCCATTATACTTCTACTCTGACAATTCTGGTTCCTCTATACCTCTTTTGAGTTTAGCACTTTCCTTCTCAATCACATTTCATTGTTTCTTCTTCCTCCTCCCCCCATTCCTAAATCTCATTTGTCTTTGCAGAAGCCATGAATTTTTACTTTTCATTGGCTTTCTCCTTACTCCCAACTTATATCGGCATCCTCAAGTGAATGTGAAAGATGAGCTCACAAACTAACTTGGCTATCACTGAGCCTTAGATCAAGCCCAGTGGCAAGCCTAGGGGTCAGGGAAGCACACTACTTTACAGTCTTTTTTTATGCTTTTTGTGAATTAGGTTTACTACAGAAAGGAATTTTCATTCAGTAATTAGGAAGGTTTATCCAGCTCAAAATCTAGGAGATGTGAATTCAAATTTTTTGCTGCACAGTGATTTTGTGATCTTTGTTTATAAGGACCCTCTAAAAATGGGATAATACCCATTTTCTATTAACAGTGATTCTACAATGGAAATGTGTTAAGGCTCAAGTGCTCAGTTACTACCACAGGGAATCTATACTTGTGTCCAAAACAATAATATAAGGAATTCTATGACAGAAATATTCTCATTATAAAATATTAAAATAAAGCGTAAGTTACATCATATCACAATATGCCATTCTGAGCATAAATATCCTTCAGACTGAGTGGCTGGCTTATTCACTAGCCCAAGGTCAGCAAACAAATGGAAGGGACTTCATGCTGTCAATGTCATAACTAAATAAATGCTTGCTTTTGAAACTTCTACTTTGAGGGATGTTGGGCTGTCACGATGTAATCATTAAGATCAGAAATATGTCCCATTATTAGGTCTGCCAGGAACTTTCTCTCTGACCCAGGAAATGTAATTTGTTAATTGCTGCACAATTCAACTGCTCTGTCTGCAAAACTGAGGAGGGATATTTAATTTTTCTTATGGCAGTATAAGCAGCATCCCTGAATAGTGATTGGATAAAAATAATCATTAGGGTCAGAAACTTGGAAAGGTAGAAAAACATGTCACAATCCTTACCCAGGAGACTTCACTGCCTTGCTCAAAAGTAGATGGCAATGAGAATTCAAGGTATTATGAAGTTGATGTGCAGGAGCAGATTTCCCTGAGGTGCACAAGTGAACAAATTAGCATAAAAGCCCAAGGCCTTTTGCAGGGGCTGTTTTTAAAGTGATATTAAATACAATTGTCCTGACTAATGTCAGCTATATATATTTTAATTCTTTTAAAAATAAAGCTGTGAAATTATAGTCCTTCAATGAATAAACAAATACGTAAGCATACCTCATAATTTCTATGTTTATATATTAGTATTATCCATTTATTTATATGTATAAACATAGCTTTTGTTGTACTACCTACTTATGTGAGGTTTCCCAGTAGCCAACTCACTTTTCAATCTATTGGGGGTTTTTCTGTTATTTTTTTCCAGTATCTGCATGAGAAATTTCTACTTCTGTTTTCTACTGAGACTTGATATGCAGAATCTCAAACTGAAGGGCCATGGCAGTCCTAGGCTTGTGCTTGAGACTTTATTTTCTGTCTTATGTTTCTGGGCTTCCACTTTGTCTTCCACCATAATTACTGAGCTTCTTTTCCTTCAAACTGAAACTCTGAAGAGAGAATATAGGAATTTTCTTTCTAAGAAGGAAGCTGCTAGCAAATTAACAACTGCCTAGAAACAGGAGATGAGACAAGAGATTTTGAAGTTGTCTGCTTATGATATGCTTCAGTCATGTCCTAGAGTTTAAAGCAAGTATTTCTTTAACCTGGTAAATGTCCAAGCTTAATCTCTGGCTCTTCTATCAGGGTTTCTATTCCCTTCTCCACACAGAGTCCTTGCAGCTAAAGCATGTCCTTGGAGTGGGAGTGTGGTGCTGTCAGAGGTGATTCAGCCAACATGCCTTTTTCAAGCATGGGTGGCCATCTAGTCTTAAAGTGGATGGTTTAAGAGAACTAAATTTATTGAAATAAATCTGTATAAAATAGTGATTCTTTTCCTCATTTAAAACTCAGATCAGATTTGCATCATGCCTTCTACGGTGGAGGTAAAGGGAACACACAGGGGCAAGAGAGAGGAGAAGAGTGAGAAGCTCATTTGGGAGGGCTACAATGTCAATCAGTTGATCAACTACCACCTCAAGAGCAGAGGGCAACCATTTGTACACTAACAACATTTATCAGAACATATTTTGTGAATAATGAGCTGCAATTATTATGTATGGAGCTTTAATTTCTATTCTGAATGCAGAAAAAATGAGCATTTCAGTGCATTTCTGGGCACCAAACACTCAGCAGGCGAAACAGCCCAAGTAGAACACACATGCAATAATGCACACTTTTGTATAGTTTTAGCCATAGTGGCTGCTACTGTTTCCCAAGTCATTTTAATTTCAATATATAATACATTAAGAAAAAGATAAATGAGCTGTGAGATCTGCTCTGTCTTCGTCAGCTGTTTTGGCTAATTAGGTTTCACATGTGTACAGTGCAATGACTTTGATTAATTCCATTCTGATATGAGTATTAGCAAAGAGCAAAGATTCATAACAGAAAAAAAAAAAAAAGGATATGAATTAGATAACTATGTTGAAAGGATGTTCACAAAAGAGTCACTTATGGTTTCCAGAACTGAAATAACTTTGAATGCTAGTTAAAGAAAAATAATTCCTACAATAGAGCCAAAAAATAGGCAAGGGCATCACACTCACCATGACTGTAGCTCTGGAGCACAGCGTGATGTGTCACTGATTAATATTCCTTCCTCACCCATTCAACAGCCTCCAAAGCAGCAAGCAATTGGGGTAAACATACCACAAGGTACAGTGAATGAGTCAGCACTAAAAAAGGAAATAGCATGTTGTTCTAAAAATGGCTTCAGCCCACTCCTGTCTTCCTAGTGCATTTAAGTACGAGCGTCATCGGTTACAGCAGAGGCACTGCTAAGCATGTGGGTAATAATGTCAGCTTGTGTACTCTACAGAATGAAATAAAAGCACAGAGCTGGTCTCTTTAAAAAAGAAAAAGAGAAAAGCAGCAGTTTCAACAAGGCTCTTTGCTGGTTTAAGTTAAGGCTACACGGAGAAAATCTTTGAGGACAAGCTAATGGATAAATAGGCCTTAAGCCCACAGTTACATTTCCCCAGGAACTCTGCTGGTGACAGTACAGATTCCCACAAATAAAACTTCTGCCCTTGTGAGGCACACAACTGCTTTGCACTCTCCCTCTGGTTTGCAAGGATAGATGAATTTGAACTCAATGCACTTTCTCAGCGCTTCATCTTTGTGAAACTAGATTGTATCTGTTTGCTTGACATAAAACCCATGCATGAACTACAGAAACTACATCCAATCCTCTACCAGGGAGTGCACACTGTGGAACTAGCCAGAGGTAGCAGAGTTTTGATACTCAGATCCAAATCCCTACCACCCACACTGCTTTCACAGTGATTTATGACCAGCCACTAACTCGAGAATTAACTGGGTTGTTTTGCACAGCAGGAAAAGCTAGTATAGACAGTAGGGTACCAGGGTAGTCTGCATCCTAAATCAGCATGAAAAAATGCAGTACTGTTTGGCTTCCTACAGCCCACTCCAGTCCCACCAGGATGTTTCAGCCATCCCTATGACCTCCCAGTCAGCAGCAGAGATGTGCAAGACAAACAGGTAATGCCCTGACAATCAGGGAAATGAAGAGATACTTTTTGCCCTACAGCCCATTCACAGTGTTAATGTCAGCCTGCAACATCTTGTGAAGCATTAAATAAAAAAGAGTAATAAAGCTTACACTTCCCTGTATTTGCGGAATGCTGATGGCTTTTTGTATGACAAATCTCAGACTACTTAAATACCACTCCCAAGGGGAAAAAAATTTAAATAAAATATTAAATAAATACATTCAATCAGTGATATGGTAAAGCAAAGCTCTGACCAAACAGCTGTCTCAAATCACTGGTATCTTGAATTACTGTGTTAATCAGAGATACAGTGCACTGCTTCCATGCCCCCGTACTAGGATCCTCATATTGGATTAAATGAATTACTGATTTTTTTTCCAGACAAGAGTAGAAAGATTTGAGAGTTAGTACTTCTTAAAGTTGCCAGAACATGTCCCGATTACTGTGGAAATGTCAAAGCTGTGAGTAGAAATTGGAGGCCATGATCCCACTGCCCTTTAATCAGGGGGAGTTGTCGTCCTTTATGATGTTAGAAGTGTGTTGCCAAATTGTTTTTCAATGTTCACTTCACTGAAGCTGAAGGCTGACCTTTGCAGTTGTTACTCAAAGGTGTCACTGGTTCTGAAGAAGTTTTCATACAGGAGTAACTTACTATTACTTACAGTCGGGCCATCTGGTGAAGGAGACTGCCAGGAGCACCACTTGGGGCTGCAATGACTGCACACTGTCCTAGCCACAGGCTTGCTGCTTAGGGCAGACAGAGAGCCTCTCTTGAGCAGTCGCTGCCATTTTTCCTGCAAGGAGGTGACTGTAAAAATGGTAAAGTATTCACAAATGTTGCTTTGTTTTTGTTTTCTCTGGGTTTGGCCATCTTACAATCCCGTGCTTAAAGCTTAGTTTTTAAAGTGGAACTGCAAATGTATTTAAATAGCTCATTGTCCATATGGACAAGTTTCCTGGTACTTTAGTAGGCAAACACTTTTTAAAAAGTATGCAGATACTTTTGATTATAGATACAGATACTATTGCTAAGCATTGCATAGTAGATAGACAAGAAAAAGATACTCATTTTGTTCTTGAAGCTACATAATTGCAGTCATCTGGACTAAACTGTTCAAAACATTATGTCAATCATTAGTTAAAATTAAAAAAAATTGATGAGAGACAAATATAGCTGTTAAATGGCCTTTAAAATATTTGTGTTTTAAAGACATACTGTTTTTTCAGTAGTAGACCTGTAACAAACTGGAAAAAAATATTGATATAATTTCCTGCTTCAATTAAAAAAGATATTGTTTACTACAGGTCAATTTCTGATTCAGCCCTGCATATGCTGCCTTTTATTTTCATCTCTCTCTAGCCTTAAAATAGCTCTGCAACCTCTGGAGACCTTGCACCTTAGTCTCTTTCCTTTCAGAGGTGCTGCGCATTGTAAGTTTGTTGGGAGGACCTCTCCTTTTCTTCTTTTTAGGGACATTTTTTTCTCTTACTTTATACTTCTGTAACCTTGAATAGTCTGTGGGGTCCTGGCCGACTCAGAAAAACTTGTAGTCAGCTTCAGCTGCTGATGCTGTGGTCCCCTGGGTCTCATCTGCTGCCTGTCAGTCAGGCAGCCCAGCTGGCAGGTGTATGCCTGGCTCTCTCTCACCTGTAGGTAGAGACAGGATGAAATCCCGTTTAAGTCTTTAGCTTTTTGATGCTTGGTTTTACCAGAATTTGCTTTATAGAAAAGTATTTAAAGGAAAATGTAACTATTAGGTGGCCCAAAAGACAGACACAGGAAAGTGAACTCTGGGTGCAAACCCTTTTTTGGCAGAAAAGCTGCTTGTTGTGACATACATGCAAAGTTCCAAGTTTTGATCTTGATGTTTCTGTGAATTTCCATTACTAAAATAATTGCTACTTTATGCTACACCTATTCTATCGAATTAAATAGTGTCAGGATGGTTTCCTTGGCACTGCATTCTGATCCTCAATACTGTTGTGTGGCTCAGCAGGTCTCCGGTACTTTTTACATCCAAGTTAGCCAATTTTTTTCCTAAACTCCCTCCTGAGCTCGGGTTGGTTCAGTACTTAGCACAGGCCAGAGTGTGTTCCTGGTAGCCACACTTTTTCAGAGGTAAAGATTGCTCCACAGCAGGGGAGTGGAGTGCTGCAGGGCAGCAACCTCCAGGCAAGACAGTGGCTCTTTACTGACCTGTGTTTGACCAGTCCTCAGGCAGTCACCGCACCATTTGCATCTTTTTCTCTCCTTGTGCAGCTGCACAGTGAGTTGGAGCAACCCATGAGCTCAGCTGAACACTTGCCTTTTAGGCATTACTATTGTTAGGGTAATTTTTCAGGTAGCACTCTTAAGTCATTTGACCATTACTAGCATTGCTTGAAAAGCTGAATATAGTTTAAGGAGAACCTGCCCCACTGAAGTTAATGGTAATACAATTTTAAAGTGGCTTAAGCTGACCACAAAGCAGTGTCCTTGATCACATACCAAAGGAAATATGCAGCCAACTGACACACAGGTTTCTTAATTGAAACTCTGCTGGTTTTGTGTCTTAGATTCAGAGATTATAAACAGTTTCTCATGTAAGTATAGGCCAAGCCTTCCCTTCAGCCCAAGTTCACTTTATATCAAAGCTTCGGCACAAGATCTCAGTGAGCTTAGCAGGCTAAAATCACCCACAATGTGGACAAGCCTATGACTGCCATCTGACTGCACCTTGCTCCACCAAGTCAAAACAGCACAGATTCCTGAGGGTGCCAGAGAGACTCAACAAAACAGCAGAGGCTTTGCAGGTGGCTGAACTGCAAGGATCTGTGCCATCAATATGAGCACAGATGCTAACGAGGTGGGAATTTGGCCCACTTTTATCCAAATAATATAAACAAAGCCACAAAATCCTCACAACACCAATTACAGAATTTAGCAATCCTCCAATTACAATTGACATTGTTGCTGAAGAACCAGTTGAGAAACATAGTGCTGGTTTTGGGTGGTTTTTTTTTTGGGGGGGGGGGGCGGGGTTTGTTGGTTTTGGGGGATTTTTTGCTTGGTTGTTTGGGGTTTTGTTTTGTTTTTAATTCATCCCTTTTGCAATATAAGTTATAAAACACCATTTAAGTGAAAAGAGCACAGCTCTTTAGAAAGCACAGAAGCAATTTTAGTACACTGGACAGAAACTTTTCCTTCCAGAATTGCTTAGTGCAGTTTGCTTGGAGCTCCACATGGGAGAATAAAATCGGGCAATAAATAATGCTGACAAATGATTTTCCTGTTTAAACATCTCCCAGATAGAATAGTATGTTTGTGTTCTGTGATCTTCATGAGTGTCCAGATTGTTACCAAATCCCAAATTCCTGAAGTCAGGTTGTTTTCAACCCAATGTAAAGCATATATTGTTTGGGATCTACATTATTTCCTTCCTCTTTCTTTAATACTATGGCTGTTCAGAGCAAAGCCCAGAGAGAATGGCAAGGTAAAGATGACTTTTGTTTTCTCAAATTAGCTCCTGCCTTAATGGATGGTGTCAACACACCTTCAGGAATGCTTCAAGAACTCTCTGTGCTTCTGAGCTGTCAAGAAGTTCAAGGAGTAGAGGGTGGCATGTGAAAATTAAAGCTAATTATGAAGAGTGGTGAGGAGGAGCCCCTCTGCATGTTTTGTAGAGATTTTTCAATGACTTTACTGCGTAATTCATGTTCTTTGCACAATGAATCAGCACATAAAAAAAAAAATAAGCCACACGGAAGAAACTAGTCAAAAATGTGCACCAAGAATTGTGATGAGTTGTAGATGCAACATTAGCTACTGAGGAAACAAACTCCTCTTTTCAGATACTGCACTCTTCCCCCCTGCAAAAATCCTGAGCAACAGGGTTTAGAGTGCACAGCCAGTAAACAGGGGAATGTCTTGGTGCCATTACCTTCAGAAAAATATTCTTGTAATTGCTTGGTGTTCCTTCTTGAGAGAAATTTTTGAAAACACAGGATGTCCAGCTTCCATCTTCCACTGTAGTATCAAGGAAACTTTCTTCCATTGCAAAAAGTCACCTCTCTCTGCTCTCCAACATTGTCATTTGCTTTCATCTGCTTGCAGCTGGGCACAAAGGCTGTTTTCCTGAGGCTTTTCAAGACATGATCTGGGAGAAAACCTATTACCTGCATTTCAGATTGTGTCATCCTCTTGACCAGGCTTTCTCTAAAATTACAAAAACCGTGTATCTCCAACAGTGTTTCATATCTTATCCTTCTTCACATCATATATAGTCTAATTACATGTGCAGACCGCTTCTGCTTCTAGTAAAATGTGAAATTTGTATTACTAAAATAAGATTTAGGTAAAAATCAATATTTCAGTTAATTTCATATCTGCATGCTAATTAAATTTCACAGAACTCCTATGTGGTAGATAATCCTCACTTTAACCTTTGGGAACGAGAAATATGAAGAAGTGATAATCATCTCCCTCAGCTGAAGCACTTTATTTAGAAGAGTTTTAGATAGTAAAGTAATCAGCAGTTTTGAGCAGATCAGCAGTTTAGTCGTGGAACATCTTTAAAATTCTGGGAGCTGTGAGTAAATGCCATAGAAGTGAATGGAAAAACAGGAACAGGTCTGTTTTGAAATATCCATGGCTGTTGCTATTTTGACTGCTCTAGATAAACCCTAAACTGAAATAAACTAAAAAAACATCGAATTAACAAAGTCCAGAAGAATGAATTTTTCATTGTTTCTTCCAGTTTTGTCATCAATATTGCTCAGATACAAGACTAGATATTCACACTCCTAGAATTAGATTTAAGGGGTCTAGGTTACCTATTTCTCATAAGGTATAAGGAAAAGCTTTTTCCCCCTGAGTGGAGTCAAACATTGGAATAGGTTCTCTAGAGAGGTTGTGGAGTCTTCATCTTTGGAAATATTCAAAACCCAGTTGGACACAGTCAAATTATCACTGAATATGCTGACTTGGAAGGGATCCACAAGGATCAAGTCCATCTCCTAGCCTTGTACAGGACCATCCTCAAGAGTCATACCATGGGCCTGAGAGTATTGCCCAAACGTTCCTTGAGCTCTGTCAGGCTGGTGCTGTGACCACTGCCCTGGGGAGCCTGTTCAGTGCCCAACCACCCTCTGAGTGAAAAGACTTTTCCTGACACCCAACCTAAACCTCCCCTGACACAGCTTCAGGCCATTCCCTCAGGTCCTGTCACTGGTCACCACAGAGATGAGATCAGGGTCTGCTCCTCCTCTTCTCCTCACAAGAAGCTGTAACTGCAGTGAGGTCTCCCCTCAGTCTCCTCCAGGCTGAACAGACCAAGAGACCTCAGCAGCTCCTCATACAGTTTCCCCTCAAGGCTCTTCACCACCTTTGTAGCAGTCCTGGGCAACCTGCTGTACCTGACCATACTTTGAGCAGAAGGCTGTGCTAGAGACCTCCAGAGTCCCTTCCAGACTCATCGATCCCATAATTTCTAGTGTGTTCTGTAGTTTTGTTAAATCCATCCCTGTTTTCCCTGACAACATGCTGTTTTTTCTTTCTGAGAATCAAGGGACAGACTTACTGCTGAAGCCCAGTTAGGGGCCCAAAATCCTTCTTCTGTCAGAACTGGTCAAAGCAGAATCAGTACACTCAACAGGAAGAATAGAAACAGAGGATCATTTAGACTGGAAATTACTTTTAAGGTCATTGAGTTCATCTCTTAACTCAGCACTGCCAAGTCCACCACTAAATGATGTCTCTAGGTGCTACATCTACATGCCTCTTAAATACTTCCAATGATGGTGATCCAGCTACTTACCTGGGCAGCCTGGTCCATTTTAATCAAATTAAAACACAGTGTAAAACATATAAAATAATAAAAGAAGAAAAATAAGACCTCGACTGACACAAATATGTACTTTTTCTATAAAAGGGAGATAGAAATAAGATTTAGAATAAAATTCAGAAATCATAATTTTCATGACCATTAACTGGTCGTGTGACACTCCAGATATTTCACCAAAAAAATTAGTAGTAAGGGGTATTTTAAGACATGAACTTCTAAAAAAGAACAAGGATAGTGACATTTCATCTAAAACAAGAAAATTTGATTTTATAGTAACGAGGTTTCTAGAATATCCACTGTGAAGATGACAGTTCAGTTTCTTCTTTAGGTCAAACACCACAATCAGTTCCCTGAATTGCATTCTGAGCAGCAGCATGTACATCAGTTTGGAGCAAAGGCACTTCTTTCTTCATTAAGAGGCTCCACAAGTTTTTTTCCTAACATTCTTTTACATTAAATTCATGTGAGTGCTTGGCCTAGGGGCTATAACTGAGCTCCTTCTTTTCAGGTAAGTGCCTGATCACAAAACCTTTCATATAAATGGAGTCCCTCCCCAGGCAATTTGTGACTACTTCATGAAAAGGCTGGGAGTGACAAAAAGAGGAGGAGACCATAATAGTTTATTTATGAGCCTTAGGTCTTCTTCTTCCTGAGAACTCCAAACATTATTGATTAGAAGGTGACCAAGAAAGTCTTCCTCTTCCACATTTGTTTCATCATAGAAGGAAAGAATAAGGCTACTGTCCTTCAAAAAAACGCCAAAAAACCCCCAAAAACAAAAACCAAAAAACAAAAATAAACCACAAACAAAAAACATAAACAAAACCAAAAACAACAACAAAAAACACACCACCACCAACCCCCCTCCCCCTGCAAAATAACCCAAAGGTTGTTTTGGTTTTGGTTTTTTTTCAAATTATTTTAGGATCTGATGGGAAAATAACAGAAGGCCTTTCTGCTGCCTGTATTCAGATACTCTAAGTCTAAAAAAGGAGAACTATTTGAAATTTTTCTTTTAGTTTTAAATTTTGATTGCTAACAAGATGGACCTTTCATGCCTTTATGGGGAATTTAGGATCCTTCCTAAGGTAATGGAATTCATTCTCAGAATGAATCAGTTCAGCTTCATAACGTGTAGTAAGTGTCAGGTACCAAATGCTTTATTAAAATTAACCCTAGGTGATTAATGTAAGATATCAAATTGAACCAGTAGATGGACAATTGAAAGATGTCAAAATTTCTGAACCTGGTGCTCCTTACAGCAACAGTGAATGATACTTATGAAGGAGATTCATCATTTTCTGTGATAGTTATAACCAGATCAGCAGCCAGACCTTGTCAGCCACTTGTTCTTGCAAAAGGAAATTCGTATGGTAATATGCAGTCTAACTCCTCTGTGGATAGAAACTACATATACAAGGATTCCTGTTAACATCTAGAACAGACGGAAGGCCTTTTTAGACATTATAAATATCAGCACTCATCACTGTATGTAAGTAGATAATTAGGGTAATTATTCCAAATTAGCAGCTGCAAGCCCTGCAGATGGGAATTTCAGGGCCTGGTAACTATTGTCAGACAGAATTTCTGCAAGTTGTAAAAGTCCTTTCCATATTTTGGAAGATGTATATTTAATGACCCTAATACATTATGTCAATTTTTTTTGTTGATGTCTCAAAATAAGAATCTTTACTGCACTTGTATAATGTTTTTGCTTTTCTTTAAAGCTGTGTTGGGGTCTGAGATGGCCTGGATTTGGAAAGATTTTTCCAAGTCTTTAACCTATCAACACAAGTAAATGAAGAACTAGGCTGAACTGGGCCTCAATCTTGCTTCTATTCTCAATCCATGAGGAAAAACAATGTCAAGGGCCTTTTTCTTTTTTTCTTTTTTTTTCTTTTTTTTTTATTTTGAAGATGGCAAAAAGAGTCCAGCTGTTCTCCAGAGCTCTGAAGGAAACTTTCTGAGAGGACACAGGGTCAAACTTCCTTGCCAGGTTGCAGAAATATTTTCATTGTATTTTCCTCCTTTGAATGGCTTAAATGAAAAAAAAGAATCCAACAAAACCCAGATATTTTAATTGTGAACAATGTTGTAACAACCATAAATGGTTCTGTGATAGCAAATGAGTTGGTCTGATTAGAAAGGGATTCTTGCTGCCTTGTGTACCCTGCACACATCACATACACAAATGGAACAGGACTTATTTGGTTTTTAGCTTTGGTCTTATCTGCTATGTGAATTGATACAACTTACGAATACAGACAGCAAAAGAAATGCAATCAACAGAAACAGTAAAGCACATAACTGTAAGATTTGTCCTTATCACAGTGAAGAATTTCAAATTTTTAGATACTTTAATGTACAAAACCAGTCATTCCTATCTTTTAAATTAAGATTGCAACTTCAATCAACAAACAAGACTGTGTTGTACTCATTTAAATCCAGTCCTTATCTAGTTATTTGAACATGGAATTTCAGAAAAATAAAGTTGAGAAAGTAATAATTTTCTGCATTTGAGTAAGTAAAAGGTTATTGGTGAATGTCTTTTTAAATTTTCTATTTAATTATCTTTGAACTAAAATGAATAAAAGGAGTTTCAAGCCCAAATAATTATTCTATGAAAAAGTTATGAGGTTTTGAGGGATTTTTTAGAACATAATATTAAGACACGATAATTAAGCTTGAGCACTGAAAATTTAACAGTATATCTTGTAGTGGGCCTATATAGATGCCAGTAGCTGCATTTTCAGCATTTGAATTTTGTCTTTAGCCATGCTGACATACATTTAATAAAGAATATTTAAAAATAAGAGTATGTTTGGATGATATCAAGTAATAAAATAGCTCTCTAACTCAGATTTTTACAGCTGTTAGTGTTGTCACTTGTAGATTAAAAATACTGTATTAAATATATATATATTTAGTATTTTAAGTGACTGGGTATGACTACTATGACTACATGTAAATGATCTTTTAGGTTTCATAGAATCATAAAAAACATTCTTGCAACAATAATTTTACACATATTTGTAAGATTTCAAAAGAAATGAGAATGATGTATCACACTTACAGGCTTCAAGTTTGGGAAGATTTTCTATGCTTCCTTTCCAACCACCATCCAAAGTTGAACAATGTGAAAATTTTGTTTCTTTGCATGATCTAACCCATATTTCACTTAGATTCATGGTCTGTCCTATTACTTTGTATAAGAATATGACTCCTTTTTTTTCCCTCTGATAGTTATCTCTAACATTTTTCTAATATGTGCAATCAATTAAATCTCTTCTTATCTGACTTCGTCTACAGCCCTTTTTTTTTTTTTTTCCCCTCTTACACTTGGAGTTTTCAATTTAATATCTTTATTTTCACTTGTTCACCCCCTTGTAAAACTTCATTTCTCCCTTAATCCCTTTTTAAGACTCAAAGCCCCAGGTCTGTTCACCTGTTGTGCATGGCTAATTTGTCTGTCATGAAAGGACCACAAAGATGGCAAGCAGATCATATTAGTTATTTAAGCCAAATCTCCAAGACTGCTGATACTAATGGAAGCATTCACTTCAGCTCCACAGTAAACTCTGTAGACAGAAGATTTCAAATATGTTTGAATTAAAAATCTTTATTGGACATCCTGCTTTGCAGAAACTACTGAATATATGTTTAATTGAGAATTCAGACTTAAGGTATATTGGTAAATAAAGGCATTAAACTGCTTAATATAGATGGAATCATAATGTTGATAAAGGATTTGATGCTGCCAAGGACATCAGCCTTTGTCCACTGATGAACTCTGTCCCAGCCTACTTTTTAACCATGAGTCCTTAAAATGCATTTCAGAGAGTTGTCTATATCCTTTAAACTGAGTAAAGGTATAAGGAGGTTTCTGGGTTAGAACCAGAGCACCTTGGAAGATTTAAATGAAAAAAATAAAATAAAATAAAAAGCAATTACTGATTTCACTTTGGATTGAAGAATCCATTTCTGCTAAATTATTTGGTAATTTGTGGTGAAGAGAGATTTCCATCCGCTAGTGAGGATTATCTGACTACCAACCTTACTATTTGGAAATTCACTTGCGTAAAAGCAATTTCAATCCTGCAACCACATGCATTATTTAACTGGATGCATTTTTGATATATTACAGTCTCTATCAACTATTTTGCGGTTTCTGAAGAGAAAAAAGACAAATTATTTTTCTTTCTTTTCCACAGAAGTTTGCCCTAAATCATAATCCTATCCATTTATGCCGAGGTCATGGCTTAGATTATCTTAACTATGCCATTCACCTCCCTGAAGGCCCTTCTTAAGGACTGCTGGTGATAAACCCCAAAGTGCTCAGCTTTCAATGAGTTCTAGGTCTGAGATACCTGAACTAATTTACTGGTATCAGATAAAAATCTATGTGCAAACTTTAAGCTGCTTCCTGCAGTTTAGAGCATGTCTATATATAGATATTGCAGCTCAGCTCACAATCCATGACTTCACTGTTCTTGTGTTCTAACATTTATAAACTGAAAAATTCCAACTCTGAAATTGAAGTTCAATGGCAAAATCACATAAGGTTCTTAGAAATCTCTTTGTAAGCAAACTGTTTTTGAGGAATAAAAAATTCATTACTTTGTAAAATGAAAAATGGAAGGAGATATTTAAACATATGGAAAGAATGAAACACATTCTGTGTGTTTGTTTTATGGTGTCTGTTAGGTACCTCAGGATGAATGGGGAGGATACCCAGCTGGTGGGAAAGACGAAGAGATCCCGTGCAGAAGAATGAGAAGTGGGAGCTATATTAAGGCCATGGGAGATGAAGAAAGTGGAGATTCTGATACTAGCCCCAAGACATCACCAAAATTAACAGTTCGACCAGAGTCATTATTAAAATCCATTGGGCAAAGACCACTCGGAGATCATCAAAAGTAAGCTTCACTACATCTTTCTGGAAGTTGGCATGACTTGGATAACTTTTCTTCCTGTCTTATGGGCAACAGTCAGCTTCCATAAGAAAAAAATAGTTTAAAGGGTAATTTTGGGGCTTCATTTTAATATAGCTGCCATTTCATGTGGTTAATGGATGAAAAGCTGCCATCTTCTTCCATCCATGAAATAAACTTTCTACTTGCAAATGAAGTTTTTATGGTTACTGAAGGAAATATATATATATTTTATGCCAAAAGTTCAAAGTTCAGATTTTTTTTTTCTTTAGAAGGATTGATTTATATTATAATTTTTTGTTATTTCATTGCTTTCTCTGAAATAGAAAATATACTCTATTCTATACTAGATACACAATTAAATATAGAATTGTATCACATATTGGGAATTTTACACCTTTTTTATCAGTGTAATGGTTGATGCATCAGCTATACTGTATCATACTGAATTAAACACATTATGGGGGATTTTGTTTGACTGGGTTGTTTTTCATTCATACTACCATTCGTATTACCTAGAATATGGCCTATTAAATAACAAAAGCAAATCTTAAAACTACAGGGAAATATGTAGCTATATATGGTTTCCAGTAGATCTTTATTTTCCTCTCCTTTTAATCTTTTCAATATAACATTTTATAAGTAAGCTGTAAACATTCTTGTCAGGGGATTTTGAAAGTGATCACCTGGTTTAAAATCTGCATATTCTATTAATGTGACTGGATGTTTCTCACGGCTTAGCAAATTTATCTTTTTGCCTGGGATATGGACTAGAAAAATTAGGAGTGAAACATTTGACCAAGTGTTGTTTATGGTTCTGTGGGTAATACCATATGGTTTACCATAGTGCCTCACCTTTCCATAAGACAACACAAAAACCCTATGCAAAAATCCTTTGGGCTTAATTAAATTGAATTATTTACCTTGCAATCTGCAAGGAGCTCACCAACTTTCACTGTTATTGAAGAAAAGAGTTTCCAACTTCATTGCTTCATATTTTACTGTCCCAGCCGCTGCCTGGGTGGGTTCTGGGCACTGCTGTAGGCCATTATTCCCAGAGGAAGTTTGGTTGCAGTCATCCTAGTTTTGGAGGGTTTGTCTTATCTTATTTGTGCCATAAACTGAAATATTTTCTTAGAGACTGGTCTAACTTTCAAGAACTTAGACCAAATAGAATATATTCTATGCTTTTCTTTGTTTTCAGCTATGGTTGGGCATCCCACCATATATGGTTTCGAGGGAATCAAGGTACCAGCACAAATTTTCCAGTGAGTGACAGATCTTGGTGCCTGCTCTAGACCACTACAGCTGATAAACAGATTCAGACAGCAATTAGACATGACTAAACATACATATTCAAATAAGGAATATATTTCAAGAAAGCGAGTATTCCTGATTTTTTACATCCTGAAGGCAGGTGGTTATTAGTGGGCTAATACCAAATGTTGAGTCTTCTGTCAATTTTCCATGTATTGCAAATACACCACTCAAAATTTAATTGATTAAAGCACTGGTGCACTGCTGATGCATGTACTGGGTTTGACAGCTGTGCTTGTTCATGGCCCCAGAGGATTTTGTGGCACAGTTACCACTAACCAGACAGAAAAGGAGGAAGCTTTTTGTAATACTGTAAATTATTATTAGGGGTTCTGCTGAAAATTTTTCACTAGCGCTAGACCAAGAATAATTGAGCAGCCAGGCAGCTCCTGCTGACAGATATCTTTTAAGTCCTCAATTTTTCCTTAAACTGAAAGGCAACACCTTGAGTCTGCCAGCCTAACTGGGTGAACATTCACAGGTTTTTCCAGTGAGCTTCAAGCAGATATGTGACAACTATTCTGGTTCTTGTAAGCTGTTCTTGCAAAAAATCTCCAGATTTCAGCAATCCTAAAGCAGACAGAAAATTTCTTGTTGCACAGAAATACAAAGTGCTGATCCTAAACTTGGGTTTTCACCACAAACCATCTCCTCCTTGTATATCTCTCTCCCTGACAATGAGGTTGCCTCTTCTGTCTGATGGGTGTCTATGAAGGGCACAGCAATGGATAATGGCTATGGAGCCTTCCTTCCTCCTCCAGGATGGCTCAGTAATCCCCACTCCTTACCAAGCACCATTTGTACCACTGATCATGCTACTGAACCAGAAGCCAGGGCTTTGAACAGCATTCCTGCATGTATAGCAGGGCTGAATAGCTTTTCTGGCATGTGCTATGAGAAATTACATAATTCAATATGTCAGCTGCATTAGCTGGCTTTTTAGCTTGTTTACCCAGATGGAGGGAGCTAGTGCACAGAAATAAAATGGAGATTTAATTCTCTTACTCCTCTGCTGGGGTGACAGAGTAGCTCAGAACTGGGGTCTGCCAGAGCACCAGTAGACTTGCAATAAAAGCTGAATATTGATAGTTTTGGCAGTATAAAAACATTTATTGGCTGCAAAACAAAAGTAGATGGATTTAATAAGAAAAAGCCTAGTTTTCCATTAATACCCCGAATGCAATAAAATGAAAATTTGAACAGCCTTCACTTAACCTTCAACAGACGTTTGACATGTGTGTGTATGTTTCCCCTCTGAGTATTATTAGGCATCTTTGCAAGGACTTTTTTCTCATTTAAATTCTGTTTATGTTTCTATGAAAGTAAGCTCTATTTTACTGGTTTGCGTTGCTCAAAGATTCAGCAAATTGAACATTAAAAGTTTCTAAACAATAAAAAATGCATATTTGCATCTGAATAAATAAATACAAATAGATAAATATAAATTATATAATAGAAACATTCAAATTCTGAAAATACTATCTTTTAAGTTGCTTTTGAAAAGAAGCATATTTTATTCCAAGCTGGAGAAAAAAAAAGGAAGTGCACAGTCTGCCACTGCTGGTTTATAAAGCTGACAGAGGCAGGTCATACACCCAACCACAGCCATCTGATCACTACCTCTGTCAGAGACAGCACAGCCAGGCAGCATTCCCAGCCCACCTCTCCCCCCCAGGCCACCTGTCTCACCACTGGATAGTGCCAAGACATAGTTCAGGGACCAGCTCTGTTGGAAGCAGCCACTCTCACTGTAGGATAAGAAAGCTTGGCCAAAGTGTCAGGTAATGGACCTGGCTTATTTCTGAGTACAGCTATAGCATAAAGGGGCTCAATCTTTTCTGGACTTTTCAAAAATTAAATGCACCTTAATGTCCAGGTTACTCACTGAAGATAAATGAATTTCAATGCTTTATGTTTCAAAGAACAAAATAGTATGTATGTTGCACTACTTAGTCCAATAACATCAAGTTGAAGATCAGCGTAATTTACTAGTATTATTAGGAAATTGCATTTGAGCAAATTATAATGCAATCAGACTTGCTGGCTGGAGACAGGACACATACCTGAATCTGCTCCTTTTCAAATTTTTGTTGTCTTGGAATGGTGCCAGAAGTCCTATTTAATGTGGAAATTAGGTTGACTTCCAGTAGCCCTGGGAAAATAAAGTTGATTTTTGTATATATTTTAAAATTATTTTTCACTATTGATTATATGAAATTGTTCAGATGTGAGTTTTTGTATACTAGAAGTGAAAAGCAAGCTCTTCTATTCAGTCCATTGTCTTCTGCTGTGCTGTGATGGTACTGAAGATGAAGTAAAACTATGTCGAAAGGCAGTAGTTTATAGAAGGTATGTCATATACTACTAGGTGTTTTCATTTGCATTGAAGATCAAAACAACTGAACAGATTATGGAATGGATAGCTGAAACAAAGGGAATGTCTGTCCCTGTCCTAAGTAAGTTTTGAGCAATCCTGGGAGAGAGACTGACTGACATGATTTGCAAGAGTATCTTTCCAACCTCATAAATGTCATTTTTTCAGTATTTATGAGAAAACCAAGCAAAGCTGAGGTGGAAGCATCAGAGGCACTGGGATCCATAAAACAAAGCTGAAAATAAAATAAGAAATTTGCACTCTTCTGAAAAACTGAAGATAATATGGTTATTTGATGCTTTTCACTTTCAGGAAAAAAATTACTTAATATACTGATTATGTAAATGAACAGAGCAACACTGTAGAAATAGCGAATTCCATTTTCAAAATCTCCTCTTTGAAGTGCTGTGAAAGACACTGAAAAATATCTCACCATTTAGTCAAAAGTGATAACAATAGCATTTAG
This sequence comes from Sylvia atricapilla, assembly GCF_009819655.1. Lineage (NCBI taxonomy): Eukaryota > Metazoa > Chordata > Aves > Passeriformes > Sylviidae > Sylvia > Sylvia atricapilla. The sequence continues at coordinate 20,436,255 of NC_089142.1, forward strand.
CCTAAAGTAAATACACTCTATTTGAAGACCACACTGGTATCACTCACACAAATGAAGAATCATGCTGTGCTGAAGTTTTCCATTATGCTCTGAAGTGACTCACAGGAAACTATAAAGACGAAATAGGTTAAGCTACAGTAAAATAAATTCAGTGACAGCAATATGTTCTTTTGTTTTGTAAACCTCTAATGGCAGACTTTTCTGGTTCTTGTACTCCAGACACCTTAAGCTAATGGGTGGGAAAACAGAAGGATGTGTGAGCACAGAGGCAGTACATAAATGTAGTGTTTCAGCAAGGAAGGGAATCTGCCATAGTACAAATTATTTGGCAAACTACCACACTGCAATACTAGTGATACTTCAAGTTGTCTTGAAAACCCAAGATTAAGTTTTTCATGTAATCCTCTGCCAGATTTTGGCCACTGTATGGAATGAGTACCTTAAACTATGAATCATGCTCACGGAGGGAGAGCATCTGTGCCTCCCTCAGATGTTTAACATCTTTGTTTTGTAGGTTGCTTACACCCATGGCCACCTGAAGAGCATGATGCATGTCCATATTTCAGCCACCCTTACTTAGTCTGATATCTTAACAAAAAACACTTTATTCAGTATTGTAAGTTAATATGTCTAAAACCTGGAATGGTTGACATATTTTCTGGGCTTATAGTAAACCAGAGTGAGAGAATGACCTTTTACTTCTCTGCCTCTTTTCAGAGTGAGAGATTGCATCTGTCCATGGCCACACTAACTTAATGTTTATCTGGACTCTTACCCAAGGAATATCCACATGTTCTGTTCTGCAGACTTTATTATGGCAACAAAAATGTTGCCAAAGCACACAGCAAGGGGATTAAACCTCACCAAGATCTGACAGCACTTAGCTGCCAGACCTGGTGGCGCAGCAGGAATCATGGAACAGCATAGGCTCCTCTAAGACATACAGGAAATCTCCATTAAAAAAAAAAATAAAATCTTTCAATTTGCAACCATTTGTGCTAACCACAATGTGCTTACAACATGAGAAAATGAAAGCCCAAAGAGAAGTTTGGAAGCAATGCATAAAACCAGCCCTGCGGGTTTTCATCCAGTTTTGTCCAGGACAGTGCAGACTCCATTATTCTTTAGTGCCAAACAAATTTGTGGGTATTTCTCCTAAGACACACCCCTTGGCCAGTGTACATGGAAAAGGCTGTGGGTAAGTGTGCACATGTGGGTGTGCTGCAAAAATGTCACAGATTGAGAGTTAAAGCACACCTTCCTTGCTAGAGAAATTAATGTCCTCTTTCAACATTATCCATTGCTGTGCACCAGTGATCCAAGCCTTTTTTTAATTTTAAGGTAAACTTCGATTTGCTATTAGCTCTTCTACATTTTAAATTAGAAATGGTTTAGGAGCTACTCTTGAGAAATATTCCTAATAGAAGAGATGAGAAAAATCACCAGAAAAGGAACCCTCATCTTTTATATGCTTTTTATTTATCTTTGGGTTTTTTTCCCCTCAATCTTCTGACTCTAAAAAGCCTCATTACACACTTCATTAGTAGCTTTCTGAGGCCCTATAGTGTAGTAGCATCTACTCAAAGTCTCTGAGGGGTGAAATTGGAGATTTACTGAGGAGAGTTTGAGGGCTAATTACAAAGCCTTATCAACTAATAATGTAATCAGAGGGCCACTGGCATGGTGATAGTGTTCTCTGCTGCAGTCAATAAGATCTGGGTTAGATTAGGCTGCAGGGTTAAGAGGGAATGCTGATGAAGGGCAGAGAGTCATCTGGCTACCTAGGAAACATCTTGTGTGGGGTCAGAAGACATACCCATCTTTCTTCCTTTGCAGAATAATAACAAATGCTCTTAAGCAGTGTTAGGCATCTTGTTCTCTGAGAAGTAACATAGTGTGAAACACAGGGAGTCACTGAGCCCAAATCTCCTCCCTCATTTTAGTAAATACTAGCTTTATGTTGTAGGCCTGAAATGTATTACCCTGGATTAGGGATGGAAGGGGGATACTAAAGCTCTAAACAAAGTCTAGAGTCTTTTCAGGAATAAAGCAGGCTTTTCTCAGAAAAATGCAATTACATGATGGATTGTAGTGATAATGCAGTAAGATTCTGGTCAATATAACAAGTACAAATAGTGACATCCAAGGGAAAATATGCTTCTGGTTTTTGGTGCCTATTTATTCCTGCTTCCAAAAATATGTTAGCTTTACCTTTCATTTGAAAAGGATCAAAAGCTGCTTTTCTCATTTGTTTAGTTTTCAATAAAAAGTAAATAGGACTATAAAGGATGTATACAGAAACACTCCTTCAGGCAAGGATTTGAAAATTAAGATGCTTTTGGTTGAAACCCCAGAAATTATATATATATATATATATATATATATATACACACATTTATACACATGTATATATATGTATCTATGTATATATATTCACTTTTCCTAATTCTACTCAATTGCTTCTCCAGAAATTACATAGTCTCATTAATATCTTCAACTTCAGCATGAAGGTCACTTATTTTCTTTAGATCTACTTGTTTTAGTGGACTTACATGTGTGTTTAAATTAACCTCATGTTCAGATGCTTTAATGAGTCCTGATAGCCCATAGTCTACACTTGTTCTACCCAGTTAGGATTTTTTGCATGTGTACATATATATGCACCAAAAAAAAAAAAAAAAAAAAAAAAAAAAGTGAGATAGTTTCCTAAAAGAATTAATGAATATTTCAGTTCAACAAATGGATTTAGGAACATACATTCAATATTTGAGTTCGGCTTAGATCCATAGACCCATTTGCTGAACTCCTACATGATGTTTTAAATGCCCTTTAAGTTTTTGCCATAGCATCCGCCTGGATTTTGTTGATACTGACTAACTCATCGCCTGCTCGCCAGAGCAAGCTCAAAATATTATATTGGATACACGACTTTTAAGATTAGCTATAGATTAGATGTATGTGTAAATCTGTCACTTTTTAGAAAGTTTCAAGTTTAGATTTCTTATATCCTACTTCTTTTATTACATGCACATTCTGAGTGATTTGGAATACAGGCTTGGTTGAGCCTATATCCTCTCTATCTTTGCAAGGAGTGATCAAACCACCAGACTGTTTAATGATTCTGATGATTTCCTCTCATTCTCTTCTGGTTCATGTTGTACCAAATCCCTAAACACTTACTGACAGTAAGAGTTCTCTCCTACCAGTGATTAGTACGGATTTCATAAGGATGGAAACAGCAGTCTCCAGCTCTTTACTGGCATATTCCTGTAATAAATCAAATGTTCAATATCTTTCAGGCACACTTTTTAAAAAGGTCAATGATGAATGATCTAGGCATCTAAATAATTTCATATGGCCCAAATTCTCGTATCTACCAGTGATCAAAAAGATGTTTCAGACTGGCCAATATTAGAAAAGGAAGTCTTTGCTACAGATAAATTTATGAGAATTATGTGCACTTTAGGTTTTCTAAAGAGCCAAACTAAATGTGCTATTTGAAAGGGAAAATCAGACTTAACGTCTACACTCTGAGTTCTCCAATGGGCTGCATGCAGGCACATCTGGGCCCCTTTGCAGAGCTCTATTGACTCCAGCAGGGCTCCATGGAGATACAGTGTGACTCGCAGCTGCTATACAATGGCACTGCTGGCTAAGCTTAATCATTAGATTCTGGTCAATGAGTTATTTCACGTATCTGGAAAGACATAGTTAAGATAGATCCAGATAGAGAAATGAATATCCATTGAAATGCAAATCTCTCAATAAAATAGGTTTTGATAACTGCCGCTACTTTGATAATTCAAATGCACCTCCTTTTTAGGTACCCAAGATGAATTCTTTTACAAATTTTATCTTTTTGTCCCAGAAAGATACTTCAGAATTGCATATACTGATTTGAACAGAAGTGATTGTACTTTCTTTAATGTTCCCATTCATCCTCACATTTTTGCACAAATGCAGGCATGATCATGAAAATGAAAAGGTATGATTTTAGAAAATGGCAATTCCAAAAATTAATTTGATGGAACATGGACTTTCTTTATATTGGATGCTCCCTGAATAAACCTGATAAACCCATTCAGAGTCAGAAGGTGACCTTGCTGCAACTTTTAGAGGCCTCAGAAGACGTTAATTCACTTTCAGTGCCTTCTTGACTCAGGGTGCACTGGTGGCTGAACACTTGACAGAGAAGAGGTACTCTGGGGAGTGATCATTATTTTGAATGTGAGTAGATCAAGGAATGACCTTGGCTTGGCAACTATATTGCTGGCATCACAGTCTTAATGTTTTCAACAATGATATTAGGTTTATGATAAAGATGTCAATCACTTACTAGAAAATGAAAACAGTAAAAAAACAAAACCAGTGTGACTGAGAAATCCCTTTCTCAGGGGTCCATTATTCCCCTGGGGTTATTATGGCTGTCAAGTATTGCTGCTCAGGAATTAGAATTTGTAGGAAGAAGTTAGGGGGCTTCTAGTTCTGTACTTGGCTGTAGTGGGTTAAACCACAACATTGGCACTGGTGGTGCCACACTTTGATTCCTGTATCTGGTTCTGGGCCCCTCATTTCAAGAAGGACATCGATGTGCTGGAACATGTCCAGACAAAGGCAGCAAGGCTGGTGAAGGGTGTAGAACACAAAGCCTGTGAGGAGCAGCTGAAGCAGCTGGGGTTGTTTAGCCTGGAGAAGAGGAGGCTCAGGGGAGACCTCTCCAGCTGCCTGAAAGGAGGTTGTGCAGGGGTCAGCCTCTTCTTGCAGGCAACAAGTGACAGGACAAGAGAGCACAGTCTTCAGGTGCACCAGGGGAGGTTTAAGAAGCATGGGGCATTAGGAAATGTTGGGCATTACAAAGAAGTTCTTCACAGAAGGAGTGACTGAGCAGTGGAATGGGTTGTCCAGGGAGGTGGTGGAGTCACAGTACCTGGAGGTGTTTCAGATGACTAGACATGGCACTCTGTTCCATGATCTAGTTGACCAGGTGGTGTTAGGTCATAGGTTGAACTTGATGATCTCAGAGGTTTTTTCCAACCTACTTGATTCTGTGATTTTGTGATTTTTCAGTGTTGTTTTGACCCTAGGCTAGCTATAAGATGTAAAACTGTGCTATTTTCTAATTCTGGCATTTCAAGCTGTCCTAAAAGTGAAACAATACAGTTATATGTTTTCACCAAACAACAAAAAGGTTCATCTTGTGCAAAACAAGGAATGTTTGCATAAGTCCAACGCAGTACTGTGTGTTGTAAATCTATTTCACAGCAATACTCATCATGCAACAGTGCCAAGAAACTTCAGGAAGCATTCCACAAACCGTCCTGGGTGTTCATCAGCGTCAGATGTCAGTGATGACAAAAGATGGGCCAAGTGCTACACACAATGATAGATTTTGACTGAGTGGTGTGAGGTGCTGTGGAACACATGGCAGTGGGAACACCTCAAATCTCCCAGCGCCACATATGAAGTCACTGTGCTACTTCAGACACTGTCCATGGTCCCATAAACTTTCCAAAAGTTCTATAAAACAATAGAATTCAGGAAAAAAATTAAATCATGTTAGCTCTCTGTTATTTATAAAGTATCTTATTCCTTTAATAAATGCACCATCAATATAAAAGGAAATAGAAGGTTAAATATTAGATTGCTGGAGATGATGAGAGTCTTTTCCATTATTGTTAGTTAATGCCCTTCCCTTATCATTAGTTAATGTGTTATTGCAGCTATTGGATTAGCTTGCATTATTATTCCTTTAATTAAAATGGGTTTTAAATAGCTCTCTGGTTTTCCAAGTCTTCTGTTAGAAATGCATAAGTTAAGGAAAGATTAGGAGATTAGACATCTTTTTCCATCTCCTGGAATTTATTCACAAACCTTATGTAGTACTTTTTGATTTTAGTATATGAGAAATTTAATTTCTTTCTATATTTTTTACATTTGTCCTGTTAAGAATGACTATAAAACAAGGGAAAACACAAATTTAAAATTGGGGGTTTGGAGTCAAAAGATTTTTAAAAAGTGATCCTTTTTTGTTTCTTTAGGTTTGAGGGATTTTTAGCACATCTTGTTGCTTGGTGTAAGGTTAAAGTAATGGGTGTTTTCCTGCAATTATTTCTCCCCATTCTGCTCTTAAATTTTACTCTTGACAAAGTGTGGGCAAGAACAGTTAGTTTGCACAAGAAGTCAAAGACATTTTAGATTAGTGGTAGCCTCCTAAGTGAGGAGGTGGAATAGGTGGCTGTAGCAGCTTGAGCAGGACTTTGATGACAAATAGAGGTGTTAGGGGTACTTTTGAAATTTGCAGAGGACAGAAGGATAAGTGGCCCAATGCTGACTTCCGGGGGAGGTTTTAGAAGATCTTGAACAGGAAACTGTGAGCTGGGACTTAAAAAGGGAGCAGTAAGGATTAGGATCTCGGAGGTCAAGAATGAAAAAGAGCTGTCCTTGGGGGTTCTGGTAAATGTGCGTTCTGAGCCTGGAGGAAGAGTCAGCTTTCAAGTAGGA